>NC_139601.1:12171406-12771406 GCF_946808225.1 Silurus aristotelis | reverse complement strand
AGTATTATTAGAAGTCCTAATATATATTGGTAAAGAAAATAAACCATGGTAAAGGTACCTTTCTTGATGTTGCCAGTGCTGTAGGGCAGGGCCATGCTTGACATGAAAAACAATACATAGTTAATGATAGCATTAGTTATGCTGAGTACTTTTATTTTAAATATTGATTATTTTAAAGTCCAGCATAACACTGAGTTCACAAGAAGCAGCATTGTTTGTGCTGAATAATGACTATGACAGCAAGAGTATACGAAAGCTACAGTTAAGAGATTACGCTGTAAAAAACTGAAACAGAAGCAATATCGCATACAGCCACACTGACAATAAGCGGCACATCATACAGTCATTTATCAGGGGCAAACAAAGTAAATATTGTTTTCAATATGAGTTACAAGGTTCATGTTCCAGATGCAGCCGTGCAAACCCAAGTTAGGACTGTGTAACCCCACTGTGCTTGACCAATGAGCCCAAGTGTTTTGGATCATCAACAGATCCTTTCCACCTCCACGCTTTGGCATTTCCATCAGGTTAATTACATTTAGAGCTTTTGTGTTTCATCTTTATATTTCTTTGTGAAATTGTCCAATAATTTTATGTTGTCAAAGTTTTTCAACACTGAGAACTTGTAGCACTGTGAGGTCAGAAGAAGCAGTATTTACTATAATGTAAGAAGTGTTTGTACAGAGTAATGACTATGACAATGAGAGTATGCAGAAAGAAAGCTTCATGCAAGAGATTCAACTGTAAATTGGTAAAAAAAAAAAATAATAATAATAATTAAATAAGAAGTGAGAAGACAGCAGCAAAGCAACAAGCAGCACATCCTACATTTATCTATGGGGGCAGACAAAGTAAATATGAACTCACCTTATTGTAAATAATGTTTCTTGCTGTAGTTTGAGACGCACCAAAACGAAAAGTGAAAGAAAGTACCCTTCGAGGAAGTAAATAAGCTTCTGACAAACTGAAACACCCCCTGCTGACTTAACTCTTACTGGCACCAGTTAACTCTTACGATAAATTAAGCTATAAAGTAATACATACTATTTTATAAGGAAACATATGATTCATGACATATCATCTCCAAACTTCTTCAGAGTTTAATCTCCAAACTTCTGGTTCATATTATTATTATTATTATTATTATTATTATTATTATTATTATTATTATTATTATTATTATTATTATTAATTTATTTTATTCAAAGGTTATTTCATGCATGAACACATTTCTTGATTAACTACACAAAATTTCGTTTTTAATAATATCAAATAATTATTATGAACAGTTGTTTTCTACGGAAGTCGCATTCGACTGCGTTTTCTGAGCGCAGCCACGAAGCCCGTGGGTGCACTTGCACCACTCAAATACATAGCACAATGGCCGCATGGTGTTGCGCATGCTGAACGCGGACACCTTCAAGGTAGCTATCGGAAATGATGATTGTATAATTTTTTTTTCAGATTGCTTATGCATACTTTTTTTTTTTTTTTTTTTGCGTAAACGTGGCAACTATTATGAAGTCAATGCCAGTAAACATGGACTTCGTGGTAGTTTTGCTAAACGGATAAACTAGTTAGGGGGGAAGTCCTGACATTGTGATCACATCACAGTGTACGACATGCAGTGAAATGTTTATGATATTGGTAAACATACACGTGTGCATGTGACACGGATTTGTGTTTATTGCTAATAGTTTTGTACTTAATGGCTAAACCTGATACGGTTATTCTATTTTTTTCATTATTCTATGTATTATGTCTATCTAAGCTTGTAGTGAATTGCCTACACAGGATACATCATGACTCGTCATGATCATAAATTTTGTCCTCCTAAAATTTGATCACAACCTAAAAATGTAATGTAGTATTTGCCTAGTATACACTGCTGGCCTGGCCTTCTGTTAGTGCTGAAGAAAGATCTGAACAGTCAAGTCATGTTTATTTCTATAGAGATTTTCACAACAGTTAAGGTAAATGATGTGTATTTATCCCTGATGATCAGCCATGGTGACTGTAGCAAGGAAAAACTACCTTAGATGTCATGAAGAAACCTTGAGAGGAACCAGACTCAAAAGGGAAACCCATCCTCATTTGGGTAACATCGAGTGTGATTATAAATCTTTAAACAATACAGAACCTACAGAAAGGTTGAGTAAAAACATCATTCCCTCCAAAAGTATTGGGTCGATAAACTTATTACTATCGCTTTTAATGCACTGAATAGATTTGGGTTTAAGATCAGAAGATGAATATGAAAAGATGGATTAAAATGTCATGCATTTCCTCATATTTAGACCTAGACATGTAAAACAACCAAAGGGTGACCTTTGGTGATTGAGTACCCTTTTCTAACAAAGGTATAGGAACAGATTTAAAGTATATAACACGTAATAATTGGTCTTTGCTTGCAATATTTGCATAAAGCCAGTGACTCACTAAAATCACCTAACCGTTGCCGCCTTCTTTTGTGATGCTGTTCCAGATGTGTGCTCAAGCTCCTATCGGTTGTTTGTTTTAGATGAGTTTCTCCATAATCTCCTCTTTCGGAGATGAAATGCTGCTCAGTGTTAAGTACAGTGGTGTAAAAAATTTATTTGTTTTGCATGGTTGTCACACTTTAATGTTTTCAGATCATCAAACTAATTTAAATATTAGTCAAAGATAACACAAGCGAACACAACATGCAGATTTTGAATGAAGGTTTTTATTATCGAGGGAAAACAAAACTACATGGCCCTGTGTGAAAAAGTTGTTAAGATTATGGTTTATCACACCTGAGTTCAGTTTCTCTCGCCACACCCAGGCCTGATTACTGCCACACCAGTTCACAATCAAGAAATCTCTAGAATAGGACCTGCCTGACAAAGTGAAGTAGACCAAAAGATCCTCAAAAGCTGGACATCATGCCGAGATCCAAAGAAATTCAGAAACAAATTAAAGAAAGTAATTGAGATCTATCAGTCTGCAAAAGGTTATAAAGCCATTTCTAAAGCTTTGGGACTCCAGCGAACCTCAGTGAGCGCCATTATTTACAAATGGCAAAACCATGGAGCAGTGGAGAACCGTTCCAGGAGTGGCCAGCCGACCAAAATTACCCCCAAAGCACAGCGACCACTTATTCACTTTTTAATACTGTTGTATAGTAACAAATTGCATTTACTTAATTACTGTCCACCACTGTTAACAAATCCTTTCTCCTGCCACACTTTGGCATTTCCAATACTCTGGTAAAAGTTAATTCAGGTTTTAGAGATTGTGTTTCTCCTTGTCAAATTGTCCAACAATTTTGTGGCGTTGCCTCAAGGTTTTTGCTCTCTATTTCTTTGAACTGTCATATTGTATAATGTCTGCAATAAATTAATTGTATACAGGTGCATCTTAATAAATTAGAATATCATTAAAAAGTTGATTTTATTTGAGTAATTCGATACAGAAAGTGAAACTCGTCTTTTAATTTTGATGATTTTGTCTCACAGTGAACAAAAACCCACCAATTCACTATCTCAAGAATACTTCATAAGACCAATCAAAAAAACATTTTTAGTGAATTGTTGGTTTTCTGGAAAGGATGTTCATTTACTGTATATGTACTCAATACTTGGTAGAGGCTCCTTTTGCTTTAAAACACTGCCTCAATTCGGCGTGGCATGGAGGTGATCAGTCTGTGGCACTGCTGAGGTGGTGTGAAAGCCCATTTTCCTCTTGACAATACCTCATAGATTCTCTATGGGGTTCAGGTCTGGTAAGTTTGCTGGTCAAACACACCAACACAATGCTCATTTAACCATCTTTTGGTGCTTTTGGCAGTGTGGGGAGGTGCCAAATCCTGCTGGAAAATAAAATCAGCAGCTCCATAAAGCTGGTCAGCAGAGAGAAGCATGAAGTCCTCTAAAACTTCATGCTCGATGGATGTGCTGACTTTGGACTTAAAACTATGTGGACCAACACCAGCAGATGACACGACTCCCCAAACCACCACTGACTGTGCAAACTTTACACTGGACCTCAAGCAACTTGGATTCTGTGCCTCTCCAGTCTTCTTCCAGACTCTGGGACCTTGATTTCCAAATGAAACGCAAAATTATTTCCTTTCACCTGAAAAGACCACTTTGGACCACTGAGTAACAGTCCAGTCCTTTTGTCCTTTGACCAGGTAAGACACCTCTGACGTCTCTGGATCAGGAGTGGCTTGACACAAGGAATGAGTCAGTTGTAGCCCATGAATACGTCTGTGCCTGGAGGCTCTTGAAGCACTGACTCCAGCTGCAGTCCACTCTTTGTGAATCTCCCCAAATTCCTGAATGGGCTTCGTTTCACCTTTTTCTACCACAATTTCTTTCCTTCCATTCAACTTTCCATTAATGTGCTTGGATACAGCACTCTGTGAACAGCAGCTTCTTTAGCGATGACCTTTTGTGTCTTACCCTCCATGTGCAGGGTGTCAATGATCGTCTTCTGGACAACTGTCAAGTCAGCAGTCTTCCCCCATGATTGTGCAGCCTGAACCAGACTGAGACACCATTTAAAGGTTCAGGAAAGCTTCGCAGGTGTTTGGATTTAATGAGCTGATTAGAGTGTGACACCACAAGTCTCCAATATATAACTTTTTCACAATATTATATGTTCTGAGATACTAAATTTGTGGTTTTTATTAGCTGTAAGCCATATTCAAATTAAAAGAAATAAAATATACTTGAAATATCAGTCTGTGTATGATGAATCTATGAGTTTAAATTTTTGTATTGAATTACTAAAATAAATCAGCTTTTTAATGATATTTTAATTTATTAAGATGCACCTGTATTATTACGACTTAATTAAATTAATTCTTGTTTTTACTCCTTCATGCTCAACCAGTGCAATTATATAATTGCACATTTGCACGTGTTGATTTGGGTAAGAAAAATGGTATGGATTTAAATAGGTTTTTATCTCTAGCAGTGTGGGGATCAGGCGTTATGGAGGAGAAACCTGCATCTTATGAGCGAGTTGTTTACAAGAACATATCAGAGTACCACTACATGAAAATCAACCTGTAAGTGAAAAGCTTTTCTTAACAATAACGGTCGGTGAAACGGACATGTTCCATGTTTGCAGCAAAGTTACATGATTTTCATTTAAATAAAGAAAACAAATTAATCAAAAGAGGTGCGAGACACTGCTACATGTGTTTCATTAAGTGAACTATTCCGCACAAGATATGTTTTTATGGCAGTGAGAGCTCCGAAAACAAGAAAGCACAAAATAAAGAAACCTTATTTGAGCAACAGTATGAACGCAATTTAAATAGGCCAATACTTTAATCTTCAGTGAAAATACCCAGTTTGTTAGACGATATTATTACATAAAAACAATACAAGCATTATGTGTGACCTAAAATGAAAAAGTTCCATGGTACGGCTGTATAACTAGTCATTATATGCCTATGTAGGGAACAATATAAAGCAAATACAAGCCAGTTGGGATTTATACATCTTATATAGTTTCTGTACTGTAAAGCCTGATCTCATGTCTTGGTTTTTTTATTCCTGCACAGGGTTTGTGAAAAACAGAGCAAAACTCTGAGTCCAGAACAGTTTAAGCAGCTGATAGTCTCTGGAGTCAAAGATCTGTACGGAGAGGTGAGAACTCTCCAATTTCACCTTTAAAATACTCTTTATATATTGTAGTTATTGGTTTCACGTGTTGTTGTGTTTTTTTTTTTGTTTTGTTTTGTTTTAATCACTGTTGAATTGATGAATGAGTGTTTATCATGCTGATTTTGTTTTATGTGGTAGGTTGGAGCTGCTTTACCATTCGATTTGCTGACGTTTGATAAAAGCACATTATCAGCCATTCTGCGTGTATATAACAGGTACAATACAACTTTTTGTGTAAACTTTAAAACTTAATTCGATAAGCTTGAAAACAATATTATGTATATTTAATCTGTATTTTTTTTTTTATTTGCCTGGCTGATTATTTATAGTCTATTTTAGCATTCAAGTACAATTTTAATAAAATAAGTGCCCTAATAATATAATGTACAACTTATAGTTTAGTCAACTATATTGTGCTACACAATGCATTACAACTCATCCAATCTGCTACCAAAGGAATGCTAGGGGAAGTGTTCATTAGAAGAGTATTTAGCGTTTTAAGCTAAGGTTATGGTATATTAAGTAACACGCCTGATATATACGTTTTTTTTGGGGGGGGTTTTTGGTCTGCCAGGGGTCTGGTGAAATTGTGGAGCGCACTGACACTGATTGGAGCATATGAAAATGAACCGTGTGCTTTCAGAGTCTCACAGGTAAGTTTGTTGGACATATTGGACATAACTGAGATATTGGATAATTTCTAATTATATAAGTGCTCTCTCGCTCTCTCTCTCTCTCTCTCTCTCTCTCTCTCTCTCTCTCTCTCTCACTCTCTCACTCTCTCTCTCTCTCTCTCTCTCTCTCTCTATATATATATATATATATATATATATATATATATATATATATATATATATATATATATATATATATATATATATAAAATGTATTTTTTTATTTTTTTTATCAGCTGCTGTTGTAGTTTAAAGTATATAAATGTATGTAAAAGGAGTATATAAGTATGGTTCTTGTGTAAACATTCATAGTACTATATTTTACTTTGTAATTGGGTTTTTATAATAGTAATATCATTTATATTAAATCAGCGATTCAACCTTTTTTCAATTTATATTATAATATTATTAAAGCCTGCATTCAAGTGAATAACGCTCATCAGGACATGCACTGTAAATATTAAAAAGAATTTAACTTGCACAAATACGTACACATGATCTAACTAGTTACTGTGCATTTGCACTTTTCTTTTTACTTTTTATAAAAAAAATTACAATAAAAACAATATAATTATGCAATAAGCGAATCATTTGTTTCAGTCATCATGCTAAGGCTGCAGCTATTGATTATTTTAGTAATCAAATATTTTACCATTTAGTCCGTTGATTAATCGAGTAATCGGAGTACTTTTTCTTCATAAAAGAGCAATGCTAAATATACAAGAGGAAATACGACAGTAATTTTTTTTTGGTTTTGTTTTGTTTTTTTAGAAAAATTGACATTTTTATTGCTGAAATTGCAACCTGGGAAAACTAAACCCATTTAGTGCATTTAATTCCCATATTACATAAATAATACAGATATATAAATAAATCAATCATGAAATCAATCACTTTCAGACAGGTAAATGCACTGAGTGATGGTTTCCTTGTTTAAGTTTGAAATGATCCCAAATTTTGTAAACTTTCTCGTGTCCTTTGGCCTGAATCTTCTCCTCGGCCGTTGCTGTTTTCTCTTCGTTCCTCCATTTTCGATTCTGCAGCATCTTCTGTGTTTACCTGTCCAGGGGTCTCCTTTATAAATCCGGCATACGCATGTTTTCATTCTCGTTTTGTGCACAACGGTTGTGATTTAAATATATATATATATATATATATATATATATATATATATATATATATATATATATATATATAAATATATAAGATTTGCCAGGAGAAAGTGCGCACCTGTAAGAAACTCTAAGCAATGTTTCCAAAAGCTATAGTTCTGGGAGCAAAAGAGCATCCTACCCAGTTTTAATGTGCTGTTAACAGAGGGGCCTGAGTGTAGGTCTCATCATAGTCGGCGCTGAGTGTAGTCATCAGATATATCACTATTTACCATTTAATGGAGCATTCATGTAACAGCAGATGGCAGTAAAGAGCGTTTCTGAAAAAGGGATGATTCAGCACAAAATATTATATACATGGTGACCCATGAAACACATTTGTATAATGGGTCATTTTTCAGTCACATGGTTGTGACACTGTGGTGATATTTGACAGTATATACCTTTTGTGAGCGTGATTCCTTCTGTTTTTGCTCCCATGCAAAAATACACTCGCACATACTTTGCCTGCTAGTGAATGAATTTACTTTACTGCTAAGTGAAGTAAGACCCGGTTTCCAAGTGACTCGTGACAGGAACATACAATAGAACAGTAGATGGCTTCTTGAAAGCATTACATCCCTATTAATCAGGTTTTTTGTTTCTATAATATCCTTTAAAATGCATATGTTGTCTTTCTGTAGGAGATCAAATTCACAAAGAATTTCTATTAACCTCTTTTTTAAAACATCAACCAGTGTCGTGAATTACAACTCCAAAACTATGTTCTTGCATCCAAAAATATTTAGTAGTTTTGAAGATATAATATATATTATGCTATAATATCAAACAGATTTTTAGAAGGTTTTAATGCTTGGGATTTTAGTTAAAAACCAACTGTAATATGGAAATACGTTCATGTTTATACTCCATGATGGTAGATTTTTTTTCTACCATCATGGTAGAAAGGTGGAGAAGGTGGTTATACATTAATTTAAATCATGTGATCAGACTTGTCACAGCTCAAGAGGGAAGGTAGAGAGTAACTTGGCATTGCTGGTGTTTATGTATGAGCATATCTACTTTTCTTGTTTTGGTAAAATAATTCATCAAGTAAAATAAATCTCAATCAGTTTTGTGCAGGGTCTCGAGTGTCCGTTTTTAACATGCCCATGTGTTAAGATTTTGATAAAAATTTAGTTTTAGAGGTCAGGGCAGTTATCCATTACTAGGACAAGCACAGAGTTCATTCTTCTTTTGTTTCATCTGAGAATAACGGCAGAAGAAATCATGCTGCCATTTACGATTTAACTAACAACAAGGGATCTTGTAATAAAAAAAGTTTCACCGCTTTTTTTTTTTCCCCTTTGTTTTTCTAGGTCTCGCCATACTTGTTAGCTTTATCTGGAAACAGTCGTGAGATGGAGCTGTACTAGTTCGCATGTAAAAATGGCCTTCGTTCTCAGAAGAACCCTATCTGGAAAAAGTGTGCGCCATGTTCTGAGCGCAGCTGTATTTGGAATGTCGAAGCCCCTAATCCCACAATCAAGCTCTTTCAGAATGCTCCATGTTGGAGACCGAGCCTCGCTGACGAGAGTTTTCAGCACAAGAGACGTCGCACTTTTTGCTGAGCTGACGGGAGACACGAACCCGCTCCACCTTGACCCTGAGTTTACCAAAAAGACCTCTTTTGAAGCTCCCATTGTTCATGGTGTGCTGATTAATGGCCTTATCTCAGCAGTTTTGGGAACTAAAATGCCCGGCAGAGGCAGCGTGTTTCTCTATCAGGAAATTCGCTTTCCGGCACCTTTGTTTATTGGGGAGGAGGTGGTGGCCGAGGCAGAGGTCAAGAAGATCAAAATGTCATTTGCTTTTATTTCCGTTTCCTGTTCTGTCCGAGACAAAGTGGTAATGGAGGGGGAGGTGATGGTGATGATACCAGAGGACATGCAGGGGGCTTAGCTATTGCGCAACTTATTATGGAATATCTTTCATTTATTTGTAGAACATTTCTCTTGTTCTCAAAAAGACTTGTTTTGTAACAAACTGCATAAAATTCTCTTATAAAGGAAGAATTCTGCCTGAAATAAAAATGTAAATGATTTGTCCAGAATTTACAGGTGTTTTTTTTTTTTTTTTTTTTTTTTTTTTTTACAGTGTTGTTCAACAGCCTAGACTTTTTAGGTGCCTGGAGTTTGTTTTCGATTTGTATTGCAGTTTTAAAGCTAATGTAGCTAACAAGCAGGGGAAATGTATAGCAAACCGTTGCTATGCACAACATTTATTGCATATTTTAGCATTTGCATAGAAACAACTGGCACAGTCAGTCATAATCTAAAATATTTTTTTAATTGATTTGTAAATTGAAAAAAACTTATCGTTGTTGATGGTGGCCTTTTTTTATAGAAAGATGTTTATCAACATTTATGGCTAGAGCCTTCTGTTTCTATGTGGCATTATGTGTAACAGTGTTTGGTGCCACAGAAAAGTCAAGATAGAGTAGCTTGAGCTTTTCCATTTTCTTTTTTTTTTTTTTTTTTTTTAAATGTAAAGTTGCAATAATGTTTGTTGACTGACCCCCCCCCAAAAAAATAGTGTCTGGTGTGAGAATGTTCATAGCTGCTGTAAGATAACTGTAAGCAAGTACCTGTATTTAATGTCTCCATGAATTCTGGTGATTTTAACCATTTTTAGTTAGTTATGTTTAATACTCATTAAGTACTAAAGATATTTATAATCTGCAAACCATTGAAATAATGTGAAAGGGCTTGTGTTTCTATAAAAGCAAACCCCACTTGTGTTATCACCTAGATCACCTTCAACACTCACAAAGCAGCTTTAGAGACATATATAAATATATACATTTATCTTGATCACTAATGAGGCTACCAAGCATTTAATAAACAAATAAATGTCCAAGCATTTGTTCAATTACTTAAAGCAATTAGCTAAACTGCTATACTTGTACTATTGAGTGACTTCTACTGTAGAATCATTCCACATCGCAGATTTATGTGTAATGGTTGGCATGCCGTATGGTGGCTTATGTATACTTTCACAAATACAATAACACTTTGTGTGAGGCAATATGGCATTATACATATATTTCTAACATCCACATTTCTCTAAAGCTAACTGAGGGTTTAAAGCTTTGCACAGTACATATAGTTAAAAGACAAATTCTGGTTGATGATCTTGCTAATTAGATATTCATGAAATGTATTGAAGTTAAGCCTGATTTTTTTTCCCCCATGAATCAGTATTTGCAGGTGAATAAGTCCAGTTGTATGGCTCGAAAAGAGAAGTTAAAACTAGTATCTGACAGTGCCTACTAATTTATCATAAACGTGAAAAACAGCAAAAAAGTGTATCTGGGTTGTATTTTATTGTGTGTTAAAGGGGATAAGCACCGTGTGTAACATTGTGAAAATAACACACTGATCATGACCATCATCCAGCGGAGATCCAGAGACTACACAGCCTCGTAAGTTCCCAAAGAGAGATGCTAGCGGCATACCAACCCCAGCCTATACACACGTCCTACAAGTTCTGCAGGCTAATGGGGCCTAATGTAGGGAGATGCTACGATGGTCCGAGAGGTGCATAAAGCACTGCCTGGAACAGTACTCGCCCTGCCCCTGCCAAGTAGTTACCCCTACCCACTTTTATTAGTGCCCTTTGCACTTGAACCACACAGATAGGCCCATTACTTTATTAAACCCGACATCCAAAGGGCATACAATCTAATATGGATTAAGAAAGGAGATGAGTGGAAAACAGCCTTTCACACACACTTTAAATACCGGGTAATGCTGTATAGCCTCACTAATGCTCCAGCGTTGTTTCAGGCTTTAATGAATGAAATATTTCGGTATGTCTTGAAATCCTGCATCACAGTATACATCGACGACATCCTAGTTCACTACAGCCTTCATGTCCAACATGTACACCTAGTGCTAAGCCACCTGCTACAACGTGTGCATCAGCCTGAAATACGTTGAAACATGCATCACGTGTGCCCAAGTATGCACCCTACGCCAATTACCAAGGCCTCCGAGAACCACTCCCAACACCACAACGGCCTTGGTCACACATCGCCATTAACTTTGTGACGGACCTCCCCAATTCTCAAGGTTACACTTCCGTGTTGGTCGCTGTTGACCACTTCTACAAGGCCTGCAAATTCTTACTATAGCAGGGGTTACCAATGTAACTGCCAGAGGACATTGCGGAACCCAATCTACTTCACGGGTTTGGAAAGCGTTTTGTGATATGTTGGGGATTCAAGAGGAAACCAAGAACTGGTACGCTTTCTTAGGAACTACTGCAATAGGGGACACCACCGCTGGAGTGAGTACTTGGTGTGGGCAGGATATGCTCAGAACTCCCTGACCCACTCCTCTACTAACCTCACCCCATTCCAATGTGTCCAAAGTGAGCTTATATAGTACGGTCCATCTTACAGCCATGTAGACGGGGGAGTCGACTCCAATACCCAGCGGACTAGGAGGGGTACAGACTGGAGGAGCAGTGTTGGGTAAACTGGGAGGATATTCTGGACCCTTCACTAACAAAGGACTTCCACAGTAACCATCCTGACTAAGCTCCTCCCCACATCCGGCCGTCTAGAGGTAGGGGGGAGGATGGATTCTGTAACATCTTCTGCTGCAGATCCCCTCAGCTCCACCAGAGGGAACCTTTACCCGAATTCTGAACAACTTCAGGTACTACAAGGAACCAGGAACTCTTTCGGTTCTGTGTTTTGTCCATTTGTTTGCTTCACTGACTAATTATATTGCGTATCGAACTCCTGCCTGTTTATTGACATATCCTGGATTAGGTTCTTGGACTGTCTAATAAACCGCACATGGGTTCTATTCCACCTGGTCCAGGGAATATGTTACATATTTATTCTTGCAATTAAAAATGTCAAAATAAAAACTAGGACCATGCTGTTTATGCTCTCTCGAACCAGGACCTAAATTGCTGTTGGAAATTAAAAGTGTTTACATTTCTGAAAAGTAAAACACGTGATGCTTGGATTACAGCAATGAAGGCTGGAAACTGATTAACAACTCGAAGATCTCTACTGTTATTTAAAACCAACAACACATGATGAATTCGAATTTAATATGAATTAGATTAAAAAAGGCAAGTAATCCAGCATTGTATTGAACCTTATTGTTTATTTGTGACCACACAAAGGACTTGGATAGAGCTTTCAAACCCTCTCTCTCTCGCTCTCTCTCTCTCTCTCTCTCTCTCACACACACAACATGGCTACACTTCTTCGTCTTCTTCTTCTTCTTCTTTCGGCTGCTTCCATTAGGGGTTGCCAAAGCGGATCATCCATCTCCATACCCCCCTGTCCTCTACATCTGCCTCTTTCAAACCAACTACTTGCATGTCTTCCCTCACCACATACATTAAACTCCTCCTTGGCCTTCCTCTTTTCCTTCTTCCTGAAGGCTCCATCCTCAGCATTCTATTACCGATATACCCTCCGATATTCCCTCCTCGCACATGTTCAAACCATCCCAATCTCGCCTCCCTCACTTTGTCTCCAAAGACATGTCTAAACGTATGAAATGATGTATGCAATAATTTATGATGAAACACAACAATATTTTGTAGCGCGTGAGGTGTTATATGTTAGCTTCACTGTTCTGTGCGTTTGTGGCTTCAGGGTTTTCTGCCAATCGGTTTATCACTACTGGAGATCAGACAAGGAGCACAGGCGATCAGAACAACCTTTTACTGAACTTTGGGAGGTGAAACTCATACATTAGCCACAGCAGATTAAACAGTGCATCTAGAATTTAGTTAGTAATGTGATTTATTATTATTATAGACAAACACCAGGGGGACACCAATAACCTCCTATATGATTGTTACCATAGCAATTAACCAAACAAAAGAGGTTGATAACCGTGTGTGACGTCACCAGACACATATTGAACATCATTCCCATTGTATGACTGCATGTTTCCAACTTTTCCGCTAAGAAAGTAATAGTAAGCGTTCAGAATACGACGTCATTTCCTCGTGCAGACGTATTCAACCACATAATAATACACTTCTGGATACGGTACATCAGGTAAAAGATTAATGCGGTTTATTTTTTCCTTAATGTCTGATTTTAGGGGTATTTCCGGTAATTCCACGTTATGATCTATATATTAGCTTTTATAAATCTCTTACGTGTTCTGTTTTTAGCTGAACTTTAAAAAAAAAAGTCATTTTGTTTTCATAGCTTTAAAAATGGCGCCACCGGAAATGCGCCCTACAATCAATCAATCAATCAGCCAATCAATAAAAAGGTTATATTTAGATATATTTACAGTTGTCAATAGATAATCCACACCAGGGCAGTATAACTGTGCGCCCGTGCGTGCGCGTGCGTGTTCATGCGTGTTCGTGCTCGCGCGTGCGCGTGCGCGTGCTCGCTCATACGGCTTCGGGGCGGATCTTTGCCGGATAATGCATGTCCCCCTCTCCGCCTGTGCTCAGTGACAGATGCGGGGGTGATTTATATCGGGAAGAGTGTAATCCCGTGCGCGCGCGCGTTTGTGTGTGTATGTGTGTGTGTATGTGTGTGTGTGACGGGTTTTGCGCAGAGCGGAATGGCTGTAATGGAGAAACCGGCGGCCAGGAAGCTGCTGCTGGACGATACGGTCTCACTGACGGCGGTAATCGAAGCGAGTCAGAATTTACAGTCTCACACGGTAAGAGGAAAACACAACCTGACAACCATCATTGTGATAGTATAATCATAATATGAATATTATATAGAGAACCGTACAGAGCGACCACTGATCCCCCCCCCCCCCACACACACACACACACACACACACACACACACACACTCTGTTCTACATGCGTACACACCACTTACTTCTCTACTATGCGGTTTGGAGCAAAGCCATATGCATGCTTTATTAATCCAGCGCTACACAACCTTTTATAAAACATAAATTAAGATCCATGTTTACATATCAGACCTTGGCGATGAGGGAACGAATACATATTTCCAATATCAATAGTAATGTCAGTTATGCTAGCTGTCATAGTGATGCTTTAGCTAGATCATGTGAGTGTCATGGCTACCTCGCATATTAATGTGTTCAGCAAGCTAGCACATAAACATTGCTTTCCACTCAAATGAACTCCATTACTAAAGTCCATATTGAAACAGCCCAAATCTACACGATAATACGTTTTATTAAGGTTTAAAGCTAACCAAAACGAGCTCGAGCTGCTTAGCTTGTTTAGTTAGCAAGCGTGTGATGTTAATACCAGGTATACTAGCAACAAGTTGTCTTGTTGTCTTGCAAGCTGGAGAAAGGAGAAGTGTGTAACCTTTTGCAGCGGTTTGTGTAACTTTTTTGTTGGTGGTGGTGGTGAACATGGCTGAAGCTTGTTTGGATGTTGTGTGGATAGATGACATATTTACATGTTTAGCCTGCTGGAGCATTTGGTTGACTAGGAAGCTGATGTAAATAATTTGCCACGGTGTTGCTCAACAACTTAGCAAACTTCGCTTTGTGTTTTTTTTTTTATATTTGTATTTCCTTTTTCATGACCTTTACACATCACAACACAATGTGCTTTATTTCCGGTAAGCTGAGTCTTTCTTTTGCTGGGGGTCCTACATGATGCAATGCTATTGCTCTAGTGAATGTACTGTGCATAAAAACAAAAACAAAAACATGTACTAACAACAGTTTCATATCAGTCAACATTTGATTAAAACTCTGTTTATTCTTCAGGGGACAAAATGTCACAGTGTTAAGAAAATAAACAAAACTCTGGTTCTCCGATGTGGTTTTGTAGTTTATTAGTGTAGGGGGGGGGGAATCCATGCGAAATGAATCAAGCCTCTACACACACAACTCCCGATGAAAGAAGCTCCTGCCACATTAGAGCCTGTTAAAGCTGGACTTTGACCTTTAGTTCATCCCGTTTTCCCTCCAGCATGACTGTGCAAATGCGTCACAATCCCAAATAAACCAGTTTTGCTACAAGAGAAGGGTTACAGACAGATTTGGCAAAAGTGTTTCCCTTTTTGCCTAATGTAGTTGATCAGATAGATCAGGGACTGAAGTTTGCTTTACTTTGTTTTAAACGTTTTATCCTACCTATTCTTATTTCAGTTACCTGCCATACTCAGGGATTCTGTAGTTACATGTCATATCCAGACATGCTGTAGTTACATGTCATAACTGATCATTCTGTCATACCCAGTCATGCTGTAGTTAAATGTCATACCCAGTCATGCTGTAGTTAAATGTCATACCCAGTCATGCTGTCGTTAAATGTCATACCCAGTCATGCTGTCGTTAGATGTCATACCCAGTCATGCTGTCGTTAGATGTCATACCCAGTCATGCTGTCGTTAGATGTCATACCCAGTCATGCTGTCGTTAGATGTCATACCCAGTCATGCTGTCGTTAGATGTCATACCCAGTCATGCTGTCGTTAGATGTCATACCCAGTCATGCTGTCGTTAGATGTCATACCCAGTCATGCTGTCGTTAGATGTCATACCCAGTCATGCTGTCGTTAGATGTCATACCCAGTCATGCTGTCGTTAGATGTCATACCCAGTCATGCTGTCGTTAGATGTCATACCCAGTCATGCTGTCGTTAGATGTCATACCCAGTCATGCTGTCGTTAGATGTCATACCCAGTCATGCTGTCGTTAGATGTCATACCCAGTCATGCTGTCGTTAGATGTCATACCCAGTCATGCTGTCGTTAGATGTCATACCCAGTCATGCTGTCGTTAGATGTCATACCCAGTCATGCTGTCGTTAGATGTCATACCCAGTCATGCTGTCGTTAGATGTCATACCCAGTCATGCTGTCGTTAGATGTCATACCCAGTCATGCTGTCGTTAGATGTCATACCCAGTCATGCTGTCGTTAAATGTCATACCCAGTCATGCTGTCGTTAAATGTCATACCCAGTCATGTTGTCGTTAAATGTCATACCCAGTCATGCTGTCGTTAAATGTCATACCCAGTCATGCTGTCGTTAAATGTCATACCCAGTCATGTTGTCGTTAAATGTCATACCCAGTCATGCTGTCGTTAAATGTCATACTGTAGTTAAATTTCATGCTGTTATATACTAAGTCCTGCAGTATTTACATGTCATCACCAATCATGCTGTATTTCCATGTCATACTCAATCATACTGTAGTTACATGTCATACCCAGTCATGCTGCAGTGGAACTATGTTAATATCTCCATTACTTCCAGCTTTCCATCAGAGTTCAGCTTTCGAATAATAACACAACTGCCTCGACAACATTACAGTATTAGTATAGTTTATGAGTAAAAAGTTAAACACCAAGGGTATGTTGTTACAGGAAAAGAATCCATAACTAGGTGGGGTGATATAATCCAACACAAAACAAATGTACTTCCACCACCCCAAAATAAAGAATTCCCTTTAACAGCACATCAGGAAGTATTGGATTCCTAATGCACCACAGAAATGCAGCAGTGCAAACAAACACTGTACTTCTTTCATTTGTTTATAATTATGACTCATGTTGTGTAAAATCCACCAGACAAGTTAGTTCCTGTTATTACCAATTAATAGCAGCTATAAATGGGGATGGGGTTCATTCCCACTCCATCGTGCCTTTTTGTTATCTCCCAAAGTTAATCATACACAAAAAAGGGACTGTAATATAGCTGCAGAAGTGCACGGTTTCTCAAAATCTGTAAAAAGCAGTGACACTGGAAACTAGTTGAATAACTTGTAAGTAAATATATCTCTATAGAAATCATCACCATTTTAATGATTTATACATTTACTAACAGGAAGTTTTTTTTTTAAGCTAGTTTTTAAGCTACTTTATGTGGAGAGTCCATAAAGAAGCATGCAGTAATATAAACAGTAACATTATATCTGCAGGGCTAAACTGAAACAGTAAATGTCAAACATTGAACATGTTTGGGGATTTCATTGGAATTTTTTTATTTTTAATTTTTTCCTCAAGCCAGATGATAACTGCATCATATGCAAATCTTCTTCTTCTTCTTTCGGCTGCTCCCATTAGGGGTTGCCACAGCGGATCATTCGTCTCCATACCACCCTGTCCTCTATATCTGCCTAGACGCCTTCCTCCTCTCCTTCAAATAACTCATTAAATTATTAATCTTTTGCAGACATACATCACTGCTTGTGCAAAGTCATTACCATTCATACATATTAATATGTATGTGTGTGTGTGTGTGTGTGTGTGTGTGTGTGTGTGTGTGTGTGTGTGTGTGTGTGTGTGTGTGTTTTGGTTGTTTCTTTTGGTTATTATTATTATTTAATTTTGCTCTTTTTTTTTCACCAGGAATACATCATCCGTGTACAGAGGGGTGTCTCTACAGAAAACAGCTGGACGGTAAGTGTCGAGTTCTTCTTGTTTGAGTCCTGGAGGTCTTGGGGGTCACTAGCAATTGAAAACATGTGAGCTCTGTGCCACGAATGCATATTATTCTGACTGACACACACACACACACACACACACACACACACACACACACACACACACACACACACACACACACACACAGATCCTACATGTGAACACAAACTTAAAGTACGCTGCCATCATACCTGAGACGATTGCTATAAAAGAGAATATTTAGGAAGATCTTGATGAGTAGCTCACCATTAGGGCCCTCATGGAGTTCAAATCTTTAAATTGGCTTTACTACAGTTAGTTTGTCTCAGGCAGCAGAACTCAAAATAAAAGAATGTATGACTTATTTGGCTTTTTTTCAACGTGCTGTTGAATTCTCTCATCTGGCTGGTTAAAACGTGTTCATTCTTTTTTTTTATTTAATTTTTTTTATATTACAGCAATAATAGAATAGAAATATAGTGCCAGCTGTACATCAGGTTTATATTAATGTGTAGTACTTGAGTATACTTCTATAGTAAGAACCTATAGGCGAACACTCTACTTAGTAAATTAAGACTTGTAGTAAACAGATTTTTCGAAAATCTGCTGATGTTTTGCAAAGTTTATAGTTACAGTGGATATTTTCGTAACGGTGTGTTTATGGAAGGCATTTGGAGTCTCAGCACTTAACTTTGAAACAGGTAAAGGTGTTCCATTATCCCTGTCTAATTACCTTGGAGAGAAAGTGAGACTATGACTGTTCATAGAGTGTCTCACAAAAGTGAGTACACCCCTCTCATTTCAGCGACCATTCTAGTATAATCTTCTAAAGGGACAATACTATAGAAATGAAATGGATGTATTTTAGTGTAGTCAATGTGCAGCTTGTACAGCAGTACAGATTTACTGTCCTTTACAAAGAACTCTACAGCCATTATTGTCTAAATAACTGGCAACAACGGTGAAACATGTCAAATCTGTGTCTAAAGTGTCAGTGTTTTTTGTGTGAGCACCATTGTTATCTAGCACTACCTTATTCCTTATTCCAGAGCTGCACAGGGACCCTCTGTGTGACATCTTGGATCTGCTGGATGTTAGACATAGGTGCTTCTTCTCCTTCTGCTTGAGGATGCCCCACTGCTTAATAGGGTTCAGGTCTGAAAGCATACTAGGCCACTCTATTACCTTCAGCTTCCTCAGCAAGGCAGTAGTCATCTTGGTGTTTGGGGGTGTTCTTATGCTGGACATCTGCCATTCAGCCCAGTCTCTAAATGGAGGGAGGGCATCATGTTCTGCTTCAGAATGTCACAGTAAATGTTGCAATCCATGTTTCCCTCAGTGAACCAAAGCTCTCCAGTACCAGCAGCACTCATGCAGCCCCAGACCATGATGCTACCACCACCATGCTTGACTGTAGGCCAGACACAATTTTTTTTGTTTCTCCTTACCAGGGAGTCACGACACATACTGGACATTATCTGAGACAAACAAGTTTATCTTATTCTCATCAGACCACAGGACATGGTTCCAGCAAACTGTTTGCTGGCTTTGTTTTAAACCAGAGTCAGAAGAAGCTTCTTTTTGGGGTGACGGCCATGCAAACTGACTTGTTGCAGTGTGTTTGGTCTAAGCACAGACATCTGTTTTTGCAACCTCAAAAAGCAATGCTGGCAGCACTTTTTTTTTTAAGCCACCCTCTGTACCTTACGCACAGCATGAAGACTTCTTTGATGGACCTTTGCGAGGCCTGTTCCGAGTGGAACCCGTCTGGGAAAACCAAATTCAAATTCTTAAATCCTCAGAGAGTCTTTGCCATGTGGTGCCATATTGAACATCCAGTGGCCAGTATGAGAGAATTGTACTAAAAGCACCAAATTCTAACTGCTCTAATACAAGCAGACAAAAACATGAACATGATGAATGGGAAATGTGGCTTTGTATGGTTAAGCGATGTACAGCTGTTATCTACAATAAGCTTGTAATTTTGAGTTATTTTTAGAGGACAGTAAATCTGTCCTCTTGTTCCTTGTTCCTTGTTCCTGCTATACAAGCTGTATATTGACTACACTAATATAGTCAGCAGAAAAACAGGTAAATATTCTAAATGTGCGAGTGAAAATGTGTGTTTTTATTTATTGTTTTATTTAATGCAGCTGTACCTTGGGGGAAAATGTTTAACATTAATGCATATGTTTTTTGATTTTTTTCAAATATTATAAAAAAAAAAAAAAAAAAAACCTTTATAGTTTTACAAATACACATTGCAGCCTTATGACTAATCTGTGGCCAGTTTTCTTGATAACCAAACAAGTGGATTCATGAAACCATTTATTATATCGCAATCGCAATATTGACCACAATAATCGCAACATGACATTTAAAAAATTTTAATTGCCACATTCCTGCAGAACAAGAAATATAAAACTCTTGCAGGTACTGCAAAATAATCCAGTAAAGTAAACCTTGAGGCAATGACATCCCACTGCCCCGTCCTCCAACAGTTTTTCTAGTCATTTTACATTTCTTTCTTAAGCAAAAGCAGTTCTAGCAGAAGACTGATGATAAATGCAGACCAAATTAAGCAGCTTAACTAGGCTTTGTTCCTTGTTTTGACCATTTTGGTATGTTCTGGAAAATCCATTAATAATCATCTTATGTGTCTAAAAGAGCAAATTAAGCCCATAATCAGGTCTCAGCCCTGGTCCTGGACTGCCCCCTTATATTAACCTAATAGGCTGTTTTGCCTGCTCCAACATGTCTGATTCTACAGTTGATTCATCAAAGTGATTAAAAGACCTTATTGTAATGCGGTTCGATTCAGTTTTGCGCTGAATACATGAAGAAAGCTTGGAAAAGTTTTCATTTTGCAAACTGCACGTCTGCATCATTCGAAACCTGCTATAGAAATGCTGTATTGTTCATAAGTTAGATCGATTTGCTTGTGTATGGGTGTGTTGCATCTGAGAAAAACCAAAACTATAAAACATACGAGTACCTTCACACCAGTGTTCCGAAAAACGGAGAATTCCAGGGTTATGAATTTGCTTTTTTTGATACTTGCAGGTAATCAGACGATACAGTGACTTTGACATGCTCAACAATAGTCTCCTGGTGAGTAAAAACATGTTTTTAGCATGAAATTCCTGACACTTTGCCCACAAAGTTGAAAGCAGGAGAAAATGAATGTTTCAGCATATTTTGCTAACACTCCACAAACACGTTTCCTGTTCCCTCCCGGAAAAGCCACTTTCCAGTGAAAGTTATTATAGGCATCGTTTTTCTGTCTTTTCTCTTACTCAGCCATTACACATTTTTTGCCACAGATCTCTGGCCTGAACCTGCCACTTCCTCCTAAGAAGTTAATCGGGAACATGGACCGCGAATTCATTGCAGAGCGGCAAAAAGGTCTACAGGCCTATCTGAACTTCCTCACGCAGCACCACATCCTCTCGAGCTGTGAGATTGTTAAAAAGTTCCTCGACACCAACAATTATTCGGCAAACTACACAGGTATGTATGTGTGCGTGTGTACGTGTATGTGTGGGTGGAGAGTTTAGGGACAAATTGCACATGATGCAGAACAGTCCTTCAACAAAGATTTATTATCGAAGGACACGGCTTTTTTGAACTTCCACGAACTGAATGTGTGCCATGTTAATTCCAATGTGGTAATTTGGTATAATGTAAAGAATAAAAGCCGTGATGAGGACCTGAAGACCCCACCCCATTTACTGAGACTGACAGGCACAAATACCACCCCCACCACTAAGATTGACCTGCACCATTAAAAACAGGAAATAGAGATGCACAGTACCTCTAATAACATTTATCTCCATTTATATAAATGTTATGGTACGTATTTGCTTCCATTAACGTTAAACTTTGTTAATCAGTCTATTAATTAAATAATAGATCACCTGTAATATTCTTTCACTCATTTATTCTCTCTCTCTCATTCTTTCTGGCTCTCAAAACACACAGACCGTCATGTCATGTGACTCCTGAATTACAGGGAACATCCACCATTATTTATGAGCTGTTACCATAGAAACAATAAGGTATTACACGGAGCAGCTTGATGCATTGTTTACAGGTGTTACAGTCAGTGGTGGACGAAGTATGCAAACCATGTACTTGAGTTAAAGTAGAGAAAATATGACTCCAGTAAAAGTAACGTATTTTCCGGACTATAAGCCGCTACTTTTTTCCCACGCTTTGAACCCCGCGGCTTAAACAACGAAGCGGCTAATTTATGGATTTTCCTGGGGTTTTCCCGGTTTCACAAACTTCAAAGCCAAAAAACTGAACCCCATAACATTGGACCAATGAAATTGCCGAACGGGTTCGGTTAACCAATGAAACTCTTAATATTAAATCAGATGCGCTCCCACTGAATCGGGCCGCACCACATCATAAATATGGATGAGGTTCCTCTGACATTTGACCTGCCGCTCACTCACTAACTCCAGTTGCAACAGAAATCATATAAGCACAGACAGGTTTCCAAAACTCGTGCTTTTTTATTTTTCTTGGCAACAGCGTTACTGTTAGTCAAAGAAACTTAGAAATGAGCATCAGAAAATAATAAGGTCATATTCCTCGGTCTTGCACACATGCAGTAATACCTGAAAAAGTGACGGCAGGCTATTCCCAAAATGCTGCTCTGCTCTTAAAGGAGCCACAACATATTTCACCCGTTACACCATGTAACAAACACTGTCTTTCATTAAAGCATGTGTAAAGTTCATTAGTTTCAGTGTAGACAGCTGCGGCTTATAGACAGGTGAGGCTTATTTATGTTCAAAATAAAAATCTTTGTCAAATTCAGTGGGTGCGGCTTATATATGGGTGCGCTTAATAGTCCGGAAATTACAGTAAAACTTTTACTTGAGTAAAAGTACAAACGTATTCGCCTTCAAATGTACTTAAGTATCCTAAGTGCTATAATTATTATGGCTAAAATGTTCCTATTATTATTTTTGTCACAAGACTCTTTGCTCAATTAACTTTGTTTATGTGAAAAGACTTTAATGTGACTCTCAGTACACTGATCTATTAATAGAATGATATTAATGAGTCAAACACTGGTTGATATCTATTACAATTATCATGAGCCCAAAACCTTATTTTCAACTACTTTAAAAAAAATCACTCAAATATGGCCACAGGTGTTGTGGCAAGTCAGAGTCAGGAGTTTCTTACTTCATTTATTCCTCTCTAAATGTTCTGCTTGCAGCGGAACTGATGCTGAACTGTACGTTTGTGATAAGTCAAATATTTGACTTTGAAATGTGGTGAAGTTAAAGTAAAAGTCTCCCCAAACGAAAATACTTAAGTACACAAAGAAGAAAATGCTAATTAAGTACAATGATGAATTACATTTACTTTGTTACTGGCCACCGCTGTTTACAGCTGGCACTATGCCGTTTTTTTTTGGGGTTTTTTTTTAATGAAAATAGTGCATATATTCTGACCAATTAGAGTTGAGTTGTTCAGCCACACTGTAGTATAAATAGTGTATGATCTAACCATCCTTTCTGATCTTCTTTCAGAAATCGCCTTACAGCAAGTGTCCATGTACTTCAGATCGGACCTCATATGGGAAGTGGTTGAGCCCTTAAAAGACATGGGTAAGTCAGATCATCTTAACTATTAATGCTGACACTGTAGGAAACAGGAAAATCCTAGCTAAAAAAAAATCCATGTTCATGGAGATCAGGAGGCGTTGATAAGCAGAATTGAGCTGCATTTCCAGTAAGACAGCTTTCGAGGGGTTTGTTTTGGCTTTGTTTCTGCGGTTGTAAAAAAAGAAAGAAAGAAAATAGCTTTGTTTAAAGCCTTTAAATGTTTTGTTTCAATACCACAAATTTTCATACACATTTCTGAGCACTTTTTTTAAAAAAGAGGTTGCACTTGGCACATTCAGGCCACGGCACCAGAACGCTGAGGGTGAGCTGGCATATAAATGAGCACTTTTCTTTTACTATTGCAGAAGAATATTCAGCATATTGGGCTGTGCTGTGGATTTCTTCCTTCTGCAAATGAATATTATTGCCATTTTCAATGCAGATGGATGCAAAGTACACTGTATGGACCAAATGACTTGCTTTTTGAACACCCCATCCCACATTTGCAGTTATAATAACCTCTCCTCTTCAAGAGAGATGTTCTATTAGATATTGGAGTGTGCTTGTGGAGATTTGTGCTCGTTCAGCCACAAGGGCATTAGTAAAATCACGCAATGATGTACAGCGAAGAAGCCTAGGGTGCAGCAGGCCATTCAAGATCCTTCCACTCCAACCCATGTAAATCATATCTTCATGGAGCTGGCTTTGTGCAGTCAAGCTGGAACAGGTTTGGGTCTCCTAGATTCAGTAAAGGAAAACTTGAATGCTACTGCATCAAAAAGACATCCTGTACAATTCTGTGCCTTCAGCTTTGGGGCAACAGGAAGAACTACATAGTGTATGGTTGGAAAAGTCAGGTGTCCCAAGACTTTTAGTATGTAGTGCAGCTATCAAAGCAAAGTGTAAAAGAGTAAAACATCACCACTGGCTGCTTCTAATACGTGTACCTTTATTATGCTATTTGTGATCCCGTTGTATATTTTTTATCTTATCTTTGTGTTTTGTTATCCAGCCTGTTAAAAATATAGGGAAATGTCATATAGTGTTAACATATTCGCTAAAATGGAAAAAACAAAACAAATAAACAAACAAATTCAAAGAGACGCCTCGTATGGTTCCTTCATACCCTTCAAAACCCCAGTATAATTCCCTCTCACAATCCAGTGTTTGATTTGTTTATTTTCACAATCGCTCGCATTTTCTCTTTTGCTTTAAATGCTTTAAATCTTCTATTATATTATCCCCCATATCGTCTTGGAACTTTTCTTTTTGTCCACAAGTGACCCAGCGTTCCACAAGTCATTACCAACTAAACTTTGTTCAAGGTGATCAATTCAATTTGAGACCTGGAGCAACTGATTAAAAACACACTGAAGAGATTATAAGTATAAACCTGAGTTGGAACCTAATCTGGAACCATTATTTCATTGATTTGAAAAACGAAGACAAGGCAAGCGTATATTTGCTGACATTTGAGAAGTGGTTCACAGTTTTGAAGCAAAAGAGTGGAACTTGAGCCGCTTCAGCGACGCCTTGTATTTTTTATTCCATATCAACGTATTCTTTTTATTTCTATTTTCAATATTGTGACTTTTCAATGATCTGAAGTATACATTGTCGTGTATATGTGTATTTGAAGGTCTAAATAGCTGTTCTTGGCTGGCCTACATGCATTAAATATTTCTTAAAATATAAGTCTTAATGTGAATTATTGTGGTTGTGCAAAAAGTCAAATGATAAAAACCTTTAAGTGAATTGGTCTTGCTTTGAGCTTAAAACACCACTGACAATTGACCGTGTTATTGCATCATAAAGTGTCAGAGCCAATCATGGGCAACATGTCAAACAGGGGAAAAAGCAGGATGATGAATATGGGGTTGGATGTATTTCTAATTAGCATATCATTGAACTCCGGCTTCATGGTGGCTCTTATTCATGATATTGTTTGAGCATGAATTTGTCTGTTGTGCTTGATCATTATAGACCAAATTGAGAAACCATTAAAAGTAACAAACTGGTGCACTTTTTTGGCAGGATGGAGATTGCGAAAGCGGTACTTCTTGGTTAAAAACAAGGAGCAGCCCAAGGAGCGACAAGTATTGAGTTGGGTGAGTTTCGTTTTTAACTAGATTGTAAAAAAAAAAAAAAAAAAAACACATGCATAAACACTCACTCTTCTTATTCATCATCTCAGATCCATGAATATGTGTACAAATCACTTTGTTCATCTAAACTGACCAAATACTCTGCAGCTCCCACATAGAAATGAAACCCGTATTACACATTTTTTTTCTGATGTACTGTTTCTCCCTCTAAAATTCAGGTCGATTTCGGTCCTGATAAGTTCTTATCAGATAAAGATCTGCAGTCCATGATGAAGCTGATTCCATCCCTGTCTGTAAGTTCTCAAGTTTAAGTCAAGTATCCCACTGATACTGAACTAAAACATTCGTTTGATTCCTGTGAATGAATCCGGAGCTTCCCACAGATGTGTGCAGCCAGTGAACCGTTAGACACTGATAGTTTCAGTTTGGCCTCTTGCGCAATGGATTTCCGGAATGTACAAGATTGCGTAGGCATGTGGACATAGTCAAGTCTCCGGTTTTGTGACTGGTTTGTGAAAAGCCAAACTCATCATAATAGCAGTGTGGTAAATTCCTTTGGGATTAGGGGATTGACGCACAACTCATTCTACGATTTTGGTGTACCAAGCGGCATAGTTTTATTTTATTTTTATTTTTTTTACTGGAATTACAATTGGGTGAATTACTGAGCTAGAATTTGGTAATGTTTGTGTAAGGTTTACCCTCACTAATCACAAGGCTGCTGTGACGTCTCCCTTCGACCTGTTTTTTTTTTTTTTTCTTTTCCATCTGGCCCATTTATAGACTAAAGGTTACTAGAAAAGTGAGTGTTGCTATTATGATGATTTCACTTCTCCATTATTGTTCGGCTTGAAAGGTGTATTGGGGTAGAGCGATGCCATAGCATACTTATTAGAACATTAAACTATGCTCGGAAAGAAAACGAGTCTGATCTGCGAATTGAGTTTTGCCGTTTTAAATTCGAAATGACGTCATTTTGAATTATATTGGCACAGTATTGTTCAATTCTCTAGAAGGTATTCATATTGATTTTTTACAACTGCAGCTCGAACTATGAATGCAGTGCTGGGAGTAATTCAGATAACAGGTTTATATTAATGCACACATACTACTACATTTATCATTTTATAGTAATAAATGATTTACATATGATCTTAAGACTTAGATATGAGCCTTCAGTGTCAGTGCTGTAGGTTTTTTCACCTTGGCTCTTCAGGACAGATTATGTTGTACATTTTTATTTTCTTAGTAACATGAAACCGTAACCATAACATAAACCGCTTTAAAAAGAGAATTGAGGCTGGCGAGAGAACAAATAGGCTAGAATGTGTTTCAACAGGAACTCCTTCATGTTCCACAACATTAAATGCCACTATAATCGAATAAATCTTCTGACATCATTCATTAATGGATAAAATACAGTTCGCATAAAGAGGAACAAAACATTTCAGGATAAATTGTAACTGGAAAATGAATCATTATGGGGTGGTAACGGTCCTCATCTGTTCATCATACTCTGCCATGTTTTATTCTTCAATAGTACATTAAGATTTAATGAGACTTTAATGTTTCGTGGTCATCCGTAGCATCATTTAGAACATTCACCATTTTTCACTGCTGAAAGGTTTATTGCTTTAGAGCTGATTTTATAAAAAAAAAAACCAGATACTATCGTTGTAGCTATATATATTCCACCATTATCTTTCTCCTAAAAATGTTCTGGATGAGCGTATACTTATTATTGCGACAATTCATTCGTCTCTCCGCAGTTTTCAGTCCATTTGGTCATGTGCCCGAATGAGTATGTAATACCTTTTTTCTGCCGACAGAGAGAATGATTTAAGGACATTTTTATTTCAGTGTGCACTTTTGAGCAATACAGACTTCATTTTCAGAATCAGTTTTGTAACAGTTCTCTTTTGCTGTCTCAAAGAGGCAGAAAGAGGCGTGGTATCAGTCTTAGTAAGGAAAGCATGGACTCTCTGCATCTCAGTCTTGATAAACCTTCTATACCTTTCAGTGAAGAAGGCATGGAGAATGTGGCCTTTCATTGGCAGTTTCAGTGAAGGACGCATGGTCTGTGTAAGGCCGTGGCACTTTTGTCGGTTTATATCAGCTAAGGAAATATAGCCTTGGTGGAAGAAGGCAAGGAATCTCTCATTCACAGGGATGATTTTAAGGCCTCTTTTTCTCTGAATCTGTAGTAACAATGTGGCCTCTGTCAATCTCACTGAAGCAGATGTAGCCTCTGCTGATCTCAGTGAAGGAGGTGTGGTCTCTGCTGATCTCAGTGAAGGAGGTGTGGTCTCTGCTGATCTCAGTGAAGGAGGTGTGGTCTCTGCTGATCTCAGTGAAGGAGGTGTGGTCTCTGCTGATCTCAGTGAAGGAGGTGTGGTCTCTGCTGATCTCTGTGAAGGAGGTGTGGTATCTGTTGATCTCAGTGAAGGAGGTGTGGTCTCTGCTGACTGATCTTAGTGAAGGAGGTGTGGTCTCTGCTGACTGATCTTAGTGAAGGAGGTGTGGTCTCTGCTGAATGATCTCAGTGAAGGAGGTGTGGTCTCTGCTGAATGATCTCAGTGAAGGAGGTGTGGTCTCTGCTGAATGATCTCAGTGAAGGAGGTGTGGTCTCTGCTGATCTCAGTGAAGGAGGTGTGGTCTCTGCTGATCTCAGTGAAGGAGGTGTGGTCTCTGCTGATCTCTATGAAGGAGGGGTGGTCTCTGCTGATCTCAGTGAAGGAGATGTGGTCTCTGCTGATCTCAGTGAAGGAGATGTGGTCTCTGCTGATCTCAGTAAAGGAGGTGTAGTCTCTGCTGATCTCAGTGAAGCAGGTGTGGTCTCTGCTGATCTCAGTGAAGGAGGTGTGGTCTCTGCTGATCTCAGTGAGAAGGTGTGGTCTCTGCTGATCTCAGTGAAGGAGGTGTGGTCTCTGCTGATCTTAGTGAAGAAGGTGTGGTCTCTGCTGATCTCAGTGAAGGAGGTGTGGTTTCTGCTGTTCTCAAGAAAAGAGGTGTGGTATCTGTTGTCCCTGTGAAGGATGTGTGGTCTCTGCTGATCTCAGTGAAGGAGGTGTGGTCTCTGCTGATCTCAAGAAAAGAGGTGTGGTCTCTGCTGATTTAAATGAAGGAGGTGTGGTCTCTGCTGATCTCAGTGAAAGAGGTGTGGTCTCTGTGCAGGTCAGTCCCAGTGAAGCAGGTGTGGCTTATGCCATATTATGAGTAAAAATTAGTGTGGTCTCTTCCAGTTTCAGTGAAGGAGGCATGGCCTCAGTGCCTGTACTTTGTCACATCTTTAACTCAATAATGATATTGACTCCTTTCAGTAAGAGTATACAACCGTATAATTCACCCTATTTTACGTAGTATTAGTAAACATCAAGTAATAAGCTAATAGGCTGTGTGTAATTAATGCTCTTGCTGTCTTTTTGGATTTGCAGCACCCATACATCTGTCCAGTCACCTATGGTTCTACAATCGAGTCCTCAGCAGTAGTAATCAAAATATTTAATGAAAAAGGCACACTTAGGGATTATATTTGCAAGGTATGTATCATTAGAATGGATCTAAAATGGATTTATTGTTATCAGGATGTTTTCAAGCTCCTGTTGGTTTCTTTGTTTCTAAGCTTTAATTACTATTTAATGTCTCATGTGCTGATATTTTAGGTAAAGCCAAAAGAAGCATTCCTGAAGAAGTACTGCAACCCCAAAAAGATCCAGGGTCTGGAGCTCCTGCAGATCAGGATGTATGGGAGGCAGATTCTGGAGGTTTGGACTGATGGAATTTTTGCCTCATAATTTAATCAAAGGGTCTGTAAAAAGGGATTTACAGTCTAAATTAAATAGTGGAACAGTCGTAGTAACAGTAAAATCTTAATAGATCTATCATGCCTGTGGTAGGTCTCAGTAAATCGTGTGGTTGTGTCTTCATATAGTACATAAGCTAGATACATTTGCTAACAAGCTAACTTAATGTTAAGCGTGCTGGTTCAGGCATAGACCATTATCTTAGTTATTAAAAAAATGTCCAGCTCATTCTGACAAATTCGACAGCTACACTTGGCAAAATTAGCAGAGCAAAAATTGCATGATCACTGTTGCCCCATCATTCCTGCTTATTAGTACAGGGGAATCTTTTAACTTACTGACAAAGATGCATTGGTTGTGGGTTTTTTTTTTTTTGGTATTCCCCTTCTTTCAACCATGAGTTCTGTGACACCTGTTTGTTGTGAAACCTGCACGGATTTCTACCCATCACGTCATATTTGAATCACATGCCAGATATGGTCTTAAACTTAATGGCTTATTTGGTTTGGAAACTTTTTTACATCTGAGGAGATAAGGTATCATTTGAGAATGTGGAATTTTTGGGAAACTGGAACTGTTAATAGTCTAAATATGTATACCACAGGCCAACCACAAGCCAAGAGATACGATAACACTGCAACTGGGTTACATTAACAATAAAAAGCATTACTTATAGGCTAACCAAATGTGCTGTGGGTGCATCTTTTCACACAGCAAGTTAGATCAGATTAAAATTAAAAACAGTTGGAATTTGGCAAATATTAGTTTTCTTTGTGCATCATTTATTAGATATTTTTTTGTTTTAAGATATCTTCTGTCCTTTACAAGAATATTTTACTTCAGTATCTTAATAATGCAACTTTCGTTAGATCCCAAATAAATGAAGTCATGATTTTGAGATGATCGGACGTAATACCAGTAACAAGAAAGGGTCATTTGTAATTGCCTGAGTGAGAACAATCCTGTTTGTTCATTTCTGTCATTCCTGTAATTCACTGTAAGTCTTTCTTGGTATATTTTCCCTCTTGTTTGATTGTCTTCTCTTCTCCGTCTTGATGTAGGCTCTGAAATTCCTCCATGATAAAGGTTTTCCTTACGGGCATCTCCATGCTTCGAATGTTCTAATTGAAGAAAGCACATGCAAACTGCTGGACATTGAAAACTCCATCCTGGGACTTCCGTCTTACTACCGGCCTTACGTCACCCAGTTCAGGAAAATTAACGTAAGAACTTGCATGCAGTTACACAAACAAAACTAATTTTTGTCGTCATCAGTGTTGTATTTTTGTGAATTCTTGTTTGGGGTTTTTATGGGGGTTTTTTTTGAGTGAAATTCTTTTATATAAATACATTTAAATGTATTGGTCCAAAAATCTTTTGTACAGTGTTTTGCTGCTATTTTTTTCCAAATGTATTAAGGCAGGTATCTTAAAGTAATTTTCTTTACTGAAAACTAAACCCATTTACTGCATTAATAGCCATATTACATCAAAATACAAATGCGGTGTGTTAAAAAAAATTTGTGGTCATTCAGCCTTAAGGGTGTTAGTAAAGTCAGGTGCTGATGTAGGTTGAGGAGACCTGGGGTGCAGTCAACATTCCAGTGCATACCAAATGTGTTCAGTAGGGTTCAGGTCAGAGCTCTATTGTAGGCCATTCAAGGTTCTTTACTGCAACCCAGATAAACCATATGCATGGAGCTCTCTTTGTGCACAGAAGCACTGTCCAATGCTAGAACAGGTTGGATCTCATAGTTCCTCCTAGGGTCTCCTATATTAAATAATAAGAATAAAACTAAGAATTACTCTATTGTCCATGACAAGAAAACCAGTTCTGTTTTGTCATCAACATATTATGGTTTGGAAACATGAAACCGGTGAGGCAAGTGCTTAGGGGGGGGGTGGGGTTGGGGGCTTGCTTAATAGATGTGAGTAGTTTTTCAACAAATACAGTTCACTCAGGCACATGATTTTCTTTTGCGATCACTATATTTAGTACTGGCTTCACCTTTTAGCGCCTCTCACTTGCAATCTATAGTCACTTCATAAAAGTGTCGCTAATTGGCTTCCCAATTAGCACAGTTGCCTAATGTTTTATCTCGTAAAAAAAAAATTATTGCTACACTTTGTTAATAGAAACAAAGATTTGAAGTTTTGATACTGAAGTTTTTTACTTCCTGTTTCTAACCGGTACATTTGTGTTTATTATGCAGACCACAGAGAGCATTGACGTCTTCTCATTTGGTCACTTGTTGTATGAAATGACCTATGGCCGGCCTCCTGATGTTGTTCCTGTGGATCAGTATCCTTCTGTGCCCTACACTTTAGTCGGTCAGTTAGGAAAAAAAGATTTTCTGTGATTAAGTCAATATCTACATGTGTGCTGTAAGTCTGGTGATGACCTCCCTGTATTTCTCTCAGTTTCTGTCCTGCAGTCCATCCTGTCCACTGAGGCATGTAAAACAGGGATGCCCACAGTTTCTCAACTCTTACAGACACCGTAAGCAGAAATCCAGTGTATTGCGACTGTTGTGTACTGGTCAATGGAAAATGACTGACTGTGATTTATTTATTTTTTGCCCTCACAGACTCTTCAGTGATGTGCTTCTATACAACACAGAAAAAGCTCAGTTTAAGGTATTTGTACTTTTAATATGCAGAATATAGTTTATAATTTTCTACCACATCTTGCTTCATTTGTCCAATCTGATTAGTCAAAAATTGTTTATGCAAGAAAAATGCAAGGACTTAAAGCCTTTATTTAAAAAATAGACATTACAGAACAATGAAATTCTTTTCATCACATATCCCAGCTGATTAGGATGTTTGGGTCGTTGCTTAGGGTCAGCCATGAGACGGCACCCCTGGAGCAGAAAGGGTTAAATGCCTTGCTCAAGGGTCCAACTGAGCCCCAGTGCAGGGGCTTGAGAACCCGACCTTCCAAACAATATCTCAGTGCTCGGGTTTGAACCTCTGATCTATGAATTAGAAACCCAGTTCTGGGCCCTGAACCTGTTGAGCCACTACTGCCCCAGTTTTGTGTGGCGGATGTTCTACATGAACTTACGCTTTGAATAAACAGATTTGTGGAGGGAGTCTACATTCTCAGCACTTTGTCACAGTGTGTACATTTATTTTTTTAAAGCAGAGAAGTCTTTAGAACGGAGTACTTTGTAATTTGTGAGTACTTTGAAATTGTCCCCTGAATATTTTACATTGTTAAATATAACAATAAATGGTTCAAATGAACAATTCTTGGAAGTGGAGGAACAAACATTGATTATTTTTCTAGTATAGCACTTCCTGTTGTGTTTTAGTCCTTCAATTTAAACAGATTTATTCACTTTGATCTGCTACCTTGTGGCTACCCTGATTTATTCGGTTAAACCTATAGTATGTGCACTTGAAATTGTCATTGAGTTTGTCTGTATTTTTTTGTACACCAGAGGCTCTGATAGTAGAATGATTTACCACACATGTAAATTTACACCGATCATGCATAACATTATAACCACCTGCCTATTATTGCGTTGGCCCAAAACAGTCCAGACCCATTAATCATTGATAGCATTAACTTCTTCAGCAGTTTGAGCTACAGTAGCTCGTATGTCGGATTGGACCACATGGGCCAGCCTTCGCTCCCCACCTGCATCAATGAGCCTCGGCCGCCCAGTGGCTTAGCTGCTGGATCTACATAAAAGCTTAATCATAATTACATTATCATTGTACATTATAAATGTGTAATGTTTTTCGATCCTAAAATATAGATCACCTCCAAATTGAAAGAAGCCTTAAAGTTGTCCAAAGAGTGCTTGGAAAAGCGTCTCCAAGAGGAACAGAGAGCGGTTAGTGCATGATGACCTTTTTAATTTAGTACGATGTACAAAACACATAATTCCACATAACTGATTGCTGGATCGGATTAGTGCTAACTAGAGCATTGGTGCTGGTTGTTTTCTCTGTGCAGGTTCAGCAGCACAGGAGGTTGACACGGGCACAGTCCCATCATGGCTCAGAGGAGGAGAAAAGGAAGAGAAAGATCCTTGCCAGAAAGGTACACACATTCAAACAGCTACCAGAACAAGTTAAATGATATTTGGGAAATTTTGTACACTAGTGTTTTTTCTGCCCTCAGAAATCCAGACAGAGTGCTTATGAAAATGAGGAGGACTTTTCCATCAAATACAACAACAACTCTGGTAAGGCAGTTAGTCTTTTTGTTTATAATTGACTTAATTTAACATCACATTAACATTCCCACAGTTAAATTTGATGTAACAGTATATAGCCTCATATACCCACTTACATTGAAACAGGTGGTCATTTTAATGGGATCATTAGCATTATAAACTAGGTAGGAAAGACAAGTCATATTCTGGCTACAGATAAAAAAAAAAAAAAAACTAAGAACCATTTATGAATTTGTTTACTGATTTTTACAGATTAGAAAGTAAAAAAAACACTTTTCTCTAATGTGAGTTATGCACTTTTACAGCAAAAAAAATCTCTTGTTTAACATCATTTATGATAATGAGAGAAATGGTAAATGCAGATTTAGAATTTAGACAGTGAGCGTACGCATTAAACAGTTCTGGGTTTTTTTCCCGGAGTGACGAATCAAAACGTGTTGAATAGACACTCCATTCTCAACAAAAGTGTGTGATTGGTTATACAGGAAAATGTTTAAATCGACAAAAAAAAACATCTGCATTAATACTAGCTCTGAAATAAAACACTTTTTATTAATTTAATATGATACTTAAATCCTGAAAATGGTAATAGAGCTATCTTCATTGTTCAGTGATTTATTTCCCCCCGGTCCCCGTTAATTTCCAACCCCTGTGCTAACCAACATTAGCAATGTCACGCAGTGATGCAACGCAACAGTACAACAATCATTTCGTCTAAAGATATAAGTATTAACTTACACTGCATATTTAAGCTTTCTTGCACTTGAAATCAAAGTTGTCACTTAAATATGGCCAGGGGTTTGATTCATAAGAATTCAGCGGCACTGCTGGGGTTTCTGGGCCCCCTGTCTAATTAGCATTTTTGGCCCCAAGGCCCCATCCCCCAACAGTCATTATCAATAAGCATAACAAGTATTTCATATTCAGTAAGAGACAATCAAGAACCAAATGTGAACAATTTATTAAATGAACTGAACTGGTGCATACTGTACACAGTAAAGCAATTGACACTATTGTATAGTCTCTTATACACAGACAACTGAAACTGTGTTTGGATTATTATAATCAGAGTAATAATTAGATAATAAGTGAATAATAAATAATAGGTTTTACGCAAAAGCAGCTTCAGAAAGAAATCGGGATCATTGAATCAGTGATTTAAACCCGAGAACCAAATCAGTTCTATTCGTGAATAATTCAGGATGGTTTCATCATCGTGTTTCTCCAAATCGAACAATTCACTACAACAATCTAAATATCGTTAATGCAAACAATTATTTTCGCAGTGTAACTTTTGATTAATTCCATACAGAAAGCTGTTCCAAGGCTTTTCTAAACCTTTATACATCACTAGTTTTATTGCCACTTGGTAATAGATTTTTTTTTTTTTTTTTTTTTTTTTTTTTTTTTTTTACTTCGGGGCTGATAAAATTTCTATTTTCTGTTCTACTTCGCTCTGGACAAGGATGTTTTCTAAATTCCGCAAATGTAAATGTTCATACGGGCTTCAGAAACATAACACGAAACAGGGAATATGAATCAGGGAATATAAATCAAATTTTTGGAAAAAATTCGCTGAATTTAGCTCTCTCCTCTATTTCTCTATTTTTCTCATCCCATTTGACGTCATTCTTGTGTTTTGCATCTACCCAAATGCGCGATGAGCCTGAATTACTGAGGCGGTCTGTGAAGCGCAGTAGTTTCCGCTTGCGCAATTTTTCCATTTTTATTTATTGTAATCCCCCTCTGTGCCGCGGTTCAAATCTCGCACAGAACAGAACAGGGTGGGCTTTATTTTAATAGAAGATAAAAAAAAATTGCATACACTTCCAGAACACAGAAACGCAATTTGTACAGCAATTCCAAGGTACACTTTGGTCATTTGTGTTACTTCACCTCCAAACGGAACATGACCTACCAACATAAGCCAGTTCCTGTGTGTTCTTCTATAAAAAAAAAAAAATTGAAATAATAATTCTTGCAAGAATCTTAGTAAATGAAAAAGCATGTTTCCTGAATGGGAATGTCAGCCAGACCAAATGTTTTACCTGTGCATGTCGGTTTTCCAGGTTCAGGAGCGAGTTCTCCACCTACTTGTCCTTCTTCTCCCACTCCTCCACCTGCTCCAGGTATTAACAACTTTATAAATCCTTATCTTGCTGCACATACACACTTCATACTCACTGTTTGTTGGTAAGAGACAAAATCGAAGTCGTCTTGTATTAAAAGCAACTCATGTAGTTACACACCTGGACACAAATCTCCAAATTATAAGACGCCTGTCATTTCAGAGATCCCAGGTTCATCGATCCGGTTTGGTGTATAGCGCTATAGTTCAAAGCTATTTTGTTACCTGATCCAAAAACCTGTTGGAGAAATTCTCTGTATTGTTATTTAGGCTTTTATATGACGATGTTTATTTACATTAATATTGCCGTAAATCTTTCTAAAATCTGAAAATGGCGTACTTCAAATATCTGATTTGTTCGTCACAGCGCCTACTAGAGGGAGCGTAGAATACGGAAATTACAAATTGTGCGTTTTCTTCCAAATCCAAACTCTTCAAGTTCACTGAAATGATATTTGTTCAGGAAATAATTTTTCTCGTTCATCCTAGCAGAACTAACGTAGACTCTTTTCAAACCCGCCATGCACATCAAATGTGTTGTGTTCATACTTCTTGTGTGCAAATAAGGAGTAACATGTATCTGCCTCTTTTTTTCCCTCCTGTGCTGTCTTCAAAGTAGAGCATGCACCATATTGAACATGTTTGGGGTAAAGTAATCCAGTACTAAATTATTTTTGTTGTAAAGTTGCAATGTGTCCTTCATCAGTAGGAAGTAAAAAGAAAAACGGCATTAAAATAATGGTCGCTATCTCCTGTATCTCTGTTATCACCTGTAATGGTGTTTATCCAACTTATTATTATTATTATTATTTAATTTCTATTACAAAAATGGATTCATTCTGCGATTCTGTGATGAAAGCCGACCTACTGAGAAGGGTTACTGCAACTTTAAGACATCACAATCTGCAATGGCCTGCTCATCTGTCCTTTCCAAATGTTTATTTATATAACAAAGTCGGGTCTTGAAGATTTTTGGTATAAGTGGGATTTAACTCCACAGCATGTGTTGGGGGTTTTTGGGTGGAAAGTCACGGCTTGGGGCATTTTCCAATATTTAATGTATTTTACCGGTGTGGTTTAATAAAGTTTAAAGGAAATCGTAATCGGGGAATCGGCTAATATGTGCCTTAAGTGTTTAAGTCGTAGGTTCGACGGCGCAAGTCTGTAAATCTGGACAAAGAGCACTGTTACAGGTTGCATGCCAGGTACTTTGTACCCACATTTGGCACTCAGTAGTGCTTTGCTCACTTCATGCAAAAGAATAATCCCACGGCAGTGAACACTTTGTGACGAAGGTTTCACTGCCGCTGCTTGAATGTAAGCCCATATGGTAAGTGCATCAGTCTGCTTAGCTTTAGTTGTGGCATGCAGCTGTGTTCAGTCTTATTGTATCTGTTACAACAAATGCTCCCTGCATTCACACTAGTGAGCAACAAAGCAAGCAGTAGCTCTTAGCCTTGGCTGTTATTCTGGGAAATGGACCACCAGTCTGAGAAGTTCAACATTGCGGTTCTCAGGCTCTGCATTTACGAAATATTCTATCGTTGCATCTTTGCCTTGGGCTTTAAAACTCCGACACAAGGTGTGCAACAATAGGTAACAACAATAGGTGTGATTGCTAGCAGAAAAAATAGACAAGCAAAAACGAAAAAATATATAATCTTGAAGTAATCCGACTTCTAATAGTATCTATTATAGCTAACAGTTGAAATCATAGAAAGATTACACATTAGTATAACTGTTATAAAATTGCAGCCAGCAGTGCCTGCCTGGCCTTCTCTGCATTAGCGTGGCAAGATTTTTAGCTAGGGGGACCAATAGCAAAACACTATACACTGTATTGTCAAAAGTATGTGGACATCTGTCATTGACATTGTGTAACTTTTGCCACGGAAATGAAAACGCACAATTGTCTAGACTGGCTTTTTACGTAGTTTTGCGTGGTTTAGGGGTTACGTTCACTGAAACGAAGAAGCCTAAATAGGGTGCAGCTAGAGATAGCAAAAGTACACACATCGTTCACTCAAGTAGAAGTACAGATGCTCATATTTTAAAAGACGCTGGTAAAAGTTGAAGTACTGACTACACTTTTTCACTCAAGTTAAAGTAGTTTGGGCTCTGACATGTACTTAAGTAAAAAAGTAGCCATTACTACTAAATGTTTTAGTGTCACACTGGTAACTGGACCTCACATCATTTTGTTATCTAATGAATGTATCTAGGCTGAACAACCACCATATACAAAACAAGCAGAGATAATATAAGATAAGATATACCTGTATTCGTCCAACAGTGGGGACATTTCTCTGTTACAGCAGCAAAGAAAAAATAAATGCAAATATCTAAAAGAATAGACACATACTATAGTATACAGAATGTACACAACACAGTGTATAAATACAAATAAGGAAAATAAGAGACCACTAGTAATTAGTTACGCACGTATTGCAGGTAATATTGCACACAGGTGGAATTGCACGTATTGCAGGTAATATGTTGATCAGGTGATCAAGAATGTCGCTGTTCTCAGTCATTTTTACATCGCTGCCTCCCTCCTTCTCATCCACGTTACCCCAATACTTCTTGTTGCCTTCTGCCGTGCTTGTTGTAGCTTTGTAGGCATGATAGCCAGGAAATGATACACCAGTGGTAGGTTGAAAACGGCGCACGACAAGAACAAATATTGCTCATGTCACCAAATAGATTGAAACTAAATTAACGAGCCTGGTTTCAAAATGCAAGAAGTAGAAAGTACAGATATTTGTAAAAGTAAAAAGATGTCCGAAAAATTAATAGTGAACTAAAGTAATCTTTATAAAATCTCCTTAAGTACAGTAACATGTTCGTACTTCATTACTTCCAACGTTGCTGCATTGATTGCTGATGTTCATGTGGAAAAATCTAAATGAACCTACTTGGCCAACATCAGTGCAGAAGCCCACAAATGTTGTCCTGGCTGAATGGACAAATCCTCATAGCCAAAGAATAAAATATAGCAGACAGCCTTCAGAAATGAGTGACGGATTAGCAGCAAAGTAAGGACTCGTTTTATATTAATGCCGGCGGTTTGAAAAGGGATGTTCAACAAGTCGTTTTGGCTGTGATGCTGAGAGGTCCACATACATTTGATGATATAATGTAGATTTCTACAGCAAAGCAATCGCAGTGTTGTCTTGCCCATATGCTTGAAGTCAATGTGCTGAATATTTGCTTCACTTTAAATCTGTGTGCACTCTGAAACAAGACCTTCCTATATTTGGCTGCAATCATCAAAAAATCTCTGGAGTGGCTTCTTGTAATGCTCAGCCTCTACCATAAAGGCTTTGATGGAGTTTTTCTGATATGGTAGTTTCTCCCATTTTTCCTGAGATATTACTGTACACACATTACTGCAGCCATTAGGTTCCTGGTTACCTCTAAGAACATGGCCCCTTTTAGACCAGTTACAGTTTGTAATTCCATTGCACCCACTGTGCACTATTCAAAACTTTAGAAATTGTTCTGTACCCTTGCTCAGATCACAATTAATTTGATTACAGAGAACTCGAGGTAAACCGTTTTTTCTTTTTATTTTATGGCTTGGGCTTTTTTTGGTCTACATGCACAGTGAGTTGATAGTGAAAGCAAACAGGATGCGTCTGAGTTCAATTTGAAATGCCTTAGCCAAGGGTCTAAATACATAGATAAACAAGTTCTGTTTAAATGCAATATGTGCTAAAAACTAATGGGTCTGGTCCTTTTTTTTTTTTTGAAGTCCATAGCAATTAGCAACTGAACAGACAAGCAAGGTACACTGTGTAACTTGCATAATAAACTAGGTACGGATTTTTAAATAATAAATAATGTGTCATTCTTATTGCATAAAAGCATGTCAAAGCTTCTCTGTGTGGGTTTTTTTTTAAGTCACTATCACGAAGTGTATGACTATGCAATATCTCTGATTCCCAGCACGCCATGTACTGAGAGCCATGCTGATGTCTCTGTTCTCTTTAAAACTCGCAAGGTCACAAAACAATCCAAAATGAATGGAAATGATCGTATTCCCAACAAGTATTTCAACATGTATTTGGTTCTTGTGTTGGCCCACACAATAATCAGGTTTTTCTGATAGCAAAATATATATGCATTTGTACATCTTATTATACCTTTAAAACTTAAGGAAGGAGATGTCTGTAGTTAAACAATGAAAAATGTAAAGGAATCAATAGTTTATGGGGTTAAAGCAACAAAACAGATCTATCCTATAATATATTTTCAACAAAAGTAACAGCAATTATAAATATAACAGAAGTCAAAATATTAGAATTATAATTCCTTAAATGAACTATAAGCTGGATCAATCGAGACCCCATGCGTTAACAGTAGCACTTAGGACAACTACAGGAGGCAAACTTGGGCCAGTATAAACAGCTTGTTGCTTTCTGATGTGAACGCAGTTTTATGTGGTTTACTTGTCCGTACCTGGCCACACTAACTTTTGCTATTTGGTCATTGCAGGTAATCAGCCAGTGACCCTCCCACCACCTCCACCACCACCTCCACCATCTTTAGGGATGGAGTCCAACCCTCCGACCCTCCATCCTCCTTCCGTTAATGACAAGAGCCGAAGTGTCCTCCTGAGCTCCATTCAGACCTTCAGCAAAGGCTGTCTGAAAAAAGCGGATACCAATGATCGCAGCAATCCGCACATCTGAGCAGCATTTTTATTATGGTCCTTGGTTGTTATCGTGTGCAATGTGTCCTCGAGCTTGTTATCCGAGGCTTTTTGGATCTGATCTGATCTTTAGGAGTGGAGAGATGTTTTAAAACTGGACTGCTGGGAGGAAACTATTTTTTTCAAATATTTTACTTCCAAATAAACTGCAGATCAGCCATGGTAAGGCAAACATGTAGGGTATCTGTGCTGCTATACAGGATATGACCTTGGACACTGCATTTCATCTGTCAGGTTTATGAATTGGACTTGCATATTTGTGGTAAACAATCACACCGACCCTACAGTGATGTTTGTGCTCCCATGAAACTGCAGCACATTCATCATTGATCATGTATTTCCAAGAAGCTTAGACAAATTTGGTTTGTGATTCAAATAGATTTTTTTTTTTTTATGGGTTTTACCTAAAATATTGAGTTTGTTTCGTCTTTTTTAATCAGTTGCTTTATATTATATTGCGTTAAAACCACGTCACGTCAGAATTACAGTAGATGAACTTGGAGACACAAAAATACAAACAAAAATATTGAACTCGACTGTTAAATGGAAAAAATAAATAAACTGGCTAATGGAGAAGAAAATTGGCAAATGACAAACTTGGGAGAAAATGACATTTAAATGAATATTTAATTTGATTTGCCGATTTTATTCCTAATAAGTGGACAAGCCGAACCAAACCGTGCCAGCAAGATGCCTCACACGGCAGAATTTGTCTTTTTTAGAAGACATAACTCATAATTATTGTAGACTGACATGATGTGAGCGCATGATGGGGGGGTTTGTGCCACATTTGACCATTGTGCCTATACAAGATGATTGCTGTAATTCCCATTGCCAGAATTAGAAGCTGTGTATCTCATTCTTTTTTGATTGTTATGCATTGTTACAATTAAGCCTGTATTGTACAAAAATAGAGAATATTCCATTTGATCTAAGTGCAATACCAAAACTCAGATACGGTGAATCATTTTAAAGTTAACAGTGGACAAACTTCCGGATGTGTTGGTCAAGAGTAGGTTTCGTGGACTTTATAATGCATCTTTCACCTTGAAACCCCTCTGCAGAGACTAACTTTCAAGCAGTGGAACTCAGTGTAGCTCAAAATATTTTTTATAAACATCTGCTGGAAAGTACAAAAAAAAATTTTAAGACCTGGCAATGTTTTTTTTGGGACGCAGTGCGATCTACTATAGCCTATAAGCAGGAACAAATCATTTTGTATTCCTTAGTGCAATTTGACATCATGCCCTCATCTATACCCCAACAGTTTGAGGATGAAATTGCTTCTTGGTAGCACCATTTGTTATTTCGCAATGTGAGTATAAGTGAAGGTGTGCGTCTGTAACAGGAGCCCCAGAGTGAGCGGGCACTTCGGTTACAGCGTTTATTCATTCATCTTTAGTAATTGCTTTATCCTGCTCACGGCTGTGGTTGATTAGTTTAATGATGTGTTCATAAAATTAAAGTTTATTAGAAAATTTTAAAGGCATGTACAAAAATCTAACTGCAAGAGTGGGCAGGATTGAGCAAACTCCATAACTCCATTCTTTAATGTATAGTTTTATTAGATTCAACCAATGCAGAGTCAAGCCAGAAGTCCATGAGGTGGAAATTCTCAGTGTGTTTCAGGCTGAATAAGTGTATGTAATGTCTTGTATTTAGTAGCACTGCATAAATAATGGTTGGGGTTAGGATGAGTCATATACAGGAGCAGATGGATCAGATCCAGTTCCACCCCTTGGACTTCATACGGTATATTTGCGGAAAGAAAAAAAAGTCCCACTTTAAACAAATACATAAAGAAATGAATTATAATATGGGAAATATTTGGGACTTACTTGAAGTACTTTTCAGTTTGATTAAGCCTGTAGCTTCAGTGCAGAAGGAAGGATTTAGGATGAGCAAAATTATGTATATTTTTTGCCCCATAAATTCTTGAACATTGAGAGGTTGAAATGTTCTTAAAAGAAAAAAAGAAAAGAAAGAAAAAACATGATTAGGTGATTAATGTAACATTGGCGCTTTGGACATTATGGCCAGTGCTGGAATGCAAAGTCCTCTTTTACTTTCTGCAACTCTCAGCCCTTGTGTCTTTTTTTTTTTTTTTTTGTTTGTTTTTTTAAACCCACAGTTTTTGTGTGTCTAGCGTGCACATGAACCATACCGAGAAGCACCATCGGTTTCGCTGCAGCACTTTACCACTGTGTATCGGTGGTCTTTGAAAAGAGGTATAAAGTTTACATTAGATATAATAATGTTGAATGATGGTATGACTAGCAAAACGGTTTGATTATATTTGATATTAAGAGAAACGAACAGTGCACATTTGCCACAACCACTGTTGCATACAAGGTGTGCATGCTGTTTTTAAATGACAGATTTCCTCCCATTACAAAAGTTGCTTTGACAATGTTTTAACCGTGATGTTGTGCTTTCAATTGTGAACTTTAAAGTAAAAACTGCATAATGCTATTCAGTGTTTTCTTCTTTTGCTCTAATATAATTTATCAAAGAATATGTGATTGGAATTTGGTGCGAATTGCCGCAAGGGTGGGTGGATCTGGGACCAACATTTCCAAAGAAGCACAGCATCTAATGATGTCTGTTTTTCAGGTCAAAGGATTTGCAGCAACAAATTTAAAAGCACATTACCCTCATATATATATATATATATATATATATATATATATATATATATATATATATATATATATATATATATATATTCATTATTATTCCTGAATTTATTTAACTGCATTTGACAAACATTTTGTTATTACCTTGCTGTGGTTGTATCCATCCCACTCAGGAAGGTGCGGCTCTCATTTCTTGCGGTATTGCTCATAGTCAAAGAACAGGACTAGTTAGCCAGTGACTATCCAGAGCCAAGGCCAGAAAGCAGACAAGCAGGCTAAACCAACCATCGGCTAGCTAAGCTGAGTTCTCACTCAGGATCAACCCTAAACATTAAAATAGACCAGCCTGTTTAACTGGCAGAGGAAGCAGCGTCTCATTTATAACAACATTTGACGCATCACACACAAAAAAAAAAACCCTAACATAATATATGTAACTTCCAAAAATAAATCTAGCCAGTCAGTTCCATTAATTATTCTTCATAGACACACAGGGTCCTATTCTGATTACATAATAGAATTTGCATATTAAATTTCAAACCTTCACATAGGAATAACATTCATGAAATGTATCAGCCAGAGACAGCACTGGTTAAAGTGGGAAATGACCTGCTAATGGCCTCTGATCAGAGCTGCCTTTTTTCTGCCAGAACAAACATTTGTTGGAATTAAGGGAACAACTCTCTTCTGGCTGAGGTTAAGTTTGGTGTACTGCAAGGATCTGTCTTAGGCCCACTGCTCTTTTATATGCTACCTCATATTTAAGCCAAGCCAGATGAGACATCAGCTGAATAATGTTAATGAATATGTAAAAGACATTAAACAGTGGATGCTAAATTCTAATAAGATTAAAGTACTTTTACTGGGACCACAAGCAGCTCGTAGTAAGTTTTCTAATTGGATCCATGATGTTACAGAGCAACTTAATTGAATCTACTTTTATCTACTTTTATTAATGTATAAGTTAAACATTTATAGATATTTTAAATCGATATTTCACAATATTACTGTTATTATTGTTTTTTTTAATCAAATAAATGCATGAGGCTTCTTTTAAAAACATTGAAAAAGATAGCAATGTGCCCAAACTTTTGACCAGTACTGTACATCTGAAAGTAAGGCTAACAAAAGGTAGAAGAAAGAGCATCACAGCTTAAGCTATTTAGCCTCGAAAATTATCAATGAAATAAGGATTTTCACTATCTGGTGTGCTCTGATGAGGGATTGTACTCGTGTCAGTAAAAACACGGTACAGGATTTAGCCAATCAGGAAAGCAAGCTGTATTCTACCTTCTTGATCTTTAGTTTTTAGGTATGCTACAGCGCCGTATGCTTGCTCTGAAGCATCACAGAAGATATGAATTCATTTCATGGTATTGGTCTTATCCATATCTGGCTTAACATAACATCGGGGAAGTGTGACTCGAGAAAGAGCAGGGAATTTATTTTCCCATTCACACCAGGCTTTCACTAGATCTGTGGGCAACATAGGGTCATCTCAACCTCTTTGTTTGTTCCACAACTGCTGAATTAGAATTTTAGCATGGGTGGTAAAGGGAAGGATAAATCCCAGAGGATTATACTGTCTTGCTACTATCTTATTGATGTGCCGCATACTGGGTGTGGTTTTTGGTGCTGGGCGGTGTTTATAACCGAGTATATCTGAGTTATAATTCCATCTCAGTACAAGAGTGGATTCTTGAGGATCGGTCTTATAATGTGATAACCAAAGTTAAATGCTATAAACGTGCCTCTTTGGGAAGATGACTAATGACATTTGGGATGTTACGAGCCCACTGTCTAATCTCAAATCCACCACTAGAGAGAAGGCTACATAACCTATCCACTACCTGCTTGGCATCGTCTGCGGTCATTATGCTTTTAAGGCAGTTGTCTACGTAATAGTTCCTTTCAACTGTTGATCTGAGAGTGTCATTAGGTTGGTGTTGTCGAGAACATGGCGTTGCAAGGCATAGATTGCACAACAGAGGCTAAAAGTTGTGCCAAAGGGTAGCACTTGCCACTCATAAGTACTGGGAAGGTTATTGGTTTGAAGGTCGCGCCATACAAAGCGAAGGAGAGGTCTGTCTTAAGGCAGTAGCTGGACCTGATGAAAAATACCCTTAATATCTCCACTTACTGCTACAGAATGTTCCCTAAAGCGAAACAGCACTCCTAAGAGGGAAGGGCTAAGTGTAGGTCCAGCAAGGAGGTAATTATTCAGATTTTGGCCTATGTGTTCAGAGGAACAGTTGAAAACAACTCTTTTCTTCCCATTATGTTGAACCATGTGATGTGGAATGAACCATGACTCTCCTCTGTTGTTTCCAGAGTCAGTGGTGAGCTTGACTACATAGCCGCAATTCTCTTAGTTTCTTAATCTCTTCATTATATGCAACTGCCTTTGTGGGATCCTTCGCCAACCGCCGCTCTATGCTTCTTAAGTTAGGCATATCGGAGTCCTTAGAGGTACAGAGTTGTGGCATAATTAGCTTAAGTCCAGGCACCCGTTGAGTACAGGCTCAATGGGTGTTATAAGGTGAGGATTGTCTGCTCCTATCAAAAGGAGGGGTTGTACTTTATCAATGGCTGCAAAGGAATGTCCTTTAGGTGTTAGTATCTCTGCTGGAGTGTTGCAATGGGATAAGAGTGCTCAGCCAAACCTAAGTGCTCAGAGGTAAAGGCATTCTGGATCCAGTAACTCTGTTAGGGCTGCGATATATAGCGTACTCCAAAGGAAACTGCTGCCCCGTTGAGTTTTTTTATATCTTGTCGAATAGTTCTTAATGTTAAATCTTCCTTCTGTCCTTGTAGCCCTAGTTTCTTAACTGCAGCTGGGAGTAATATAGTCCTTTCGGACCCGTCATCGAGCACTGCATAAGTGTTCAGGGCTCGATTGTTTTGTTGTAATACAACAAGGATCACTTTCAGCAGAACATTCTTGGAACCTTCTGGCCTGTCTAGATACAGGGTTTTGTTCATGGAACTCACTAGACAGGTTCTCTCCCTTTGAGGTTGGCTATTAACCTCATGAAGGATTTGAAGATGTTTGCCACTGCTGTTAGCTGCTGTTCGGTAGGTTGGTAGGTTGATGTCATAGGTAACTTGTCATGCTTGGTAAACTGTATGTCTGCCTCTAGTGGTGAAGCGTGAAAATACAACTGAATGGGAATCCGTTCTTACAGCTAGCTAACATTTGGCATATCTGATTTACTGGCTGGCTAGCTACTGTATAAACACATTTTGGTATTTGCCAGTTAAAACTTTAATACCATAGATAAAATATATTTACCCAAGTAATATCAAAACATACTTGAATGGATGTAATATTTGGACTCAAATGCAGAACTGTGGCTTCAATATTCCTCTGGTAGTCAAAGCCTGGTAGATGTGGGGGGATTCACCCCCAGGTGACTAGGGGGAAAATTTTTTTTTTTTAAACAGTTTTCTGTTTTTATTAATATTATCTCACCTAAATGTCTGCTCAGTCAGTGTATTTGTTTTTACACTTGTACAATTTTGTTGCACTATATATTACACACAGCACAATTAAGTTTTAAACGTAAATGTTTGTAATATTTATGTCATTTACTTGAATACTCGCCAAGATGGAATTTAATTTAATTTTTATTTTTTTTTCTTCATTATTTTGCGTGCAGGATTCAAGAAATAATTCGTGTTATGTTATGGAGGAATACACATTGCATGTAGGGGTGTATGGCTTCGATATCCCTGCAGTAAGTGTGCTGTGTGCATGTGATTGGTGAACATGCAAAGTGCAAATTGCATTAAATCTGATTGTTTTAAACAAGATTATCCTGCAAGATTTTTTTTTTCCCAACTACATTTAAACTTCCTTGTTATTGGCTAACCTGCAATTTTCTAGATTCCCATTGCAAGTTTCTAGTCTTGAAAATTCCTGAAATCTTGCAACCCTAATAGAATTTAATATGGATCAGTTAAGAAATAACACGGGTCTAGTGGTTAAGATGCAGCGCTCTCACTGCTGCGACCCGGGTTCGATCCCCGGTCAGGGAACCATCCCCAGCCACTCTCAGTGCGGGTCCCAAGCCCGGATAAATTGGGGAGGGTTGCGTTAGGAAGGGCATCCAGCGTAAAACGTGCCAAATCAAATGTGCGGAGGATCCGCTGTGGCGACCCCTAACGGGAGAAGCCGAAAGAAAGTCAGTCAGTCAGTCAGTTAAGAAATAACACATTAGCCATGATGAAATTGCATTCAGCATCTTGTTCTCGGCTCAGATGTTACTTTTTCAAACCTTCTCACACACACTGTGCAGCAACGTGACTACACACTTTACGAATAATTACGTATGCAATAAGTTATGATGGAGCACAATTAATTTTGTAGCGCGTGTGGTTGTTATACGCTAGTTTTACTGATCACAAAACTTGGTTTATTGAACATCAGACGGGAGGTGAAACTCGTGCATTAGCCACAGCGGATTAAACACTGCATCTCGCAAAACACATTAATAACCTTCCCGGTTGCCATAGCAACGAAACAACAACAAAGTTTTCAACAGCCAACGTCGTTTACATCATATGACCAGGATTTTTATGACTTTCCGGTTGAGAGTACAGTAATTGTAGACATCGACTCTCCGATAAACATATACCGCATCTTTTGTGTAGAAGCACTCGGTCTCAATCGAATCATAATACACGTCTGGATACTGGATCTGGATATTTCAGGTAAACGTTTAATGTTCTGAGTGATAAGGTGTCGCCTCAATGTCTGATTTAAGGGATCCAAAAAATCCACGTTATTGTCTACTTTTAGCTTTTATAAATATCTTAACTGTTGTGTTTTAGCAAGACTTAAAAAGTACGTGTTAGTCATTTTTGTTTTGACAGCTCTGTGGTTTAAAAATGGCGCTCCTGGAAATGCTTTAGGACCAGACATGCGCAGTATCAATACAACGCGTTTATTATTGTTTACGTCCCTAAAATGGTCTATACATTTTGCACTATATAAAAAAAAATAAAAACTCGTGCAAAAAGTACACGCTATGACAAAAAAAAATAAAAAATGAGACACGCCAAAATAAAAATATTACGTTTTTATGGTCTTAAGAACAAATTACTGATCAAATATTTATCCAGCACAAGGTCAGTGCCCTTGGCGTTCTTATGTATATCCCAGCTTCCGGTTTTTACTTCCGCACGCGTTCTAAACGTCACTCTGATTGGGTGTTATCTCCAAACAACCTTCTCATTGGATATTACGATTTCACCTTTTCCGCCTTCAGACGTCCAATTGGTTCTTATTGAACAACAGACTCGTTCATTGGATAATCGAATTCTACAGCCCCGCCTCCAAATAGAGGACAGTGGAACAGTCTAAAAGGAAGATGGCGGCGCTGAGGTGTTTTCTTTGCTCTGGGAAGGTTAGTTGCACAGGTTTTTATTTCTATTTCTAAATAAAGGAAGGTTTTAATGTACGCAGTGTCGATGATGAATGTGAATGTTTTGGTTTTACAGAATGCCGTTTCAGCAGTCTTCAGGAGGGATTTTCACAAGACGCCGGCTGCTGCTGTGCAGGTTAGCATTGATGCGCTAACCTTCATTCACGGTTAATACTAGCGCCCAACCCTTTTCCATTTATTAGTCATTTGTGCGTGTTTACATTATGAATTAACATTATTATCGTCGTTGTTGTTTTTAGTGTTTGATTAAATCCAGCTCACTTGGGTTTCTGCAAACGCTGCATTGGTCACGTCAACTGGAGAGTGTTCATGACAGATGGCTTTCCAGTTTCTATTAATGAATGCATTATAGATATAAATAAATAAGTGTATTGATATATTCAGAATGCTAAGAATGATCCATATAATAATTTTCGTATTATTATATTGCTTGTCCCTATCGTTTTGTGCAATAATGGAGACAGCTCACTGGGAAGTTCTGATAGGAAACATAATCCATGGCAGGATTGTGATTAATGATCTGATATAATAGCAACACTGAATAGTGTAGACTGCTATTCACAGATTTATTATTCTGTTTGTTTTTATAATGAACTTTCTATAATAGTTGCTATTCTCTGGGGCTTGCATGGAGGAGTTTGAAGGATAATCATTACAGATAGGTTGAAGATTTGTAATGGAGAACATGGGACTTTTGGAGAATTGGATGCTTAACAAGATGTGATGGTTAGGTGTCCACATACATTTGGTCATTTTTGGTGTACCTTTAAAGCATCATGCACACTGAATTCCATCCGAAATGATCAACAACTCAAAAACGCCTCAACCGTACATGTCTCGTGTTGCAGGTAACTGTGAGAGATGCTCTCAACCAGGCGCTGGATGAGGAGCTGGAGAGGGACGAGCGTGTGTTTCTGCTGGGTGAAGAAGTTGCGCAGTACGACGGTGCCTACAAGGTCAGCAAATGTGGTGGTGTTTTTTTGTTTTGTTTTTACTTTGATTTTTGTCATAGAACAAAGTACAAAAAGTGTTTTGGTTTTTTTTTTGGGGGAAATTTGTAAATGTTTTGTACTGTGTAATAATTCTTACAGGTTAGCCGAGGTCTTTGGAAGAAGTATGGAGATAAACGTATCATTGACACACCCATTTCAGAGGTGAGCTGAATTTGACCGAGGACTCGTTTTCTCATTTCCCAGCAAATCCCAGTATGATTGTAAATATCCTTGCACTATTATTTTCAGAAAGTAGAAACACTCAGCAAAATGTTGTCCATCGTTATCGATAAACGACACCCCCCCCACCACCACCACCACCACCAAAATAAATGTTATATATAAAATATAAAATCATTAAATAAAAAAAACTTGAGTGTCTTAATGTGCTGGTACCTTAAGGACTTTTGATATTCTTCATATTCTGTTCACAGCAGTGACCAAGATGAATCTTTTCCAACAAGTTGAAATGGATTTTTACATTTATGGTTATAATTTTCCTTTATAAAGCATTTTTTATTTTTTTATTTTTTTTTAATGTGTATCATCTTTTCTTACATTACAGCAGTCAATTAGAATAATAAGACACTTTGGCTTTTACCAAGCAATTGAATATAATAGAAATATAAAAGAATATAGATTTTGTTATATATTTCAATATCTGACATTTTGGAGAGGAAAAAATGATATTGATATAAAATGATGTACACATTTTCTACCCCATATTTAGAATTTTGTGATCATTCAAAATGCATTTTCATAGACTGAATCATTGCAGTGAAAGAACGCACTCTAAATGCACCTCGAATCTAATCCCCTAGACTTTATCACCACCACCATCTCTCATACACCTCTAGGTACTGGTGGGGGTAGAACTGGGACCCTAAAAAATTTGCAGGAGAGTTGGTGGCCTGGTACAAGAAGTTTATTAGTATTAGAGTGAATATTAGCATTGAATTTATAGTTTTGCCCTTATTGCATCCTCGAAGTATCCGTGTTAATGACGTGACTTATTTTTAACAGGTATTTAACAAACGTAATATTCCAATCCAGATTAACTATTATATTTAAGTGTTTTGTTTGTTTTTTTTGTTTCCTTTTTTTTTATTTATTTATTTTTTTAGATGGGATTTGCTGGCATTGCTGTTGGTTCAGCCATGGTGAGTTTGCTTTGTAGTTTAGATAAAAAGAAAATTTCTAAACCTTTTTTATTTTGATTTTTTTTTTTTCCCAGAACTATATAAAATAAATCAATAACTCAATATTTAATATTGTCTCTGTTTTTAGGCCGGCCTCAGGCCCATCTGTGAGTTCATGACCTTCAATTTCTCCATGCAAGCCATCGACCAGGTCATCAACTCGGCAGCCAAGACGTGCTACATGTCAGGCGGGCTGCAGTCTGTGCCCATTGTGTTCCGAGGGCCAAACGGTGCATCTGCAGGTGTAGCAGCACAGCACTCGCAATGTTTTGCTGCCTGGTATGCCCACTGTCCTGGGTTAAAGGTTGTGAGTCCCTGGAATTCAGAAGATGCCAAGGGGCTTCTAAAGTCAGCCATTCGTGATGATAATCCAGGTAAGGTGAGCCGTTACGCAGCAGTGTTAAAGCAAAACTTTTTTTTTTGTTTGATTTGGCACGTTTTTACGCTGGATGCCCTTCCTAACGCAACCCTCCCTATTTATCTGGGCTTGGGACAGTCAAAAAAATTATACCCGTAGACAGTGAATATATTTCAATTTTGTTCTCTTATGTCACACAGTGGTGTTGTTGGAAAATGAGCTGTTGTACGGCGTGGCCTTTGAGATGTCTGAGGAAGCACAGTCCAAGGATTTCACCATCCCCATCGGAAAGGCAAAGATCGAAAGAACAGGTAGGTCGGACGCACAGTAAGAGTTTTTCAGCAAGTTCTGACCGTTTCCTTATAGAATCAAGACTGTAACTGTTCTTCTGTAGGCTCAATCCTGAAAGCAAGCATTTCAGTCGACTTGGTTTGTCTCGTGCTTATCATTGCATCAACAATTGTACACTAGTATTGATTATACAGATAGTATTGTTTATTTTCTCATTTATATAAGGGGTCATGCTAACTTGAATTAAACATTTTAAATTCTCTTCCATTCAGTGTGAGGTTACAATTTTCCCAATTTTCCCATTTCTATCAAATGCAAATCATTTTAGAGATAGCTGTGTATCATTTGCATATGTTCAACTGTAATTAGGGATAACCAAATCACACATCTGTATTTGAACCAGGAAACCACATCACTCTGGTCTCACATTCCCGAATGGTTGGCCACTGTATGGATGCTGCTGCTGTGCTGGCCAAAGAGGGAGTTGACTGTGAGGTAAGGGATACATGCTAAATCTTGCACATCTCTTCAAGCTTCTCAATTAATTCATTAATTATTCACCTTCTCTAATGGTAGGCTATTGTAAAGATGCTGCTGTTGTCCTGACCAAAGCTTAATCAATTTCTTTTTGAAACCTTGACAGTTATTATTTAAACTGTAATACAGTATAGCAGATTTGAAGTTAAATAAATATGAAGGCAGAAATTTTCAGATATAAATTAAAGGTTTCTGAATTACAAAATGTAGAATTTTATTAATTTTTTTTATAAAAAAAAAAAAAAAAAAGATTAAGTACTCTACCTGGAAGCTAGAATTGTCTATCAGTCAGTAGTAAGAAAACTTTGCTTGAGTTAATAGAGATGCAAACCATTGGTTAGCGTTGAAAACAGGAAAACCATCATTTTGAATTATGGTCTGGCAGGAATGGCTACCAGTGGAACCGGATTCCTTGTATTTATTGATGTGACCGCTGACAAAGAAGGATTTATTGTGAAGTATACAGTACATGTCTGTTTAAAGTAACAGGGTATCAGTGTTTAAAAAGTATATAATTTTTTTTATTAAATATGTTAAAACATTTATTTTAGAATCTGGCGCATGTGTAAATGCATTTTTCAGTATACGAAATAGTATATTGTGTTTGACAGTAAGTGTAATTTTTATTTTGATTATTTTCAGGTCGTAAACCTGCGCTCCATCCGGCCCCTTGATGTAGAAACTATTGAAACGAGTGTGATGAAAACCAACCACCTGATAACCGTTGAGGGAGGCTGGCCCCAGTATGGGGTTGGGGCTGAGATTTGTGCCAGAATCATGGAGGGTAACTATTTGGAATTCTATTCTATTCTATTCTATTCTATCAGAACATCATCTTCCCATATTGCTCAAGATGTTTTCGGTTTTCTGAGTAATTCTGCTATTCAAGTCACTGTATATCTATAATAAATAAAACGCCAATTCCAAGGTTAGGATGCTATGTAAAATCTAAATTAAAAACAGAATGTAATTTTCACAATAGAACACACGTTTAAACTGAGAAAACGTGCAATTTATAAAAATAGAAATAAAAAAGGGGGAGTGGTGGCTCCAGCGGTTAAGGCGCTGGGTTGCCGATCGGGGGGTCTGGGGTTCAAGCCCCAGTTTCACCAAGCTGCCACTCTTGGGCCCTTGAGCAAGGCCCTTAACCCTCTATGCTCCGGGGGTCCCTTACGAGGGAAATATCAAGGTCCGTGACGTCGGAGTGACGTGGGGCCGCCTTCCCGTGGGCTCACCACCTGCAGGAGGGACCGTAAGGGACGGTGCTGTGAGGATTGGGCAGCAGTCGAAGGCGGTGGCCTGCTTAGACTGCTGCCCCCGCGACCCGAATTACGGATAAGCGGGAGAAAATGAAGGAATGAATGAATAAATAAAAAAATCTTTTTGAATTTGATGGCCACAACACCTGGGGCAAAGTTGGGAGGGGGACAGCAAAAGGCTGGAAAAGCGTTACTAAAAAGACAACTGGAGCAACATTTTACGACGAATTCGGTTCCTTGGCAACAGCTCAGTTACATGACTGGGTATAAAAATATCCTAGAGTATCCTAGAGCATCAGGGTTTCTTAGAAAAGTAAAGCTGTGCAAAGGGTCATCAGTAAACACTTGCAGAACTATATCTCACCACCTACAGTACATAATATTATTACAAAAGTTTCCTCAAGCACTGCTTGACTGGTACCAGCTTTTCTGGGTAAGAGGTTAGTATACTTCAAGGCTCTTCTCTGTTCTGGCACTGAAGTCGTGGAATGGACTTCCCCTAGATGTCCCTGGCGTTTTTATTTATACAGTATCTCACAAACGTGTGTACACCCCTAACGAGCAACCACGTTTAATGTTTACTTCGGGTATAATCGCATTTGTTGCCAGTTATTTAGACAATAAATCTACTGCTGTACAAGCTGCACATTGACTACTCTAAAATATATCCAATTTAATTTCAGTAGTATTGTCCCTTAAAAGATCTACTAAAATAGTTGCTGAAATGTGAGGGGTGTACTCATCCCAAATATCAGGTTTTTAGTTTCCATGCTACAAATTATTTACTTTTGTTTTATCCATTTATTTATTGTAAATGAAAGAAATTTAAACCCACTCTGTATTAACAAGTAAAATTATTTGTTTTTTATTAAAAAAATAAATAAATGTAGGTCCTGCGTTCAACTACCTGGATGCCCCTGCCGTCCGAGTTACCGGCGTGGACATCCCCATGCCATATGCAAAGATTTTGGAGGACAACAGCACGCCACAAATCAAAGATATCATCCTTGCAGTGAAAAAGACACTGAATGTGTCGTAGGCATCTAAACAGTTTTTCTTTCAGGAAACATGTCCCTAAAATCAACACGATTTTCCCCCTTCAGCTACCAAATAATAAGCCAAGAAAAGGATGTATTCAGAGCAGTCCAAGGAAAGTTTATAATGGTTATTCTGTTACATGATGGGTCTCAACATTTACCCAGTGAATGTCTTGTATCCAAAAGATGCCTTTTGTCATAAAGGGATATTTATTACGAATGGGTGAAACCAGTTTTTGTGTATTATGCTCTTCTAGATTCTAGGAAAAAAAAACCACCAATCACCAATAAGGACATGTCGATTAAATTTTTGCGATAATGTGCCCTTTATTGCTTGAACTGTAGTTAAAAATAATACAAAATGATCATTCATTAAACAGAAATTAAATTTCTTTCTCCTCAAGGATAATTCATAAAAAAAAAACTTGGACAGCGATTTTATTGACAACTGAAGCACATCAATAAAAATATATATATATTATACATAAAGACAGTTGGGTGAAAACGATGGTAAAACGGCAGATTCTCTTGGAAAAAATTCATAGAACAATATTTGTTAAATAATATTACCACACTAATGCAAAGAAAAAAAAGATCAGACTTGGCAGAGCAGAGCAGAGTTCAACTGAATGATCTTTTTCTCTCATACATTATCATATGTTTGGAAGAAACGGTTACATTCCAGCCCCCAAAATCCTCCTGGAAACATGAAATATTTTCTGTTGCTATCTCAGAATGACAAATGCATTTGTTTGCATAAATACCTGTATAAATATCCTACAATGCATAACAAATGACAAAGTCCATAGTATCGGTTGCAGGACGCTAAATGGGAGCTGCTGTACTACTGCTAATAAACTCCTCATTTGTGTATCTACAGACAATAAATAACTCAAATCAATTAAACCGGTTGTCTTGCATGTAACTGTTGTCTGTAATAATGTCTCAGTTCTGAATAAACACTGCAGAGTTAATATCTTGTATTTAGTACATAGATTTCTGAGACAATTCAACTAAAATTTTACATTGATTTGTCACAAGTCTTTGGGCTGAGACACTTACTATTTCATCTAACCGGCATCTGTGAACATTTGTGGGCTATTAGTGATAATGATACAGGAAAAATGCATATTCTCTCTTTTCCAGTTATGAATTCAAAATATGAGTTTATCTTCAAACAGTAATTGTTACTAACAATGTAGGGTGTGTGTGTGTGTGTGTATATAATAAACACCTGTACACCTGCTTGTTTATGCAGTTTGTCAAACATGCAGAGGACATTAGACTGTGGAGTAGTTGTGATTTTTAATAGTAGAGTTTTACACATATTCTCAAGTTTACACAGAATAAACGTTCTGTATGCAGATGGTCTGCAGGCTGAAACACTGTTGACGGAGGAGAATCAGGAGAATGGCTAGACTGGTATGAGCTTTCAGGAAGTCTCTAGTAACTTATATAAGTGCTCTTTAAAACTGTCAAAACCAGAAAAGTATCATCAGGTTAAATTCCTGTCTGTCATGGGCTCAGACTCTCTGACACTGGATAGTTAAATAATTAAATGAGATTTTATAGTCTTCATTTGAGGTTGAGTCTGTGATTATTTATTGGCTGATAGAATTGGACCCAAAGTGGTCTGCTCTTGTAGCCCATCTACCCTAAGGTTTGAAATTTTGTATTTGTGCTCGCCAAAATTACAAAAAAGTGATTGGGTTTCTATATCCATCATGACGGCTATAACCAATCTGTCCGTTTTACAGCCATGTCAAACCACAGTCACTTAATATTTTTTGTTTTGAATGTCAATCCCAACAGTTCATACAGAATCTAAAATCTCAAACCTGGTAAACTCAATTACACACACCCAGTATAGTCATTGAGTCTAAAGCACATTAAGAAGGTAAGAAATGTCTCAAATGAACTCTGGACATTGGCACACTTGTAAATGAAAAGTCATTATGCTGACTGAGAGAATGCCAGAGAGATGCAAGCTACAAAATAAAAAATCTAAAATATATATATATATTATGTCAATCTGTCAATCGATTAAACTATTTAATCACGATTAATCGCATGATTGTCATGAGTTAACTTGTGATTAATCGCAACTTAATTGCACATTAATACTCTTCTAAATTTACCTTAAATTAATACTTTTCAGGTTTTTTTATACTCTCATCAACATGGGCATGGAAAAATACTGATGCTTTATGCAAATGTATGTTCATTATTAGTTACACCAGACTCAAAATAGGGCATTGATACAAAATATTGTTGTAAATGTTTTAAAGTAATTATGGTGTTTTAAAAAACTGAAATCATTTACACAAAATAGAGCGTTTGCTATGATTCACATTGATGGTTATAATCGGCGGATGTGTGCATCATGCGGATTTTGGTGCTTGATTTGAGACTTGGCGCATCAGTTCGAATTCAGGTGTTCCAATCACTTGCATGGATACAGGAGTATAAAATCAAGCACCTGGGCATGCAGGCCGCTTCTACAAACATTTGTGTAAGAATCGGTCGCTCTCAGAAACTTAGTGAATATCAGCGTGGTAAATCCAGTAGTGAAATTTTCTCGCTACTAAATATTTCACAGTCAACTGTTAGTGGTATTATAACAAAGTCGAAGCCATTGGGAATGACAGCAACTCAGCAACAAAGTGATAGGCCACGTAAAAACACAGAGTGGGTCAGCGGATACTGAGACACATTGTGCACAGAGGTCACCAACTTGCTACAGACCTCCAAACTTCATGTGGCCTTCAGATTAGCTGAAGAACAGTGCGTAGAGAGCTTCATGAAATGGGTTTCCATAGTCGAGCAGCTGCATCCAAGCCTTACATTACCAAGAGCAATGCAAAGCATCGGATGCAGTGGTGAAAGCACGCCGTCACTGGACTCAAGCAGTGGAGACGTGTTCTCTGGAGTGACGAATCAAGCTTCTCTGTCTGACAATCAGATGGAAGAGTGTGAGTTTGGCGGTTGCCAGGAGAAGGGTACATTCCGACTGAATTTTGCCCAGTGTAAAGTTTGGTGAAGAGGGGAATTTTGATGTGGGGTTGTTTTTCAGGAAGAGTGGGAAGAGTTTGGGGACGGCCCATTTCTGTTCCAACATGACTGCGCACCAGTGCACAAAGCAAGGTCCAGAGAAGAAGTGGGTGGATAAAACCATCCCTTATGCTCTAAGATCCCCCTCCGCTGCCTACAACACAGGGCTCGCCACCAGGGACATGAACGAGTAAAAGGCTGCGTCTTACGGTTTGGACACCATTGCTCATCTTCTCCACACTACAATGAGCCACCTGGACTGCAGAAAAGGGAATTCGCAAAAATGCTGTTTGTGTACTACAGTTCAGCATTCAACACCATAATTCCCTCCACGCTTACTTCTAAGTTGGAGGTCCTAGGACTCAGCCTGCCGCTGTGTCAATGGATCTCCAACTTCTTGACAGACCACTATCCTTACAGTTGGGCAAACACACCTCATCCACTCTCACCCTCAGCACTGGAGCTCCCCAGGGTTGTGTTCTAAACCCCCTGCTGTACTCACTGTACCGCTTAACATCAACGGGACCCCAGTGGAGAGAGTGGACAGTTTCCGGTACCTAGGTATTCACATTACACAGGAACTGTCTTGGTCCTGTCACATCAACACCCTGGTGAAGAAGGCACGGCAGCGTCTGCACCATCTGAGACGCTTAAGGGACTTTAAACTACCCTCTCAGGTGCTAAGGACCTTTTACACTTGCACCACTGAGAGCGTCCTGACGACCGGCATCACTTCCTGGTTCTGAAACAGCACCATGCAGGACAGGCACAGCACAGTGCACTTTATACCACACCGTACCGCACATGAACACTTTAAGGACAATTACTAAATCACTTTAATTTATTACTCTCAATATCTACCATATGCATCTATGTATATACATACATTTTCACATATATTTTCATATATTATATATAGTTCATACTTTTTATTTATCTACCTTCTTTTGGTTTTATTTTTATCCTTAATTTCATTCCTTTTAATGCTTGAATGCAGGACAGATGTAAAAGCATTTCACTGCATGTAGTACTCTGTATGTATGTGTATGTGACAAATAAAATATGATTTGATTTGATCTTTACTGGCCTGCACAGAATCTTGACCTCAACCCAATAGAACACATTTAGGATGAATTAGAGCAGAGACTGTGATCCAGGTCTTCTCATTCAACATCAGAGTCTGACTTCACAAATGTGCTTCTGGAAAAATGGTCAAAAATTCCCATGACCACACTCCTAAACGTTGTGAAAACGCCTTCCAAGAAGAGTTGAAGCTGTTATAGCTGCAAAGGGCACCATCATATTGGATTAAGAATTGGATGTTACCCAAGATAATTTGCATTTGAAGGCAGACTAGCGAACACTCTTGGCAATATAGTGTATATATATATATATATATATATACACACACACACACACACACACACACACACACACACACACACACACACACACACACAAACAAAGTTGCTGTGTTTCAAGCAGTAAAAAATAAAAATAAAGAATTTGAGTTTGACCAAATAGGGCCAAATTGTGATGGCAAGATGACTGGGTCAGAGCATCTCCAATACTGCAGCTCTTGTGGGTTGTTTCTTGTCAGCAGTGGTCAATATTTATCAAAAGTGGTCCAAGGAAGGAACAGGGTGAACCAGCGAGAAGGTTAAGGGGCGGACGTAGGGAGTGAAGGTTGACACGTGTGGACACATCCATCCTCAAACTGCTGAAGCAGCTAATGCTTGATAGGTCAGAACTGTTTTAGCAGTTAAAGGGGACCAACACAGTATATATATATATATATATATATATATATATATATATATATATATATATATATATATATATATATATATATATATATATATAAATGACTTCACAGTTCAGTCACACAGAGGGCTTGGTTGTAAGGATTTTTATTGATTTAATTTAATTTCATTGGATTCCATTAGATTTTTCAAACATTTGTGTCATTTTAAAGATTGATTTATTTGAAGCCTCAGTAAAAGGTTTCACTCTGCCATATTTATATGCGACACACTAAGGCGGAGCTCGAGCTCGCCGTGTAAACGGGCTGCGTCTCAAATATATCCGCAGGTTACTACACGGAGGGAACACATCACTCTATAGCCTATACGAAGCTCACTTATACAGGGAGTAGGGAGTCATTTGGGACGTCGACGTATCCCTTTAACTTGATTACGCTCGGAAATCGCGGGATGCTGCTCCGCTGTGGAACAGGTTAGAGTTTTGGGGTTGTTGCGGTTAATTTTGTGAGTGCAAGCATTCGTTGATCACGTGATCGTCGTCGTGCGGGATAATGCGATTTGCGCGCACGCGTATGCGTATGCGCGATGCACGACGTGTGCGGGATTGTAGGCGTGCTCGCTTTGCGTGCAATATATTGTACATATACCTAGTATGCAATATAGCGTGTGAGCTGTTGAGGGTTTGGGGCCTTGCCCAAGGGCCCAGCACTGGCATTACTGGTGCATTACTGGTGCACACGAGGCTTGTTAATGTAAACAACCTCTGGGTTACTGATCATGAGGTCTGGGGTTCATGTATTATCTCCTGACATGTCTGTCTATGCATAATCTTTGCACAGTATGCTATATATTATTATAAATACCACATATTATTACCTACTGCACCTTCTGTACATTATTCACCCTCTACCCTGTATATATGGGCCTCATACCCTATTTATCTTACTGCTAATTATTGTAAAAAAAGGCCACTTATGCACTTCTGGTTAGATGCTAACTGCATTTTATACATACATACATACATGTACCTTGCACAATAAAAATAAAGTTGAATCTAATCTTAATTTGCACTATACCAAACTGTATTATATTAAAATCAAGTTGCCATGGTTTTCCCCTTTTTGTGAATTGTTTCATAATATTTGAGTTATCCTCGACTATACATAAATGTGTAGTCAGGATAACTCAAATATTATAACTCAAATATTATACAGTCTTATACAGTCATTTGAGATTATGGAACAATCTCAAATGACTGTAAAAGACTGTAGAAAGGACATTACTCATAATCTTACACTCCAGGGCTCATGTTAGTTCTCTCTCTCCAGTGTTCTGTATTGTTGAAAGATTTATAATCACACTCTTGATGTCACCCAAATGAGGATGGGTTCCCTTTTTGAGTCTGGTTCCTCTCAAGGTTTCTTCCTCATAACATCTAAGGGAGATTTTCCTTGCCACAGTCACCATGGCTGCTCATCAGGGATAAATACACACCATTCACTTTAACTGTTAAATTCTGTAAAGCTGCTTTGAGACAATGTGAAACGCGCTATAGAAATAAACTTGACTTGACATGACTTGACTTGTACTGTAGTCAAAACAGATTTATCAGGTCTTGCCTATTGTTGACTCTTAGTCGTATCATGTATTGCGGTTGGGCACCATGTAGTCGTAAAAGGATTCCTCATAACATTTTAAAGCCATAATGTACTGAACATACTGAACAAGAATATGTGCACATTTTGGAGACCACAAAGACCACACGGCAGACAGGATTTGCATTTATACTATACTGTATTGCCTGTGCAGCGCAACATCTGAAACAATCAAAAAATATACAGTGAATTATATTAAAACACAATATAGCTTTTAGAGGTGTATTGGTTCACAAAATTCACGGTTGGGGACGTACCTCGGTTTCAGTACGGTTAGGGAGAAGGAAATGCAAAACATAAAACGGCTTGTGTTTTTTATATAAACGTAGTTTGTTATTAGCATTTGCGAACAATTTTTTTTACTACTTGGTTAAATAATGTATTAAATAATATTTTGTACAATTCTATACAAATAAAATAGAATAAATCTAATAAATGCAGTACACTTTTTTATTTTTATTTACATTTTTAATTGAGTAATCAATTAGATTGGCACAAATTAAAAATGTAAAAAAAAAAAATTAAAAGATTTTAATATATAGCTTACATTTGTTAGACCCCAGCTGGACATAAAACGATAAAGAATCCAAGAAACCAAGAAGTGGCTAGCGGCTAACACTGGCGCTATTGATTCGTTAGCGTTTTCATGCGTGCGCAAAACTAAGCTAATTTTCAGTATGGAGTGAATTGTTGTGTATGTTTTCAAGTTTAATAATAATAAAAAAATGCCCTCAAAGTGCGAGGCGGAGACTAAACAAACTTGCAGTCACTTAATACGTTCCTGAGGGAATTCAGATTTTGTTTTGCACATAAAAGAGGATTTCATTTAGTACATGTGTAATGCGCTGCCAAGATGCTCCTGTGTCGGTCATGAAAAGTGAATCTTAAATCTGTCACAGGAGTGTTTGGATTTATTCACGCATGTTAGAAATATTTATTAAAAGCTTCTTTCTTTTTTTTTTATATAAATACAGCATTATCATTAAAGCTGTATATTAATTTATTGAGAGAAAAAATGGTATTTCTGTGTAAAATCAGATATTACACCCCCATATAACCAAAATGGCATGATCCTCCTTTCATAACACCCCTGTGAAGATTCGACTGTGTATTAGTACATTATAAAAAACCACCTAGTCTTTATTAGGCCTTAGAATTGGGTAAATACAACCTCAGCAACACGGCATATTTCATTGTGTCTATTTATTAAATTTTATTAATAAAAATAAAGCCAAAATGAGAAATGTTCTGTATGACTTTATCAGTCTCTCACATCCTTATAGAGGAATGTTGGCTTGACTTTACAGTGGTGCTTCAGTTTATTGAGGTTTCTGGGCAGTTGTTTATGCACAGCTCTTTTAATGCCTTCCACAACATTTCATTCTGGTTGAGGTCCGACCCTTTGACTGGGAGAATGCAGCACCTTGATTCTGTTTGTTATTTCTTTTTACACGCCATTCTTTTGTAGATTTGCTGTTGTGCTTGATGCCTGGTCTAATTTCAGCCAAGCTGTAGCTGTCAGACAGATGGCCTCACATTTGACTCCAGAATATTTTGGTATACAGAGAAGTTAATTGCCAACTCATTGCCTGCATGGTGCCCAGGCTGCAAAATGAATTCAAACCATCACCTCTCCACCGCTCGACAGCTGATATAGTGTGTTTAATTGAAGAACAGTCTCATCTGACATATTCTTTTGGTTTGTTCAGATGCAACCCATGCTCTTTTAAGAGAGATGACACTTTACGTGTTAAGTGTTTTTCCAATTTTACTGTCATGAAGATTTGAAATGCTATCTGAGGCCTGTAGAGACTGAGATGCAACTCTGGGTTTTTTGTCTTTGAACATTGCACGGACTGACCTTGAGGTAAATTGGCTGGGACATTCAATCCTGGGAAGTTTGGCAGCTGCCGTGAATGTTTTCTACTCTTAAATAATCGTACTCGCTCCACTGTAGAACGGTGACCTTTAAATTGTTTGGAAACGGCCTTATAACCATTCTCAGAGTGATGTCTTTCCTCCATGGCTTAGTGTTAGCACACACTGGAATCCTTCAAAACAACAAACTCTTTATAGTATATACAGTGCCTTGCGAAAGTATTCGGCCCCCTTGAACTTTGCGACCTTTTGCCACATTTCAGGTTTCAAACATAAAGATATAAAACTGTAATTTTTTTGTGAAGAATCAATAACAAGTGGGACACAATCATGAAGTGGAACGAAATTTATTGGATATTTCAAACTTTTTTAACAAATAAAAAACTGAAAAATTGGGCGTGCAAAATTATTTAGCTCCCTTACTTTCAGTGCAGCAAACTCTCTCCAGAAGTTCAGTGAGGATCTCTGAATGATCCAATGTTGACCTAAATGACTAATGATGATAAATAGAATCCACCTGTGTGTAATCAAGTCTCCGTATAAATGCACCTGCACTGTGATAGTCTCAGAGGTCCGTTTAAAGCGCAGAGAGCATCATGAAAAACAAGGAACACACCAGGCAGGTCCGAGATACTGTTGTGGAAAAGTTTAAAGCCGGATTTGGATACAAAAAGATTTCCCAAGCTTTAAACATCCCAAGGAGCACTGTGCAAGCGATAATATTGAAATGGAAGGAGTATCAGACCACTGCAAATCTACCAAATCTACCTGGCCGTCCCTCTAAACTTTCAGCTCATACAAGGAGAAGACTGATCAGAGATGCAGCCAAGAGGCCCATGATCACTCTGGATGAACTGCAGAGATCTACAGCTGAGGTGGGAGACTCTGTCCATAGGACAACAATCAGTCATATACTGCAGAAATCTGGCCTTTATGGAAGACTGGCAAGAAGAAAGCCATTTTTTAAAGATATCCATAAAAAGTGTGGTTTAAAGTTTGCCGCAAGCCACCTGGGAGACACACCAAACATGTGGAAGAAGGTGCTCTGCTCAGATGAAACCTTTTTGGCAACAATGCAAAACGTTAAGTTGGGCGTTAAAGCAACACAGCTCATCACCCTGAACACACCATCCCCACTGTCAAACATGGTGGTGGCAGCATCATGGTTTGGGGCTGCTTTTCTTCAGCAGGGACAGGGAAGATGGTTAAAATTGATGGGAAGATGGATGGAGCCAAATACAGGACCATTCTGGAAGAAAACCTGATGGAGTCTGCAAAAGACCTGAGACTGGGACGGAGATTTGTCTTCCAACAAGACAATGATCCAAAACATAAAGCAAAATCTACAATGGAATGGTTCACAAATAAACATATCCAGGTGTTAGAATGGCCAAGTCAAAGTCCAGACCTGAATCCAATCGAGAATCTGTGGAAAGAACTGAAAACTGCTGTTCACAAATGCTCTCCATCCAACCTCACTGAGCTCGAGCTGTTTTGCAAGGAGGAATGGGCAAAAATTTCAGTCTCTCGATGTGCAAAACTGATAGAGACATACCCCAAGCGACTTACAGCTGTAATCGCAGCAAAAGGTGGCGCTACAAAGTATTAACTTAAGGGGGCTGAATAATTTTGCACGCCCAATTTTTCCGTTTTTTATTTGTTAAAAAAGTTTGAGATATCCAATAAATTTCGTTCCACTTCATGATTGTGTCCCACTTGTTGTTGATTCTTCACAAAAAATTACAGTTTTATATCTTTATGTTTGAAGCCTGAAATGTGGTAAAAGGTCGCAAAGTTCAAGGGGGCCGAATACTTTCGCAAGGCACTGTACAAGTGGTCATGCTGATGATCAATTAATCAAGGGCATTTGATTAATAGCATGTGGATGTTACTTATCCTAATAATTCATATGAAAGCAAGAAGGATGTAATTAGTTTTTCACACAAATTGTCCCCAATTTTGGCTTATTATTGTCATGTGGTTTTGTTTATCTGAGGTATTTTTTTTATACATAAAACCATCGAATATAAAGAGGCTGTACGTCACATGACTGTATAAACTATACACTTGGGCAGGAGTTTTGGCCAGGTTCTGCTTTGGACTCGGAGGCATTTCTAGGAACTGTAGGGGATGTGGCATGTCATTATTTTCAATGTGAGTGATCCATCTGTGTATTAGAATGATTTTGCCTGATTTTCTAAGCCCCCCAAAGGTAGAGATAATAATGAATTAGCTCTGAAGGACTGCCTGATGCGAGAAGGTGACAGTTCCACAGTTCAAGGAGAGCCCAATTTCTTAGAGAGATCCATGTGTTTGATAAAATCTACTGGGTAACAAAAAGGTGCTAATGAATTAATGTTGATGAAAAAAAAACAAGAGTACACTTGGTAATAAAAGGATGTAAAGTTGCTTCTCAACTGTAGAGCCTCAACCCCTGGTGAGCAACCCTGAGGATATTGCTTACAGAACTAGCATTTAGAAAGGAGTATGGTTCAGCAGGGGGAGCCCATCCTCCTCTGGCTAGAATTGGAAACTGGGAACAATGACTTCACTGAGGATAAAAATTCTCATTTTGGCTGGAAATAACAGCTCCTTAACAGTTCCATTGACTGTGAATAGAACAATATTTGGAATGGAGTGGGACATGAGGATGTAGCAGGCAGGGGATTCACATTGGCAACAGAGCTGTGTATTTAATTTATTTATTGTTGGTCACTTATCAGCTTTACGCCATTCAGAGCTAGTAAGCACACACATACGCACACACATTCACACAAACTAAAGAAAAATCAATTGCACCTTCCTGTTGTTTAGCTCAGTTTTATCTCAAGTCAAAGCAGATACAGGCAGCTCAGTCAATCTTTGGCATTGGCACCCTGCTGAGAAGGAAAATAAGCACATTAATAGGCTGCCATTAACCATACACAGATATAGACAATCGCTAATTATCTGATTATTCTTTATAACACAGCAAGCCATTAACTGGACCTGCACAGACACAGTGGCTAAAGATGAAGCTTGGTCATGCCGGTTGGTTGATTGGTGAAAATGCAGTTCTTGTGGGCTTCATTATGTCCTGGATGAGATCAATAAGTTGCAGATTTTACAGATGCTGTAGTGGAACTCGGATAGACTAGGAGTGGTGGATGTCTGACTTTTTTTTTAGCTTGATCACAGTAGCTTTTGGTTCAGGAGGTGACAGCTGGTAGAGCATTCATATGTAAGTGATTGGGATGAACAGGGGGAGGGGTTTCACATGAATGGGGGAGGGATTAGGAATGAATAAAGAGGCATGGGATCTGTGAGAGAGAGAGATATGTTATGAATGGGGGGAGCGATGTGATGAATGATGAAGGTGAAATATGTGAAGAGAGTTTGTCGTAAATTAGAGAGGGGGTTGGGGTGAGTGAAGAGATGGGATGAGTCAGGATAGGGGGTGGGATGGATAGAAGAAATAGTGAATACGCAAAGTTAATTATGCTATTAATTGTTGCTCCTTCATGAACACCATGTAGTGTTTTTAAATTTTTTGGAATTTAAACTCAGATTCATTTGTATGCAGAAGTTCATTTTTATGTAGAGATCAGCTCTATCCTGATATAATCCTAATTCTTAAGATTTTAAGATGACCGGATTCGCTCTAAAAAGCTGAATTTTTCGATCGAATTGATGGAAGGAATTCTGAGAGGAAACTTCCTGATGGTCATTTGATTCTTGAGAGGCAATTTTGTATTGACGTCCAAGCTTGATGTGGCTCATATTGAAGTCACCGAGTGAACTGGCAATGATTGATTGATTATGGTATAATTATGGTGATTAATGGGAAATTGCCTATATCTATTAAATGTCTGTTCCAAAAACCCTAAATGTTTGGCCAGCTAAATTTGTGACTTACTTTGATAGGGTTCATTTTGGCATTCCAAATATCACCTGATGCCATTCTGTGATGTCCTTCTGTCAACCCATTTTATATAAAAAATGATTTCTGTTAGTACTGCTTTTCACAGTTCTGCCAATGAGTCTGACCAAGTCTAAAGCCTGTACAATCTGGTTTGATGCTACATTTGTTTACATGTGCAGGCCTTGCCTAAAGGATACAGAGATGTCAGAGAAATCGTACGAATCCAATGCCATATGTCCATCAGCCTCATGTTCCAGCTCACCATATTGCCTCAGCAGATGGGGAATAAGCATGCGTTTCAAATTCAAGCCAGGCATTTCATCTGGGAAATTGAAAAATTGCAGAGATGTGATTTATTTCCTACTTCTATCTGGTTGCGAGTGCAACGATTATATATGCTTATGTATAATATTATATTCTTTGTGCTTGTTTAGACTGTTTCTTTCTAATTAGAGTTAACAATGCATTAAAAACCCAAAAGGGAAACCAAAATGTATAATTTATTGTTGTTGAAGGGCTTCATATATGCAGTGTTGGGCAAAGATACATCAAAATGTAATTTTGAAATAAAATACCAAATACTTTACTTAACTTTAAGTGTGTCAAAATAAACCTACAAAATACAGCAGCCACACCATGTATCAAAATAAACTACTCTATTTTTGTATTTTCAAAAAAGCGTGAAAGTTTTTCGCAAACTTTCTATTTGATCTACTGTATGCCTTCACCATTACACTACTCAGTCGATTAAATAAGCAATTTTTGATAGCAACAGCTATTCTGGTGGAGTCACGCAATAAATCTGACATATGCTACCAGTTAACAGATCAAATATTTACATACATTTCCCTGTGATTTCCCAGGTGAAGGTTAGTTTTGAAGTAACCAACAGTTTATTGTTTAACAGTTTGTGAATGACTTATAATTGTACCCTAATTTAGTTACTTGGTTTTTGGAAACAATGGGCTACGTTACATCAGAAACACTGACTCAATGACAAACAAGTCATTCATAATAAGACGACTGATGGCACCTGTATTCATACTGTAGCAACTAGTTTCTAACTAATTAATCATTTAATTATTACTTATACATAGAATAATATATTATATCATTCATGCAATGGTATGCGAAATCATTATCCTACTAAACACTACTTCAATCAGGGGCACAAAATTCGGCAATCAAATATTTATTTATCAATTATTGGACACTTATTTGAAAGCTGGCAGCCTGCACGTGTCTTACCTTCACCACCTTCTTCCATATGGATCAATTTTCAGGTTCTAATCTCAACAAGTCTGGGCAAACTACTGAGTAGGCACCAATCAGAGGCCGCATTTTTATGATGTCACCATGTAAACGTCTTACAAAGTATTTTATAGTATTTTATAACTACAAATATACAAAACACTTAAGTATTTTGATACAAAATATGAAGCCATTTTCATCAATCCTATCAAATAGAAAAACCTATTTTATATTTGAAATACGTATTTAAAATACAGTGCAACCTCGATACTCTCAGGGGTTACGTTCTATGACCCCTCGCAAGTAACAAAAAATCGTAAGGTTTTGACTCTCTCCTTTTGATGGTCCCTTTTCCAATGGGAATTGTACATGTACTGTACTGTAAACTCAACTAAAAATAGGAAATATTTGTCATAAATGTTTTATTTACTCATTTAAATGAATAATACAATAATATATAGTTTTTCAAACATTTTGATGTAATATTTTAGTACAAACTCTGTTTTGAAATGTTACTCGGAACTTTCGAGCCACTCACGGCTTCTCGCGACCTTTCAGATTTTTCACGATTTACTCTTAGTCCGGTTCCAAATGAAAAGTCCCGAACTATTGAGGTCGCGAGTGTCATGGTCGCGAGTATCGAGGATCCACTGTACATGTATCATAAATACTGCCCATCCCTGCATATATGCATTATTACACATACTGTACATTATAAAAAACCAACAAAAATGAAACTAATCTTAATCATGTCTATTAAGTAGAGATTATGGACTTTGAAATTAATTAACGCCTGCATAAAAACTTTGGTATAACCAATTTTTTGGGGGTGGTACCAGCAAGTGTCATTTGTGTATCAAGACCTTAAGAACTGTTAATATATGATAGTTGTGAACACATTACATCATAATTGTTTTGGGTCAACTGTAATTAAAAGAAATCATGTGGAAGAGTGGAAAACCATGCAAAGGCCACGCCCACCTTTTGTTGAGACTCACAAAATCAGTAGCACTACCACTTTTACTAACAGAAGCAAATTATTTGATGACAGCATAGATTTTCACTTATGTTTTAGGGACACTTATACATTGCAATTTTCCTCTTCTCCTTCATGATCATTTGCTGAATTTCTACCTTTTTTCCGATTTGAATTTTACTGTCTCTCGGCACTGTTGTCATTTTCCTGTCACAGATGTACATCACATGAAAAGGCAAGTCTGCAGTGAGTCATTTATCTGCTTGTTTGGGAAGGAGACGAGAAGTGCTGCAAATGGAGAATGGAGGCTCAGGACACATGGTTGGTTTGGAAAGCTCCTAATAATTAATAATCACATTTGTTTTTTTTATTATGGGAAACAGGACCTCATATTATAAGCTTGTTTTTGATTTCTTGTGTACCGTTTGCTTGCTTCATTATTTGTAGGTGGACTTGCTATTTGGTTGAAGGAAAGCGAAAATAGCACAGCGCAACTATTTCTGTCAGTGTTGTTGATTCACAAATAGTCCAATGAATCACCATTTTCACTGCCTGAGAATCTAAGAATTTTCTTAGATTCCATTTTATTCTAGGATTTTTTTCTTCACATACAATAGTTTGACAAATTCAACTCCAGCAATTGGTGAAACAGTTGAATTCAGTCCTAAGTTCCAGTTATTATAAGTCAGTTTGTATGTGTTCTGTTATGAGGTAACAATCCCTAAACACATCCAGGATCCCCAGTTTCACACTGGTACTGAGCCATACGGTGTCCTCCTGCTTCCCAAAAACATGCTGGTAGATGGGTGGGCTAGACTAAGTTAGTAAATGTATATAGTGCCATGCAGTTGACTGGTGTCTTGCACCTAGTGTTCTGGGTATCTTGACCAGGATAAATCCTTACTGAAGATGAATGAATGAGTTTTATGATTTCGAAGGTGTAAATTACTAACAGGAGATCTGATGAAGCTCCTCAGATGACCATCTTCAAGATTCTAACTTAAGTCACCATGTCACCATTACTATTGCTGGGCATAGGACAGTTCAGTTCTGAAACACCCAGAATGTGTTTTTTTGTTATTTGATTAAGAAATTTATACCTAAACTGTATGACATTTTTTTTTCTAGATGACCGATCCAGTCACCTTAAACGTTGGTGGTCATTTATACACCACCTCTTTATCTACTCTTCAGCGTTACCCAGACTCTATGTTGGGTGCCATGTTTCGTGGTGATTTTCCCACAGCACAAGATGCCCGGGGAAACTTCTTCATAGACCGTGACGGCCCACTGTTCCGTTACATCCTGAATTTTCTGAGGACTTCAGAACTGACTCTTCCATATGATTTCAAAGAGACAGAGCTTTTGCGCAAAGAAGCAGATTTCTATCAGATAGAGCCGCTAATCCAGTGTTTAAATGACACAAAACCTTTATATCCCTTGGACACCTTTGAGCAGGTGGTGGAACTTTCCAGTATTCGAAAGTTGTCCAAGTACTCAAATCCGGTTGCTGTCATTATTACCCAAGTCACCATCACCACCAAAGTGCACAGTTTGCTGGAGGGCATTTCTAACAGCTTTACACGCTGGAACAAACACATGATGGATACTCGTGATTTTCAGATATCCTTCACCTTTGGACCTTGTGACTACCAGCAGGAGGTGGCACTTAGGGTGCACCTTGTGGAATACATCTCCAAGCAGGGATTTACTATCAGGAATGCACGGGTACATCACATAAACGAGAGGGCCAATGAGAACACTGTAGAGCACCATTGGACCTTTTGCAGGTTGGCGCGCAAACTTGAGGACTGAATTCTTGATGAGTTGGACTGAGTGGTTCTCAAAGATCAGTCAGGGTTTTTTTTTTCGTTTATTTTAATTTTGAAAGAAAGTTCTCATAAATGTAAAACATTTAAATATTGGGATTGTGTTAATTTTACTGATAAATGGCTCCATGCCTTCAAACATTTTTGAATGGCCTTGTCTTGTTGCTCATATATTCTAGCTTAATCTTCAGCCTTTGCAGTTTCATCCCATCGTTAATCAATTTTGTGTCACCCTTTTGTGCTGATCAATATTTCATATTTTTGTCCCCGATGAAGGTAAAAGCGAATGCGATCATCCATTAATGCTAGAACATGCTCTTATGCCAAATACACAGAAAAATAAGTACTGATCACGAGGAAACAATGATCGTTATGTTAAGATCAAGAGAGAATTAAGTCGTGATCACGAGAAAACAAGGAAAAAAAATAATAGGGTGCATGGCCTCTGAGGACTTTTGTGTATTAATCGACGGACATGTTAATAATGTAATAATTAAATCGGAACTGCACACTTTGCGAGATAAATAGATAATGAATTGCATGAATTTAAGTCGTTTTCCAGCTATTTGTTTTCATTCGTGTTGTCAGACTGCTCACACCTCACACACTCCCAACAATCTGGGCATTCGTGTGAATCCTTCACTTCTCTAAGCCAAGACAAATCTGACATTTGTGTAATTATTATTATTATTTTTTTAAGGCTTACCACACTTGCTAACTCCGTGTGATAACAATCTAGCAGGCGAGGTTATGTCTAATCAGAACTTTTTTCCGGATTTCTTCAGCAATCTGCGGCATGACTGACAGCATTTTGGGTCCTGCCCTAATGCTGCATATAAACAAAGGATAAAACCAGCATTAGTAAAACAAATTATTTACAAATCACGCTTTTACTATTCAGGATGAGATCAGCAAAGAAAAATCTGGTGTCTGAAGTTTGTACTGGAGTTGTACAAGGCGAGTGTAACTAGAAAGTAAGGGAAGCTTATATCTGCATACCTTATCATCTAGATCCACCTCAACATATATATTCTTTTCTATGACTTCTAATTCTAATGGGTTCTATTTTGTACATCTTTTTGCTGAATTTTTTTTTATAAAAGGACTTTTATTATTATTAGTTTATTTTTTTTTTATTATTAAAATTATTTTCTTAATTTTGTATAAATAGTGATTGTGTATGTTGATCTTTTGTATGATACTGTATATTATAAAAGCATGATTGCATGTTTCGGAATAAATGTATGAACCGATTCTTGAGGCTCATGCAGGACGAATAAACCTGCATGCACTTTTTGGAAATTAGGGACTATTGACAAACGGTGGGTTTTAGCCTCATTTTCACAGTATCCTTTCATGTACACTTGTCATCCTTTCGTTCCGGATTCTGCCTCTTTCTTACCCTTATGTCACTATTACATACACATCATATAACTATGGCAATAACTGCAAATTCTGTGCAAGTAATAAGTAGTAAGTGTGGTATATGCCACAACTGTAAAAACATGTTTGCCTTATTTAATGGCTGGGACAGTTATGATGTCAATAATGTTAATCTAGACAAACTTTTGATTAGTAATTTACTAGTAATATGCAATATATATATATATAAACACGCAGCTCAATAAACACAGCAGGATTGGAATTTGTTCAGCTAAGCTTTACAGAAAATGTATATAACGATTATATGTATATAACGTTTTTTTTTTTTTTATAGCTCAGGAAAAGATTGTTCAGTTGCTAACGTGTAGGTCACATTTGAATGTACTACTCAATGATTTCATTATTTTGTTACAAGACTTGTGAACTTTTGAATTTGTGTGACACGATAACTTTGGAATTGGAAAAGATCGTCTGAAATGGTATCGAAATGGTAACTGAACACAGAGCAATTTATTTGCCTTTAGCCTTTAGCAGGATGTTTCTATTGCTACATATGTGTAAAATTGGATGTTTTAGTAAGAGCATGGTTTTGTTTGTTCCAAAAAAGAGCCAAAGTTACAGATTTTCATTAGATTTCGAAAATGAATGTCGTTTACTTTCTAGATTTCAGATCACTCGAATGACTGAACACTGTTAAGCAGGAAGCAAAACCAAACGTATTAAAATGATCAGGTTCAGCATGGCTATGTTCCATATGATAGTTATGAGTAGTTACTGAACCGCCATTTTCAGACTTTACACCACTGCATTGAATAATCTCAGGTTCTTCAAAAGTACACCAATTAATTGGGGCTGCCAATAGTAATTTATAAAATAAATAAATATGTATCATTGATGGGACTTTAAAAGACTGAATGCTTCATGTCTTTTATACAGTATATAATCAAATGTTTGTAGACACCTGACCATCACAGCCATATGTGCTTTTTGACCATCTCATTCCAAAATTAGTTTCCGTTTGCTGTTTCAATAAGCGTCACTCTCCTAGGAAGGCTTTCCAAAAAAATTTTGGAGCATGGCTATGTACCAATTCAGCCACAGGAGCATTAATTGGGGTTAGGTACTGATTTTGGATGAGGAGGTGTAAGTTGCAGTTGGACTTCCAGTTCATCCCAAAGGTGTTCAGTGGGATTGAGGTCATGGCTTTGTGCCATTCAGGTTCTTTTACTTTAGCCTCGAAATATTATGCCTTCATATACACTTTGTGCACAGGAACATGTTTGGAGCCTTGTTTACAATATTGCTATACCATCCCTAAAAACAAAAATCCTATACAATTCTGTGCTTCCAAGTTGTATCAATATAGAAAAGAACCATATATGGGGGAAATGGTCAAGTATACACAAGCATTTGGCTTTATAGTGTTTCTATATGAAAATATCTGTTTTTATACTAAATGTGTACAGACGCTCCCCACATTACGAAAATTCACTTTACAAACTTTCGCAGATATGAACAAACCTGTCCTCAAAGTGAAATTTGTTCGGAGTCGAAAAAATTCAAAACAGAGGAGAACCGCAGCTAGCTAGTCGTCGACCGTAGCGAGTCTACATGATGCGCACTGGACTCGGGCGAATGTATTTTTACAAGTGACATTTTTAAAATTATTATTATTTTTTTTTTTTTTTAATTTAATACAAAATATTGTATACAGTATTCCGATTATTTCAATTTGTTTGAGCATATTTTATTGTTTATTTGATAGTATTTATAGCTCTTACATCATTAGGAGATATACGTAGTCAATAACGAACACAGTAACAACTTACGAACAAATTCACAGTACGAACGGTCGTTCGGAAGGTGGGGAGCGTCTGTACTCTCGTTTTTGAAGTACATTTTATGTCTTTAAAAAATGTACTGTCAGCTTAGACCAGTCTGGTGATTCTCCTCAACTTTCTCCTCAGTAGTCTTAGCAGGGTTGCCATTAACTGCATGCAAACCCTCTACTTGCAGAATTGTTTCTGTTCGTTTTTTGCAGTATTCTGTGTAAATATTAGAACCTGTTGTTTGTACAATCCCTTGGTGATCAGCGGTTTCTGACATACTGAAACCAGCCCACCTGGCACCAACATCCATGCAACAGTTAAAGTCACAGAGATCACATTTTTGCTTAATGTTTAATGTTAAAATGAACTACATCTTTGACCTGTATCTGCATGATTTTTCTGCATTGTGCTCCTGCACCTGATTATCTGAATGGATGTCTACATAAATGTGAAAGTGTACAGATGTTTCTAATAAAGTTGTTGTCTGATGAGTGTCCAATAAGATTATCTATAATAAATATAGCATGCTCTGCCGCTGTGAACAAACTACAGTCGCAGGTCCATGGCTCAATGACGGTATTTGCAGCAGTGCAGCACCCTGCATTTTATTCTTCATCCAAACAATCTCTTGTGTTTTGAAAAGGTGTTTGCTGTTCATCTCTTTGTAAGTAGATGTGTATTGGTGTCTGCACTCATTCCCAAAATCTTGATGTTTATGTTTGTATCGAATGGTGAGCAAGCAATCATTTAGTTATAATTGAGCTGTGTGGGTGTGTATGTGAGAGATATCCAGAGAGATATCCAGAAAGAAAGCTTTTTCTAGATACAGTTTTATTTTACTATTCCACGTTGAATACATGTCTTTCTCCCTCCCAAGGGTTTCTCATTCCTGCGCTTACTGCTGCAAAAAAAAGAGGTAACCAATGCAGGACAAACAGACACCAGATAAAATATGTCATATATCAGAGACTGTTGACTATTGGTGGTTCAATATATTTAATCCTTCAGTTTCTGTTCCAAAACACACAAAATCAAATCATGGCTTTTGAGGGCAATTCAGTAGCACTTATAATAATAATAGATTGAGACACTGATATAGAAATATTGGTGAATTTCGGTTGTATTAATAGTTTGGCTAAATGTCTCCTGACAGCATTATTCTTTTGGAGCTTCCAGTCTATGGTTGATGACTGCTGTTGATGGAGAACATGTATTTGTTAATTCAATAAAGAACAACTAGTAGGGCTTTGACTGGTATTTAGTAGTAAGAGGTATGGACACATACTTACTTATATTATTGGTTTGCTCCACAGCAAAATATGATGTTCCTTCAGTTTCACAATGACTGTATTTATTAGCCAACTGGTGAAATTTGGTTACCCACTGTTCAAACAAAACCAGTATGAATTTCATTCACTTTGAATATTTTACAACCACTTAGCATTTACATGTGTCCTTGGTAATCAGATCACAGATGGATTGCATTAAATACAGTCAAATCCCAGGTGATTCATCTCTAGGTCAAGATCTCTGAATAACTCTTCATGACTCTCTGCTCACCCCTTCAGCTGCTGCTCGTTACCTTGGGGTAACTATGGACAATGAACTGTCCTTCTTCCCACATGTCGCTAATGTGGCTCGTTCCTGTCGATTTCTTCTATACAACATCCGAAGGATTCTGTCCACACAGGCTGCCCAGGTGCTTGTTCAGTCTCTTGTGATTCCAAGACTCGACTACTGCAACTCTCTGCTGGCAGGTCTTCCCCTGAATGCTATTCGTCCACTGCAAATGATCCAAATTGCAGCTGCACGACTTGTTCTCCCACACCACCCCACTGCTGCGCTCCCTTCACTGGCTTCCAGTAGCTGCACGTATCAGATTCAAAACACGGATGCTTGCCTACAAGGCCAAAAATGGACCAGTGCCATCTTGCCTCAGTGACCTCATCACATCTTGCACTGCACCATGCTGTCTGAGATCCTCCATCACTGCTCGACTGGTACCACCTTCTCTCAGAATGAGAGGTAAGTACACTTCAAGGCTCTTCTCTGTTCTGGCACCGAGGTGGTGGAATGAACTTCCCCTAGATGTCCATACAGCAGAGTCCCTGGCTATCTTCAAGCGACGGTTAAGGACCTACCTCTTCCTGAAACACTTAAATTAGCACTTTCCAGGTTTGCTTTGTAGAATTCAAGAGTTATATTTGTATTAAGTTTGTAATCTTGCGTACCAGTGTAGATTTATTCATTGCTAGAGACTCAAAGCGCTTTTGTACGTCGCTCTGGATAAGGGCGTCTGCTAAATGCTGCAAATGTAAATGTAAATGTCAAATGCATCTTGATGATGCACTGTTGATGCATATGACCAAATAACATTTGTAATGCAAATAAGACAAGACAAGAAAAGATATACCTTTATTCGTCCCACAGTGGGGAAATTTCTCTGTTACAGCAGCAGAGAAAAAGAAATGTGCAAATATGTAAAAAAAAAAAAAAAAAAAAAGGAGAAACATAATACAGTATATAGTATATACACAACACAATGTATAAATACAAAAGAAAAAAAAGAGACCACGAGTAAGTGGTTACACTATCAAACATATTGCACATAGGTAATTTTGCACGGTTTTAAATTATTGTTATTGCACATGTGTTGCTTAAAAAACTTTGTTATTGTTATTGTTGCACTGTTAAACAGTAATAACAGTGTATATTTTGGTGACTGGTTCACTGGGAGCAGCTCTGATTGTAAAGTCTAGTAGCAGCAGGGAGAAAAGACCGTCTGTATCGCTGAAGGAGCTGCTCAAAGATGAAACTGTTTCATACAGTGGGTGAGAGTTGTTCTGCTATAATGATGATAGAATAGCTACCATCCTCCTTTCTCCCACTGTCCAGGGGAATCCCTAGGACTGAGCTGGCCTGAAAATGCTTTTCAGCTCATCCCAGACAGCAATAAATGATCATATATAGAGTAATCATTGTAACCCTAGCTTGAAAATGTGTAACCATTGCAAGACATTGTGAAATTGCATTAAATGGCAAAGTTCTCCAATATTTAAATAATGGCTAAAGATGCTACTTAAACAGCAAAGACAAAAGCATAACTTTATTTGTGGTCATCTCATCTTTCACATCTCTCATGAATACGTTTTGAAAGCATACCATTCAGTTAAAATGTTTAAAACAGTTAGTACAATTACAAAAGATAGCATTTTGCCTGAAAACAAACGCAGCAGAAGATTGACATAATAAATGTGCGTGGCAACCTTTCTCCAACGGAAATGATTGCATGAAATCTGATGACAAGTGGTCACTGGAGACACGTTCAAAATGTCAGGTGTGAATGATTATGTGTCTCGGCTGTTCCCTTGTTATTCAATCACTCAAGATGCATGTTAATGGCAGCTGTGTATGGGGTCTTTTAAAAGTGTTTTTCTGCCTGTCCTTGTGTGTTTTTTAGTGTCTTTCCTCCCCCCATTACAATAGTCTTTTTCGTTGCATATGTGGGTTCAATGGGGGAGGTGTCTTGGGAATACGCTGGGTAGTTCGTTTTAGTTGGGGGAGGGGCTAGGGGTTTTCGAGTCTTTTGTGCATTTTTTAAACCATACAACAACACAATGGTATCTAACATCAGGAGACCCTCTTGTGCTTGTGTTTATGTAGGCCAAGACCTTAAACAAAGTCATAAAGTCATAACAATGTAGTATTTGCGATAAAGACCTTCATGCCACATCACCTACCTGCCAATTGATTGTTGAGTCCAAACTTTCAAATGAGAGAAACCATGTGGATAACCTTGGGTTCATAGAACCACTGTCTTGCATTGCATTTCATCTCTGGAACAGCATGCACCATAGGGTATGGGCACATTACCTGATTGTAGGCCATAACGGCAACCTCTATCACCTATTGAGGCAATTACTGCTTAACCATGGGTTTGACCACAAACTCACTCCAGCATAATCCAGCCACCAATTGCTAAATAGCTTACCCCAATGCACTCAGTTTTTAAACATGTATCAGTTCACCCAGATAGGTCTTAAATAATTCCAGTATGAAAGGTAAATTTACATTCTTGGGTAAAAGGTGATGATTCTATGACCGCTAAAACAGAAGTAGTTTCCTCATGAGAGCTTACAAAGCCCACATATTATGGGCTTTAACATTTAGGATAGTTTGTGGTGCCCACTGCACTGATTTGCCAAGGCCACATGTGCACAAAGGGTGAAAGCAACAGCATTCAGTTTATCTATAATGAGCAAGCCTGTGGCGACAATAGCAAGGGAAATCTAGTATAGATGCACCCACTGTTCTTATAAGATCTTCCTGATTATCAAAATAAATATTAGTCCATGAGAATAAATGGTTTGGCTAAAGATATAAAGTGGTTTGAAATAAATCTGAAATTTATAATAGGAATTCATAATATGTCCTAGAGGGTCTGTAAATAATTAATGGTATAGCCTGGGTACTACTTCTACTATTTTTAGTGGCTACATTAATTGTGTTATATATTATATATATTATGGTATCAAATCAACTTCAAATGTGTAACATTTCTATCTTTGTGTGTGTGAGGCTTAGATTATTATTATAAATACCTGTGACACCTGTCACTTAGAGGAGGTTGGTGTATATAACTATATCCACGAGTAGTTTCATTTAATGCTACTGATCAATAATTGTATAATTAATAAAAAGCACTTTTAACATGAAATACAACAGTCTTAGCTTTTGGTCAAAACTACTGGCTGTGCATTCAGTATTATATAATTGTATTAAGTAGGTTATTAAAACAAACATTGTAAAAATATTTAAAATTTTATTAAGCAGGCACTGTGTCAGTATTATGAACCCTTACGAGGACGCAATGCAGTTAGCAGATGGTTGGTTTAGCCTGCTTGTCTGCCACCTGCCCTTGGCTCTGGATTGTCACAGATTAGCGAGGCCTGTTCCCAGAGTGTGAGCTATTCTGCAAAAAATGAGATTCACCTTTTGCTCTAACAGGCCAGCTTTGCCTTAAAAAATACTGCAAATTGTTATAGGAGCACTTGTCATGTCTCAGCAACACTGGGTATGCAATGACTCTATTTAAAATTTCACAGATCAACAAATAATTTAATAAAAATAACGTTAACAGACTCAAGAATTAATTGATCAATCAATCAAGACGTCCAAGAATTATCTGATCTAGCTCTAGAATCCTGTCAATTTACCATTATCTTCTGATTTTGGCTTATTTAATTCTCCTTATATCCTGTTTCATTTTGTTGAAATCACCTTATTTTTGTCAGTGCTCTGTATGTCATGGAAATAAAATTCCCTTACTCCCACCCTGCATCCCCTCCCAGGACACTGAGCTTAGTGGACTCTACCTGGACAATCTCCCTTTGTTTATCATGGGTAAATGTCTTTTCTCAAATTTTTTTTCTATTTATACTGTTTTACAGTGTTTCCTTTAAAGCATGCTTAATGTCTTTATTCTCAAAATATTGATTATATTAGATTATGTTGGTGTGTGGCTTTATTGCTTCTTGCTGCTGTACTCTGTGTGTGTGTGTGTGTGTGTGTGTGTGTGTGTGTGTGTGTGTGTGTGTGTGTGTGTGTGTGTGTGTGCGCATTTGTTTATGCTTTTGTGCTTGTATATATTTTTGGGTTATATGCAGTGGAGTAATCATGTTTACCCATTTTCTGTTCTCAGCTTCTACTGCCAGGTCATCCTCTGCCTGCTGACTCAACTTTACTGACCTAGGACAATACCTATGTCTACAGCTGGCTTATCTGGCTGTATATTTGACAGCCCTCCAGGAACAACTCAGCTATATCTGATGCCTACCAAAACCTCTCCTTTTCTTCTAATTGGCCCTAGTTCGGGCTAAGACTTTTTATAAGAGTCTGACTACAACCTTGCTAGCCCTGACTACTATCCCACCAGTTTAATGGCCTGTTACCATTATTTTTTAATTAAACTATATAATACAGTATCCCACAATAGTGAGTACACCTCTCAACTCAACATACTTACTTAACATACTCAACTCAACATACTGCCATTATTGTCTAAATAATTGGCAACAAAATTGAGTACACCCTAAGTAAATGTCAAAACTGTTGTACTGCTGCAAGTACTGCCTTAATCTTTCTGGGCATGGAATTTACCAGAGCTGCACAGGTTGTTGCTGGGATCCTCTTCCACTCCATCACAGAGCTGCTGGATGTTAGACACATGGCACTTCTCCACCTTCTGCTTGAGGATGCCCCACATGTGCCCAATAGGGTTCAGGTCTGGATACATACTTGGCCACTCAATCACCATCACCTTCAGCTTCCTCAGCAAGGCAGTTGTCATCATTGTGGTGTGTTTGGGGTCATCATTATGTTGGAAAACTGCTGTTTGGCCCAGTTTCTGAATGTTCTGCTTCAGAATGTCACAGTATATGTTGGAATCCATGTTTCTCTCAATGAACTGCAGCTCCCCAGTAACAGCAGCACTTACGCAGCCCCAGATCATGATGCCACCACCACCATGCTTGACTGTAAGACACAATTTTCTTGGTACTCCTCAATAGGGCATCGACACACATGCTGGACACTATCTTAGCTAAACAAGTTTATCTTAGTCTCATCAGACCAAAGGACATGGTTCCAGTAATTTATTCTCTTGGAAAATTGTTTTCAGTAAACCGTTTGCCGGCTTTCTTGTGAGCCAGCTTCAGAAGAGGCTTCCCTCTGGGACGATGGCCATGCAAACCGAGTTGTTGCAGTGTGTGACGTATAGTCTGAAAAGCAGTCGTCCACTTCTGCAACCTCTAAAGCAATGCTGGCAGCACTCATGCATCTGTTTTTTAAAGCCAGCGTCCTTACCTGACACAGCGCACGAGGACTTTTTTGATTGACCCTTGTAAGAGCTGTTCCGGGTTGAACCTGTCTTGAATAACTTCTGTATGACCCTGGCCAGTGCACTCTAACTTAGTTTTATCTTCTTATAGCCTAGGCCATTTTTGTGGAGAGCAACAATTCTAATTCACAAATCCTCAGAGAGTTCTTTGCCATGTTGAACATCCAGTGGTCAGTATGAGAGAATTGTACTCAAAACACCACATTTTAACTGCTGTAATACAAGATACACAGATTTGCATGGTCAAGCAGACAAAAACATAAACATGATGAATATGTCATGTGGTTTTGTATGGTTACATGACATACAGATGTTATCACTTATGGTGTACTCACTTTTCCTGCCAACTATTTTGACAATAATGGCTGTATGTTAAGTTATTTTCAGAGAAAAGTAAATCTTTACTGCTATACAAGCTGCACATTGACTACTGTCATTTAAGAAGAACTACTAAAATGGTTGCTGATGTTAGGGGTTTACTCCCTTTTGTAAGATACTTTACATCCCAGTGTTGCGTCTTATTGTCCTACAATTTTAATTCCAACACACTATCTGGAAATCCAGCAGTTCATGAATCATAACCTGCTTTAAGCTACATGGCCAATCCTCATTGGTATAGAGCTAGACCATACTACATCATCAGATACTGTCTATGCTAATGTACACACATCTACAACATTAATCTTAGTAACCGCTGACTGTCAAATGTAGGAGGTTCTTTCTTAGGAAGTAGGAGCTTTCTTAAAACTATCTTAGTAAACCTATGCTTGCCTGAAACCCTGAAGATTAACTGCAATATCAACCACCCTGGCATCTGGTATACACATAACCTGTGCAGATGGTGTCCTTCAAGGCCTAGCTAATTTTAAGTCTCCTATAAACAGAGCTCTTTCAGGTTTCTCAGTGTGCTTTACTGAGGAGTGCAAAGCTGTTAAACACAACAAATAATGTAGTAGAGGGTAGTGCTCCCATTGGGGACTGTCTTTCTCAGACTGGGAATTTCTCTTACATGTGAGAAAAAGTCTCAAACTTAACAAGTCAAGGTACAAAGCCAACTTGTTGAGATGTGAATGCATCTCTCTTGATTAAAATTATCCTTACATACTATTCTGGGCAATATATTTATAAACTCAGCTAATTAACCTTTTTAATGATACCATATCTGTCTTGGCATTATAGAGCTCTTTTATTTTTAACAAAACATTTATCTCACAGACAATTTGCATGTGGCACACATCTTTCTGTCCTTTCATCTGTACAGCACCACCTGTATAGATCTTCAACAGATTCGCTACCATTGGTAGCAGCATGGATCGTAACATCTCATCAGCATGCCTGATTGAGCAATTTCCAGGATAGCAGTTTACCAAAACCAAACCTACCTACATTTTATTCCCATAAATAAATAAACTCTCTTACAATTTATTTTTTCAAGTGTTTTCATGTCTGAAACAGCAAAATGCTTTCTAAGACACTTTACTAAATGCTTGGATACTTTAAATAAATTATTTCTATGAAAAAACAATACATATATCTTGAGAACTGCTATAAAAAAATTTTTTAACAGGAAGTGGGACACAGGGGAACAGGGAAATGAAACTTCTAATTCAATCATGATTCAGTGTATAACTACATTAAAAATCTAAAATCCAGCTAATACATTGTGTAAACAAGTCTAAGCAACAATCCAAATAAAATAGCCTACACAATCCAGGCAGCCAAATCTAACACAAGAAACCAGGAATTCGAGAGACATTCTACAAAGACATGTTAAAAATGCAGACAGTCAGAACCTTTCAATGTGAATAGATAAGTCAAGGTGAAGTTACATAAATTACAAACTTACAGTTAGCCAAGTGAATCTGTGAAAACATTTTTCTGTTTTTTTTTTTCATTAACAAATTGATGTGTTCTGTCTGACTTTCCTTAAAAGAAGATAGATAACGCAAGCATGGTCACACTGTTGGATATGAGCATAATAGACAATGTAGCCTGGCTAGTATGTTGAAACAAAAACATATAACATGATTTGTTCAGGAAATGATTAGACATAAACAGTGACTACATCACACTATAACCTGAGATCATATGTTCATTCTAACCATACATCAGGAAGATGAAGCCCTAATATTAGACTAATGTGTCACTAGCATTGGTTTCCACAATTACACCTTTTCAACACGTTGTTCAATACAATGCAATACAATTTTTAAATTGAGAGTAAAACCATGAACATATAAAATGTAAATACTTGTAAAAACACACACACACAAGTCAAACAAAGCACTGACAAGATATTTAAAGGAGTGACAGGAAACAGGAAGAGAGGAAAACTATGATGTCAAAATCAGACAGCAGGAAACAGGAAGCAAAACAGGAAATAAACAGGGGACCCTGAAAAAACCTGTGAAGCATACAAAATAATGAAAACTAGAAATACCTTATATAGCCGAATATTGTTACGAATATGGTTACTTGTCCACTTGGTACTTCCATATCTGTTATATAGGATATATACCCATAAAGGATGTTTTATGCTGTGACATTGAGATTTCCTTTGACTGGAACTAAGAGGCTCAAACATGTTCAAACATGTCAATGCCTCTGTGCATGTGAGGTCCATGAAGACATGTTTGACAGGGTTGGTGCTGAAAAAAAAGAATGGGCTACACAGAGCCCTGACCTCAATTTACTGAAGGCTGGGATGAATTGCAATGTTGTCTGCACTTCAGGCTTTCTCACCCATCATCAGTGCCCGGCCTTACTAATGTTCTTCTGGCTAAATTAACACAAATCCCTCAGCCGTAATCTGAAATCTAGTGGAAAGCCTCCCCAAATGAGTGGAGGTTATACCAGGAAAGGAGGAATAAATCTAAAATGGGAAAGAAAATATGGGTGTAATGGTCCACAAATGTTTGAAGTGAATAGATGCTTTTTTAAACTGCTGATAAAATCCAAATAGATAAAAAAAATTTGAGGGTTTCCAAATCTTCTTTAAGTGTTAAATTGTGTTACGATCTGGTGACTATGAAGTTTATAAGGTTTGATGATCATTTTTATACTCACAAACATATTAATTCAAACCATTCACTGTGTGTTCAGGCCATGTGGATGTGGTCATAGATTTCCCTCCAAAAGTATCTAAATGGCAACAATAATTCTTATTTTATATTGAATTAAAATCGAAAGAGGACTTTGAGACAATAGGCTGACCTGTTTTATCTCACAGAGTTGATTGTTCAACCCAGGTCTCAATCTAAGAGAAAACATTCAGACCCTATTGTTGTTTAAACAATAGGGTCTGAATGTCTTCTCTTAGATTGAGAATCCAAATCCAATCTCCAATCTGTCTTGAGATATAGGTGAATAGTGGCATCCAATCTGTGCAGCTGGGGATGGTTTCACATTAACGGCCTGGAGATCCATGAAATTACGGAGTAGGACAGGAGATTTGAGGATGGATTTGGACTGTACTTAATACCAACAGTTTGCTACACTCACTCAGGACAACAGTGTGCATTTGATCACCATAACCGCACACCTCAACATTGTTTAACTGTAATAAATGGACATTCGGTGCCACCCAGATGAGGATGTGTTCCCACTTGAGTCTGGTTCCTCTCAAGGTTTCTTCCTTATGCCATCTCAGGGAGTTTCTCCTTGCCACTATCGCAACCTGGCTTGCTCATCAGGGACAAACTTACATTTATAAAGTACAATCTTGTTCATTCTTTCTTACCACATTATCTGTGTAAACCTGCTTTGAGACAATGTTCATTGTTTAAAGTGCTATACAAATAAAAATGAATTGAATTGAATAGCAAAAATAATGGAATTAATATTTTCTTCATGCTAAACATCACCATCACCATCACCTCTCATTCATTCACATTAAACATCTGCTGGCACAATATTTTTTTTACGTGACATTTTTCACCTCATCCTGATAATGAGCATCTGTCAACTGAACTCCAAATCATCTTGGGATGTAGGCTAGTGCTGCTAGCGGATACATATAATCCCTACTTCAATCAGGAATTGTCTCGACAATATTGTTTTACCTCGTGTTTATTATAATTTTTTTTTTTGTATAGCGCTTTTAACAATGAACAATGTCTCAAAGCAGGATAGATAGCAGAATAGATTTCTAAACAACAGTCACACATAAAAATGTTAAAAATACTTTATACTTGTGGCATTGAGAATTTTTTTTCATCAAACTGTTATCAGTTCTCCATGTTACATAGACCTCACATACAAGGTAATGTTGACTGGGTGTTTTCATACATCTAAATCAGCAGGTAACACTAAAATATCTAGCACACACAACACACTGTTACAAAAGGTTAAAGCCTATCTCTTAAATTACTCAAACGTTTCCATGCTAGTGACCATGAGATGTGTTTTCAACAAGCAGCAGAGATGAAAAGTACACACATCCTTCACTCAAGTCTCCGGTAAAAGTTGAAGTACTGACTACACTTTTTGACTCAAGGTAAAGTAAAGCAGTTTGGGCTCTGACATGTACTTAAGTAAAAAGTAGCCATTGCTATTACCTGTTTTAGTGTCACCCTCGTAACTGGACCTTACATCATATTAATATATTAATATAAAAGTATTTAAAATGCTGTTATCTAATGAATGTATCCAGGCTAACCATTCACATTATAGAACACAAGGAGAGAAAATATGCTGATGATCACTTGATCAGGAATGTCTCTGTTCTCATGTTTACATCGCTGTCTCCCTCTGTCTCATCCATTTTAGCCATACTATTGTTGCCTTCTGTTTTGCTTGTTGTTAGCATCATAGGCTAGCCGATGTCTGTGGTGTGTGATAGCCAGGAAATTATACACTAGTGGTAGATTAAATAAGCGATGCAATGAAAAGAAAGAGGTTGATAGGCTGAAAATGCAATGAGAAGAGAAAACTTTGATAATGTCAACAAATAGATTAAAAGTAAAGCAACAAGCCTGTTTTGAAAATGTAAGAAGTAGAAAGTACAGATATTTGGGTAAAAAATTTAATAAGAAATGAAGGCGTTCGGAAAAATAAATAGTGAAGTACTGATACCAGAAAAATCTACTTATGTACAGTAACAAATGATTTGTACTTAAATACTTTCTATCTCTGACATACAATATGCATTTTATACATCATAAAAATAGGATGTTACAAATAACACGGTTTTAAAAGATCCATATGTCTCAGATTTCTGTATAAATCTGTAAACATCATTAATCCAGTTTCATTTATAACTGCTTGGCTGACAACACTGATGTGTAATAAAAACATAGGACATTCTCCCATTCTCCCAGCCAGCATAGGTTGGTATCACCAGAATATTAGAGAAACCTATAACATTCAACTTGTGGTTACTTCCTGGTTTTATAGTTTATAAGAAAAAATTATGAGGACAATGATGACAATGTCATCATTGACAACAAGTACTTTGGGTTCATCTGAGTCAGAATGTAAATTAAATTTAGGAAATGAGTAAAGGAACACATGGCTGAATGATACCACAATCGAGCCAGGGGTCAGCAGGTGGTAGTCACTGGTATTTACACCTTTGTTGGTGCCAGCCACCCAGTGGGTGAGGTAAGGGTATTGTTTAAATGATAATCATGGTCTTGGACACCTTTTGGTTAGAGATGGTCCTTTATGGCTTGCTGCCTCTTCCAGACTGATTAAATTAAGACTATAATTAAAATTGTTACAACTGAAATTCTACATCATACTACATAATTACTTTTTGTGAAATTTTTTGCAGATGATCTTAATTTTATATCGTGTGTGGGGGAATCTGGGTTGAGGCAAATTCTTACAATCCTCCCTTGATGCTTTTGGCTCTGAAGCATCACACCCACTCCCTTTACACAGATTACACCTCCTGTCTTAGGCAGGTGCCCAGTGAAGCCCTGTGTAAGGTTGTCCTCCTTTGTCCCTCAGAGAATCTTTCCCTTCATTGGATCATAACCCACAAATAAAACCAAATGGTGTCTTGTCACAACATTCTGTGTTCACTCCTAGCCATACTCCTGATGGCAATTAAGTGATGAATCTCTTTAGGTCCTTTCTCTCCTTTAGTACATTTTCCTGTAATATTCCCAGATTTTCCAACTTTAAGATCCTTTTAAACACTTGTTCTTTCTGAAAAACTGGTACAGAAACAGTCAAAGCATAGCATACATCTATCTCATAAAACACCCGAACCCATGACAAAAATATTCCTGGCAGAGCAGGTCGAGGACATGTCCTTTAGTTTTATTGATCACAGTCTCATTCCACCACCTTAAGATTTGTATAGGTGGAGCTCTGTTGGTAAATTTCGAAGGTTCTCCCCCTGCCAAGAGAGAGGCAGGTGAGTGCATTCCATCAAAGGACCATAGTCTAGGGGACTGTAAAACCTGGCAGGAATAGGTTGAGAAGAAACCTTTGCCATTTGCACGATGTAGCTGTATGGAATGGGCAATTGGCACTTACCCAATCTATCCATGAAGTTCTTTGAATCATCTGACGTCGTATTAAAACAGTCTTTCATTCCAAATCATTTTATAAGGACCTCCTCAGTAAAAAGAGTTGACTGAACTTTTCCAGCTAATACTTCCTCTAGTTTGCGAGTGATTTCTTGATGCTTGACAGAGGAAAACTGTGCACAGTATAATTGTTTCTGCATACTGTTAAAGGCTTTTTTAGTCTGTTGTGTTATAGTCTGTTGTTTTCCTTCTCTTCACTCAGTCCCTCTTGCAAATATGCATTTGTTTGCATAACTTGTTGTCCAACTAGCGCTTTTAGTTTGAGTTTATGCAATCTAAGTTCTTGAGAACTGACCCAAATGGATATGCCTAACCCTGTTCCAGTGGCTCCAAGAATGATATCAACAAATCCTAACAATTTTCGTCCAGACGAGATACATCTGATTTGGTCCTGTAGAGATTCATCTGACAGCTGGTCAGTGGGTGAGCTGGTAGCTAGTGCTCCATGGTACCTCAAGAATGCTGTTGTCAAAAGTCTTTATACATTTCTGTCACACTTTCTCCTTTGCATCGCTTGTCCATGTCTGGGGACCAGGCTGTTAGATTAACCAGAACTGGAACATGGATCAACTGGATGTTGTTGATCAGCACTCCTTTGTATAGCTTTGTCATCATGCCAGATAAAGGGGATGGTTGAAGTTCTGGGCACTCTTGAGTCATCACCATCATCGGAAGCATCACTGCTATGACCCATAACCACATGATTGGGTTCTTTTAATTAAGGATTCTGAAACAAACACACAAACACAGCACATTTTCCTGTTAAAAAATTTAACCACACAGTTTCATTAATTAAAGCCAAAAAAATATTACGTTGATTATATACTTGGCTCAGTGGAACTGCCTAAAGTTTTGTACAATTTCATCTGATCAATGTGGAATAATTTTTTTTCTCACTTGTTGTCTGTTTTTAGATTTATGACAAATCTTCTACACTGTATCTCCACATTTATCAATTACTGTATATAGTCCCACCCAGTTAGCGGTCCATGGTCACTGGTGGTGGTAATTCTTTACCATAACTTCATCACCAAGCTCATATTTATGTTTGAGTACATCCTGATCATAATACACCTTGTTTACCTTGTCAGTTTAAAATGTCAGTTGTCCATCCCTCGATCATTGGCTTAGGAACTTCGAAGTGGAGGTGTTCAGGTAATCAAAATGTTCTCCCTGTCATTAAATCATGGGGACTATAACCTGTGCTTTTAAGTACAAGTCCCCTTACTGAGATTAAAATGTTCGGAAGATTTTGGGCTCAGTTGGGCATTCTCAAATACCATTTTCTTCTCTCTACACCCCCTGGCTGGAGGACAAGGATGATCGTAATGAAAAAGAAGTTTATAACAGCATAGCAGTGACAAAATACAATAAGTACTTTGGGGCTTATCTGAATCAGAAAGTAAATTAAATGTAGGAAATGAGTAAAGGAACAAATGGCTGAATGATACCACTATCGAGCCGTGATGTATAAAAGTGCTCAATGAATAAATCAACACTGGTTCACTACGTTACAGATTTAAGATACCATCAGCCTAAAACTCTGTTGAGAGGAGATATAGCACATTTTTTTTAATTATTATTTAATAAACAATGACAAAAAAACAGGAAAAAATGTGCTAGTTTAATGTTTCAGAAAGAGATACGTCTTCACCGATCATTTGAAGATAGGCAGTGACTCTGGTTCTCCATACAACCAAAATGAAAGAGTAAAAACTGACCCAGCCAAAGTTTCAGCAGTGGAATAATTTACCATACTGCAGTCCATCATCATTTTATACCCCAGTTCTCTGAAAAAGCAGCTTCATTGCATGCTTTAAAACAAAAGAATGCCACATGGAAATGAACTAGCTGAATTAATGAATTAGCAACATGTGAGGAAAACTTTTTTTTTTTTTTTACAGTTGATTGTCAATGGTTACCCCCAGGGTTGTGAGCAGTGGCTTAAGGGGAGTTCAGAGAGTTGTGTAAAGATATCCTAAGATCCTGACCTAAAGATAAATAACCTGGGATGACCAGTAGTTCAGTTTTGCTGGGATTGAGTTTCAGTTAATGAGCACTCATCCACGGTCATTTGTCTCCCAGACAGGCTGAGATCTGAGCAGAAGCTGTGGTATCTGAGAGGGGGAAGGAGAGTCATCAGCATATCAGTGGTAAAAGACCCATGTGAGGATATAACTCTACCAAGTGTCATCAGCATATCAGTGGTAACAGACCCATGTGAGGATATAACTCTACCAAGAGAGTGAGTATAGAGGGAGAAAACAAGAGGACCAAGTACTGAGCCTTGTAGGACACAAATGGTGAATCTGTGTGGGGCACATGCTGACGCCCTCCACTGTACCTGATCCAGGTAGGAAGTAAACTATTCCTTGCTCCTTTATGAATTCAAAGGCTTACAAGGTAAGTAAGGATCGAAAAAAGCTACAAGACTATAAGCAATAGTAGTACCCCAAGGTCAGTAAATAGGGGCTCACACAATTTACTAGCTAGCTACCTGAAACTATATCAACTAAATTTTCCAGCTCATATCTCATAGCTCCTGTTTTAATTTGTTTCACTTGCTCTTTGTCTTCTCACAGTTGTCAACATCCACATACAACAACTACCAGCCACCCATATGCTCTCTTTTTGGAGGCCAGTGTGCCATACAGGAGATAATTTAGATTTCTCCCATCTGGCATGTGTTAAACATGTTATCAGAGTTGATGATGGAGCAGTTTAAAATGGCTTGGAAATTAGGCATAACTAGATATGGTAGTTATTCCTGACCATGTTCTACAGAGGGACCATCGAGAGCATCCTGAGCAGCTGCATCACTGCCTTTTTTTGGAGCGGCACCATCTTGGGCAAGACACTACAGAGGATAGTGAGGACAGCTGAGAAGATCATCAGAGTCTTTCTCCCCTCCATCACGGACAGTTACACCACATGCTGCATCCGCAAAGCCAACAGCATTGTGGACGACCCCACACATCCCTCACACACACTCTTCACCCTCCTGCCATCAGGAAAGAGGGTCTGAATCATTTGGGCCGTCACATCCAGACTGTGCAACAGCTTTTTCCCTCAAGCCATCAGACTCCTCAACACACAGAACTGAACTGAAACTGAAACTCACACACACACACACACACACACACACACACACACACACACACACACACACACACACACACACACAATAAAAATTGGAATCAAAATTACAATATAACAAGTTTCTGCTCTAAAACAATTATATATGGTTGTGTTTTAGATTGCTTTTCTTGGCAAAAAAAAAAGGAGTAATCAAATTATTCTTACACAATGTAAATGTATATTATATATTATGTATATATTGTATGTATATGTATTGCAATATCTATTCCGGTGTACATTCATAACAAGTTACAAACTATATCTAGGACAAAAGGAATTACGAAATTATTGAAGTAGAACAAGCAATAAGAAATCCATGAATTTGATTAAAGTTTACACCACCACTTGTGATTTATTCACAATGCCTCTTCACTCTGGCATGTTTGCACTAATTCACACCTCACCGTTTCATTTCCCTGTTGTCAGCACTCATCGCACACTAAGACTTTCAGAGATCTGTCTTCAAGATTAGAGTTTAGAACAAAGCAGAGTCACTGATGCTGTGTTTGTGATGCCTTTCAAGTGGTAATTTGGAAGTGAAATGTGTGAAGTAGAAAAAACCTGGATGCCTCCATGAAAGCATGTCTTATGTTTTCTCTGTCAGAACACTCAGAGTTTGCAAAAAGCTACTTGAACTGTACTTTACAGCCCTGAGTAGCTATTTTATTACTATTCTACTTTAGTGAACTTGAATGCTTCATGCAACATTTTGACTAAAATCGTAGTACTTCAACAGCAGCAGAAAATAGCGAATAATGAGTAACAAGCCAAACAAAAGACAATAGAAAATAAACATTTTCTGTAGGAGTTAAACAGTCTGATCAGTTGATTTGGAAGACATTTGCTTTGTGTCTTCTTTACAATGCTGCTTCATCTCCTTAGTGTTTGAATGTATTTGTTTTTGTACTCTATTAAGATTCTGCCACCTTGATTTTTTACTTAACCATGGTGGGCCGTCAGGGCCAACAAGGCCTTCTATGCGGCCCTAAACTCTATCAGAATCACTGACTTTGGGTTAAATATATTTTTGTCCATGACTATGTTCTACATTATTTCTAATAGTCTATACTCTTTATTTCATAGAGTTTCTTTTGGGTGCACTACTTCTTTAAGTGTCTGTTTACATTGGAGTTTCTTATTAATCTGTAGCAAACTGCATTGTACATATTCATGTGGAATGAATAGTTTTTTTTTTGTTCCACAATGGCTGACAAAGGAGAAGAAATTGATTTGGTTTTAGATACACTTACAGGGACATTTACAAGATAAGAAGCTTTAAAAAAAAAAAAAATCCTGTTAAGCTTTTTCATGAACCATTTATACTTTTGAGTTTTTTTACCTTATATTTTGCACAAAAGCACAAAATTTGTCTTCATTTCAAATCCCCAGGAAAACCGTAATGCATGGGGAAAAAATTTACCTAAAAAACCTGGGGTCATTTTATGAGGTTATTATTGCTGCTTTTGCTAAAGATGATGTATGTGAATAGCACAGCTGTGGCTGCAGTAAAAGGAGACTTTCTTGCTTTAGCAATTGCTTTCATTCTTGCTGCATGAAATACCTGTCTGTGATGCAGTTGAATTACATAATAATATAATATTGATGCTTTCTATGGTCGTGGCATCATAATGACGATATTAAGAGGCAGATCGATTCAGGCAGGGGAAGGCCTAGATGCGAAGCACACAGCCCACCACTGGGTTTTAACAGTTCAGATTTCGAGTTGCTGGTGTGTTTGGAATCGCTGTCTGAGTGCATGATCTAATTTTAGCCCCGCTTTAGCAGATGGCTTTAAATTTGTTTCATGAATATTCTGATATGAGTCAATCAACGTCCCGATGACCTTAAGTTTCCCTGATTTTGCGGTTGGAAGTCCAAATCTTTACCTCTCCACCATGCTTGATAGTTGGTCTGCAGTGTTTGATGTGATACAATATTTTTGCAAATTATCTCCAAATTGTTCTTATCAGTTCAAAAGATGTTGTTCCAGAACATTTGTGGTTGTTCAGGCAAATTTTGCAAACATATTCTGTCATATTCTATTTGGGTGGAGGAAGCTCCTTTCCACCTTTCCATGAAAGCTAACCTTGTTCGTTCTGTTTCTGATTATACTGTCATGAACAGAAACATTTCCTCCACTTACAGAGGCCTATAAGTCACATGAAAGATCTACTTTATCTTGATATTTCAGCATTAGATGGTATGACTTGCTTGAACACTCACTTTTTTATGGTTTGCCAACTTATTCAAAGGCTTTCCATTTTTTAACCCAACACCTTTCACTATAAAATGGTAAACTTCAAGTTGTTTGGAGATGGCCGTGTAGCCATTCCCACATTGATAAGCAACAACACTTACTTAAGGTCATGGCTGAAGTCCTTTATTGTTGGCATGTTATGGACCTAAGTACTCCACAACACAAAACATAACTTTTTATGACTAATCTAATGTATTCACACCTGGCTACACATGGTTGCTAATCATTCATGTAATGATTAGTGAAAGTATAGATGGTCTACTAATTTTCCCCACCTTTTTTTCTGAATTCTTGTTTACTTTATGGGAAAAATTATTATTCATATTTTATATTGTATATATATATATATATATATATATATATATATATATATATATATATATATATATATATATATATATATATATATATATATATATTTATTTTTATTTATTTTTTTATATTACTATTATTTATTTATTATATACTCAGAAACCACTGATTTACATAAATGCTTCTCAGAGTTCGAATTTCACCATCCACTGTTTAGAAGACTCTGAGGACTGCATGATTCAGCCCTTCATGGCCAAACTGCACTAAAGAAACCATTATTTTGGAAAAACAACCAACAGAAGAGACTTTCTTGGAGCAAAAAAACACAAGGAATTGACATTAGATCAGTGGAAACGTGTCCTTCGGTCCGATGAATCTACTTTTGAGATTTTTGGTTCTACCTGCTGTGTCTTTGTTAGACATTGAGAACAGATTTTTCCTCAATATGTAGTTCCCACTGTGAAGAATGGAGGAGGAGGTGTAATGATATTGAAGTGTTTTGCTGGTGACATTGTTACATTTTGACATTAGTCAAAACTAAGCGCACACTTAACCAGCATGGCTACCATGGGATTTTGCAGCGACATGCCATATCATCTGGTTTGCACAATTTGTTTTCCAACAGGACAATTACCTGGGCCTTCAGTGAGGATTTACCCGACTTAATCCACCTCTTAATACAACCACTATCATGTCACAATTATCAAAACCATCAATACTATACAAAAACGCAATATAACAACGCGTGGCATTATATAGAGAGAGGAACTTCGCATATTGAGGGTGAATACCATTTCACTAAAACAAGAAACCCAGTTAAGACAACTCCAAACCTCTACACTACAACCGCAACTGTGCCACCTACATCATCTGGAGCAGTTCAGAATAAATATTTGTCTAATAACATGATAAACACTTTAAAATGTAAATAAAATACAACCTACTCACCAGAGATGCATATTCATAATTTGCACCGCTCCTCAGAGGCTGTAATCCAGTGGTACCGCTTGTAGGCACTGGTCTGGAAGTGGCGAACAAACCCTTTCCCGGCTGAGACAAGCTAGCTAGATTCGGGGTTGGCCGACCTCTCCTCACGATGTCTAACGATGTTCTTAAAAATTGTTTTTTAAGTATGTCTGAGACCAAATAAATTTCTCTTCCTCCGTAGGCATAAAATAGTCTAAACCTGATGTATTAATGTGTTCAGAGTGCTACAGACGTGTTTTGCCAGTCGAATTTGGCTGTAACAGTTTCCCTCATGCTGACGCTATTCTGGGCCAGCTAGCTGCCCTGTAAAGCGAAATTTGAAATCTGATTGGTTAAAGAAACAGAGCAATGTTTAAGAAAACTAAGGTAAAAAGGCCAGCAGTACTGACTTCGAAGGCCCTGGGCAGATTAGATTGACATGGCAGCACATAGAGGCTGAAATCTGATTGGACAAAAAATCTAACATATACATACACGTACTGGAAGCAGTGCAGCCAAGAGAAACACTACGAAATGAAAAGCATAAACTGTTGGGAATATATTAATACAATTTCATTGAACAAATATTAGAATTTAGGTTGTAAATGTAGGTCAGTGCTGCTGATATTGTTTAAGCCAGCAGAGAATGCTTTGTTGGCCCTGATCACCTATAATATATACATATGAACACAAATGTCCACAAGCACACTCCAAAATCTAATGGAACATGTTCCCAGAAAAGTGGATATATAAACATATATACAGTGCAATCTCGATACTCGCTGTTCTATGACCCCTCGCGAGTATCAAAAAATTAACTCTCTCCTTTTTGAAGGGGATTTGTACATGTATTGTACTGTAAACTCAACAAATATTGTGAACACGGGGCTTCTCGTGAACTATCAGATTTTTCACAAGTTACTTTTAGTCTGGTTCAAAATGAAAACTCGCAAACTATCAAGTGTATATATACAGTGAAACCTCAATACCCACGACCTTGACACTGTATATATACACAATGAAACCTCGATACCGGTGACCTTGACACTCGCAATCTCGATAGTTTGTGACTTTTAATTTGGAACCGGACTAAGAGTTACATTTCAAAACAGAGGTTGTACTAATAAAATACATTAAAATTTTTGAAAAAATATTTTATTAATGTATTATTCATTTAAAGAAGTAAATAAAACATTTATGACAAGTAATTCACAATTTTTGTTAAACTTATAGTACAGTACATGTACAATTTCCCTTGAAAAAGGAACCATCAAAAGGAGAGAGTCAAAACCTCGCGATTTTTTGTTACTCGCGAGGGGTCATAGGACGTAACCCCTGAGAGTATCGAGGTTGCACTTATGAATTTACAAATGAATAATTTAGCATATCCAGTAAATCTACTGAATGTTTTAAAGGTGGAAAGAAAACGAAAAAAAATAACACGGTATTTTAGAATCTTCGTATTATTTAAGAACAACCGATAAAAAAATGTTTGTGACGTATAACTAAGACCTACAGTACAGGTTTTTATCAACTTTAATCTAATTAAGCCAAATTATTTTGTGCGGAACCTTCATCGTAATGCCTGTCTTTTCTTTAAATCTGCCTGAGGGTGTGAATATTAATGGCATCTATTTTAAGAAACTATTAAGTGCATATTTTTGTGAAGGGAATCCGGTTTGGCTTTCAAACGGTTTTCTAGCTAGCTAGCTATTTTACCCCGAGTGTCCTGCGTCACCGAGTGGCCCCGCCCATTTGCAACAGTCTCCTCCCATCGGTGGAAGGGAGAAGCCATTTTTGTTTCATGTCTGAAAACCTTCGTTGACTTGAAATTTGATGTATATCGGGCTCTGTGAAGGTAAGGCTCCTTGGTTACTTTTTAAACACCGTTTACTAAAATCCGTATTGTACGGACGACGTGTTGTCGTGGCGAAACGACGCCGGGAGATGAGAAAAGCAGCTTCGTTCACTCACTAGTACAAGCTCTTAAGCTAGATATAAACGGCCAGATCAACAAAGATTTCGCTTTTCGGGTCGTTAGCTAGCTACATTACATTAGCCAGTTAGCTAGTTTCCTCCAAGTTTTACAGATGGGAAATTAAATCGCTATTTTCTCGTACGAGTTGAGGCGAAATCGGGCAGCGAGTAGTCGGTACGTGAAGTAAAAAAAAAAAAAAGAAAAGAAAAGGTCTAGACGTCCGTTTTACGACGAACGTGGTGCTCTTTCCCCCTGATCCTCTATTGCATTGTACTCCATCTCGAGCTTTGTCTAAAATTATAAGCAGCTCCTAGATGTTCTAAACCTAGAAAATACGAGACAACTTCTCTCTGATATGGTATTTTGTCGCGTGCGTGCGTTATCGTACACATCTTTTAAACTGTTTACTATATTGTCCAAGTAGGTGTTTACAGGATTCGTACATAATGAGCTTGATCTACATTTTCAATCCTTTGGTGAAAACCACATTGTACACACAAGGCCATGCACAAAGAATTAAAGGGTGCCTTCAGGAAATTAGTTAAAGGTGCAGTAAGTAGTTGGTAAGTGTTTTGCTGCCCCTACTGTTCATCCCTAGAATTGAATATCCTGCTTTATTATGGTTAACCCCTGCTTTACTGCATTTTTAAAAAATTGTTACATTCTTTCATTTCGTAAGTAAGGAATAGTCCCAACACTGCGGGGGTGTGCGGGTTTGGGAAAATAATCCACCACAGGGTGAGTCCATGGAGTCGGATGTAAATTGTTTCCTTTAACAGTATTCCAAAGTGACGTGTAAGAAATACAACAGCGTCATTTGTTAATAAATTTAGCAAATTAGGCTTGAACGACAACTCGTACCTTTTTCAGGCGTTAATAGATTAAGTTTAATCTTGTAAAACATCCATGAAATAGTAGCCTACCAGCCTGGCGATAACCGACTGTCGGATCTGTTGAGTTTTATTTAGGAATCAGATTTGATGCAAGCGAAAATGTTTTTCACTTATTAAAGGCTATCGCTTAAAGATATGGAAGTGCGATTCGACCGAACTAACACTTTCAAATAGCGTGAATTAACTACAACTGAAAAAGATGGGACGCTGTGTAAAGTGTAAATAAAATGAGTAATTGGTTTGCAATCATCATAAACCGATATTTGATTCACAGTAGAACGCATCTTCTATGTCAAATGTTTTTATGAGGAAAAATACCATTTTAAAGATAATGTCGTTTTGAATTTAATGTCCGCATATCAAAAAAGTTGGGAAAGAGCCGTGTACCATTATGTTGCAGCCTTTCCTTCTTTAACAACAGTATATCTGTGCTAAACAGTGAGTAGACACTTTGCTGGAGTTTTGGGAGAGGACTGTATTGTCATTGATGCAGGATTTTAGCTGCTCAACAGTCCTGGGTCTTCTTTGTCATATTATTTGTTTCATGATGTGTCAAATAGTGAAAGGTCTGGACTGCAGACAGGCACCCAGAATCTTCTACTGGGAAGCCATGTTGTTGCAGTATGCGGTTTTGCATTGTCTTGTTGAAATATGCAAGGCCTTCCAAAAACCTGTATATACCTTTCAGCATTAATGATGCCTTTTTACAGATGTAAAAGCTGCCCATTCCATTGGCACTAATACAACGTTGTACCAACAGAGATGCAGGCTTTTGAACTGAGTGCTGATTACAAGCCAGATAGTTCCTTCTCTTTAGTCCAGAGGACGTGGCCTCTATGGTTTCGAAAAAGTGATTCGTCTGCAGTGATTCGTCTGCCTACAGAACAGGCTTCCATTTTGCCTCAGTCTATTTTAAATGAGCTTTAGCCCTAAGAAGATGATAGAATGTCTGGATCATGTTCACATATGGCTTCTTCTTAGCATGACAGAGCTTTAAACTGCATTTGTAGATGACACCGCAAACTGTGTTTACTGATATGACTTCGGGAAGCCCATACAGTGACATTCATTACAGAATTATGATTACGATTTTGCAAGATTTATGTGATCCTTTGATAATATAATGTACTGCAGATCAAATATACAATGTCTTTGCAACTTTATGTAGTGGAACATTATTCTGAAAGTTTTTTGCGGGTTGGTGAACCAGTACCTATTTTACTTCTGAGAGACACTCCCCCTCAAACATTCTTTTTAATAACACTTACTTTACAACCCTTTTGTTGCCCCATTAAAGATTTTAGAGATGCGTTGCACCCATCAAATAAAAAAATTACCTCATCTTTTCTTAAAAAATGGTTAACATTTGCTATGTTGTCCTGCTCAAATATGCAAGGCTATCACTGAAAAAGACGTTTTCTGGATGGAAGCATTTGTTGCTCTTAAATCTCTATATACCCTTCAGCATTGATGGATTCATTCATTTGCAAATGTGCAAGCTGCCCATTCCACAGGCACCAATGCACTCCCATACGATCAGAAATGCTGCTTTTTGAACTGAGCGCTGATAACAAGCCAGATTGTCCCTCCCCTCCTTATTCTGCAGGAAGTAGTGTCCATGGTTTCCAAAAAGAAATAAACATTTTGATTTGTCTGACCACAGAATGAGTTTTCCACTTCCTCCGTACATTTAAGATGTGCTTTGGCCCAAACAGGATGGCAGCGTTTCTAGATCATGTTCACGCATGCCCTCTTCTTTGCAGGGTGGAGATTTAACATCCCTTTGTGGATGACATGGCAAATTGGGTTCACAGACAATGATTTGACAATGACCAGTGTTAATTAGCCCATGCAGTGATTTCCATTACAAAATCATTACTGTTTTAAATGCAGTGGCATCTGCCATTAAATTCTAAATTACCATAATTTCCGGACTATTAAGCGCACCCAAATAGAAGCCGCACTCACTGAATTTTACAAAGATTTTTATTTTGAACATAAATAAGCCGCACCTGTCTATAAGCCGCAGGTGTCTACACTGAAACTAATGAACTTTACACAGGCTTGAATGAAAGACAGTGTCTGTTACACGACTTGTATCTAAACAGTAGCCTACCAAGAAAGTCATTGTTCACTGTCTTCCTCCTTCCTTTTCACAACAATTTCTCTCGGGAGTTTATCTTTTGGCATTGTTGTGCCAAAAATCACAATCGGTGAAGCTTTTCTCCTGATGCCGTGCAGCTCAGAACACAGGTGAAGTGTGTTTTCATGCCCGGTTGTTTTCAGCGTGACGAATGATTCGCATTTCCTGTAGACAGTCCGAGTGAGTGGCAGGTCAAACGTCAGAGGAACATCATCCATATTTATGATGTGGTGCGGCCCGATTCAGTGGGAGCGCATCTGATTTAATATAAAGAATTTCATTGGTTCACCTGAACCCGTTCGGCAATTTAATTTGTCTAATGTTATAGGGTTCAGTTTTTTGGCTTGAAGTTTGTGAAACCGGGAAAAACCCAGGAAAAATCCATAAATTAGCCGCTTCATTGTTTAAGCTGCGGGGTTCAAAGCGTTGGGAAAAAGTAGCAGCTTATAGTCCGGAAAAAATCCGGTACCTATGTGAATAAAATGTTTGTTAGCAATTCTCTTTTTATTTACTTTTTATTTTCTAGTGTCCCAACTTTTCTGGAATTAAATATGTAGATAATTTTAACTTGGTGTCCGCTAAATGATATTAAGCAGTGGTTTATACTTGGGGTGTAACGGCACATGTATTCACACCGAAATTGTCCAGTACACGTGTACTGAATACAATCCTTTTTAGGTTTGTGGGACAAGTGGGACGAAGCGCAAGTTTGTTTAGACCTCGAGTGCATTTTAAAAATTATTATTAAACTTGAAAACGTGCACCAGCGGCGGGGTATAAAAAACAAACGAGTTAGCGCAGTGTCACTGTGGCTACTCACTCCGTACCGGAAATACGATTTGTTTTGCGCTTACATGAAACCGTTAAAGAATGCGTAGCACTAGCGTAAACGGCTATCCAGGAAGTGGAAGTTAGCTTTTTAAAATGTGCTCAAATAAGTAGAACAGTAAAGTGGATCATATCATTCGAAAAGTAAATATAAATATAAAACACACATACACATGCTTACATAGACATCTGTATTACCCAAATAAAGAGAGAATAGAACGGAGAAACACAACAAGCTTAACAGGGTTGATTTAAAAAATAAATAAATAAATAAAAATGGCGGGGGGGGGATGCATTGGTGTACAAACGTGTAAGCGTTTGCTGAAAACCACAACAGTGACTAAAAATGTAATAGTTTACTGCTGCTGTTATTTGCTGCTTTCAGATTTAGAATTTGTTCGCACTGGTTTGAATCCATCACCATGTTGTAAGTAATTTAATTGCGCAACCCGAAGCCCTTGCGAGTCACGACAGAACAGATCCAGTGTTTACAGAACAGTTTACACAATAGCACTTCGTTAAACTGCACCATTTTCACATGTCGAGGATTATACCATTTTTACTTTTTTACCATTTTTACATTTTTACTGGTGAAAAGCTGCTTCTTCATCCGTGACACCAGTGTCTTTTCTTTTCCTGCTGCCGGTTGACACACACTCTCCGCCATTTTGCTTGACAACGAATAGCGTTATTGATTATCAATTTTATTGATTGGTTGTTGCAGCCCTAGTTTTTATATGCCTTTAGTTTTGTGTTTGTATGTACGCTCAATTGAATTGAAGTCATGTGACTGAATTGGCCATTAAAGAAGTCTCAAAATATTTTTGGATTGCTCTGCATTATGCGTTGTATCTTTTTTTTTTGTACTTAAACATTCTTTTAGTTTAAAAACATTCAAATATATCTATGCAGAAAGTATTGCTCTGTACGCTTCAGAATTTACTGTGCCACTATTATCAACATTTGCATCATCAGTAAACATCAGTGACCTAGTTTCATTGGCAGCCAAGCATGCACGCATGCCCATGCTGCCATGTTTGACAGATAATGTGGTATGCTTTGGATCATGAGATGTTTCTTTTCTTCTCCATAATCTTCTCTTCCTATAATTTTGGTTCATGTAATCGTGGTGTTCTATTGGCAGGTTTTTAAAATGTTTTTTTTTAAAGTGTTACTAGTGGTTCGTCTTTTGAGGTACACACTAGGCTTTGAAACACCAAAAACATTGTCTGGTTTTCTTAATTTTAACAGTTAAATAATTAACATTTAAATAGGCTACTCACTAGAAACGGCTAAGTTTCATATATGCATATATGTGGTAAGATAGTTGCTTATATAATGGCCAAAATGGTTCAAGTTGCCATTAAGAAGAAACTGAAATAATCATTCTTTACAACCTCCCATTTAAGGGCTGGGGTGATGCCTAGCATTTTATAATTGCTTTCACATCCCTTGCTATGTTCACCACCACCGCCACCACCTATCTAGTGAGTCAACTCCAACAGAAACTTGCATATTGTGAGTCCTCCCACATATTTTTCTAGCGTTTTCCTCTTATCTTATGCCCGTGACACATTAAAACGGCGGTCAGTCGTCAGGCAATGAGTCAGTCGGCTTTATTTCTTTTGGTGTGTTCTGCACCGTTGGCTCTTGTAATATGGCATCAGCCGTTTCCAGCGGAGCTTGTCCACGAGAACTTCAGCTTAGTGAATGATGAATTAATGGAACTGACACAAACAAACAGAGCAAAGACAGAATGCACAGACACTTGTCGTTCTTGCCACTTGTCACCTTATTTGACCAGGGGCTGACAAAGCTAGTGCCATTTGCAACTTAGCAGAAATGATTGAAACTAGCTATATCCGTTAGTAATGCTCACGACAGGTGTAAACAATGATTGCTTTATATATAAATGGGTTCCCTGTTTGGATGCCGAATAGAGACTACTGCCACCTGCTGGCATGGGAGTTATGCATGCAAACACACAGAACACACATGCCAGCTGGCCATCAGCTGTAGTCTGTCTGTCTGTCTGGGTTCTAATGCAATTTTTTTTTTTGCCTCGATGCAGAAGATGCGAGGGGACGCCACAGTCAGATTTTCTCAAAACTTGTTCTTTGGCGCTGGTTTGGTGTGTCCCTACCCAGCACTGTTCAAGTCTGTTGCAGCATCCTTAAACAAAACAATGTTGAGAAGCTCTACCTTTGTACTTGGCTTCACATCCAGCCTTGGATGAAGCATATATTGCAGAGGGCTATGTAGCTCATTGTTCCAGCCTCAAGTCTGCCCCTTGCCTATTTTCTAATGGCTGCCATTTGTAAGTACTTTATAGTCGTCAGCTTCCTCTGGACGAAGATACACCACCCCAGAAAGAGATGGTCAACACAATGCCAAAACACCTGTTTTCAAATACCTTCAGTTCTTGACTGCCATACCTTGACCCCCATTTCTGACGACTTCTGGAAATCTAATAAGAAATATCATAAGTGTATTGGTGTTCAGCAAGGTCGGAATAAATGGTCTTTCCTCTGCCTTTATCTTTTTGCCTGTGCTGTTGACCTAATACCTTCAAACCACGTCTCTCAGAAACTTCCTTTCAACCACAGAAACCAAGCTATAAAGGAATATTTTAAAAAAAATCCTTGCAGAGGGGAAGATCTGACTTTCTACTCTAGCAGCTTCAGCTGGAATCATCTCTGTGGAGGAAAAAGGAGGTCACAGACTCTGTATTGGCTTTACTAATAGAATTTCTACCAATTTCCTTCTGCCCTGGAACAACACATAAAAGGAAACATATTCACAAGATCCACTAGCAGTGTTAACAACCTCATCCATCTAAAAAATAAAATGCCTTACTGATGAACCCATTTACACATGTCAAGACAGTTTACTTATCGTTTCCGGGCTTCATTATCAGTGCTGATGTGGTATTCATGGACGGAGGTTTTAGTCATCAAAGAGTTTTACTTCCCACCACAGACAACAAAGTTTGCTAAGCTTGTCCAACTTCATTGTCCAACCATTGGCAGTCCATTAAAGTTATATCATCTTAAAGAAGCCTTTACCACTTCACCCATCTTGAAACACCATGACCTATATAAAGCCTTCATCATGAAGGTGGGTGCCTCCAAAACAAGAGTGGGTGCTATACTTTTTTGGATATTCAGGAAAAGACAAATCTAGCTGTATCTATTGGCCTACTTCTCAAAATTATGATATCTGCAATAGAGAACTGCTTAGCATGAAACCAGTAAAACTGGTTAGACTGGCATTTTTAATTTTCACAAATTTCTAGCACATTGGAAGACAGACCTACAGCACAGTTCCCACCTTGGTTTAATTTCAGTATTTCATATCGACCTGGCTTATACTCATGTATGCATCGTGACCTGAGAACATTTTGGAGAGATCTTCCCAGAGTCATGTTGCTCTGGCACTAAAATTATGCATACTAAATATCTTAAAACCCATGCATCTACGATTGGCAGTATGGGGGAGGATGAACAGATGAGTTTTGAGGAATGATTTAAAAGTGGTCACGTATTGATTGCGGAAGGAAATTCGAGAGACGAGGAGCAGCCCAGCTGAATGTCCTAACCTCCATAGAGACTGAACAGAAAGAAGGTACAGTGAGAGAAACGTGAGGTGTAGGTATGAAGCAAGTCAGACATGAATGAGGGTGCAAGATTATGAAGTGCTTTGAAAGTGAGAATCAGAGTCTTGTACTCTATTTGATATTTGACAGGAAGGCAGTGTAGATGATCAAGAACAGGGGAGATATGCTTGATGGAGGAGGTACTAGTAATTATTCTCGACCAATTGAAGTTTATGAAGGAATTTATGAGGTAACCCAAACAGCAGAGTTACAATAATCAATGCGCGAGGTAACTAGAGCATGTACAAGAATAGCTGTGGAACTGGATGTGAGGAACGGACAGAGACGGCTGATGTTCCCGAAGACGGAACTACGCAGACGGAGTAATATTGTTCATGTGCTTTTCAAAAGACAATGTACTATCAAGGACAACTCTTTACCTGAGGAGACGAGATTAGAGTTAACAATAGAAACAAAGGATTGAATTGTTTTTTTTACACGTGCTATAGATCAAATTGTATTTTATTTGTATAACGCTTTAAACAATGGAGATTTTTCTCAAAGAAGCTTTACATAATTAAATGGATAAAAAGATATAATGGTCAGTATAAAAAATTAGTCCCTACAAATGTATCCCTAATGACCAAACCAGTGCCCATAGTGGCAAGGCAAAACACCCTGAGATAGTGTGAGGAAGAAAACTTGAGAGGAACCAGACTCCATAGGGACCCCATCCTTATCTGGGTGATATCGAATATCCATTCCTTGTAATTCCATAGTTTTTTAGGTTATAAACTGTTCACTGAAGGACGCATGGATGCAGAACTGTTTATGGTAGTTGCAACTCTAAACCATTGGATCAGTTTATTAGTTTAGTTGTTTATATTGATTACTGTCCAGATCTATCTTTATAGTTCTGGTGTTCAACCTTCCACAGTAACCCCGTGGATCATTAGGCTGTTCATGTGGAACCATCCTCAGCTGGACCTAGTGGTCTCCAATTTAAAAGAACACCATCCAGAGGTAGGGCACAAGTATTAATCAGGCAGGTCTTCAGGGCAGCATTCAAACAAACATCTAAGTTCCCCAAAAAAAACCCCACTATAACCAAGGTCCCTCCAGATCTGCTGCTCTTTTACCTAAGAAAAACATTCACAAAATACTTGACTGAACAATATGTTTTCAACCTCGACTCAAACATTGAGACTGTGCCTGAGTCCCAAACACTAATGGGAAGGTTGTTCCATAACAGGGGGGCTTTGTATGAGAAAGCTCTGCCCCTTGCTGTAGTCTGCACTGTTCATGGTACCAACAAATAGCCTGCACCTTTGCTTGAAGTAGGTGATAGACCAACATGAAGAACAGAAATCTGCCTCTTGTAGACAAGCAAGCAATATTGAAGTGGGAAGAAAAGTCATATCCCTTGCAACAACAATGGGCATAGCCCAATTTGCAATAGAATTGATAACAAATAGGTCTACCAAAGAAAACGACAGTGAGGTTATTGAGAAAAACCTCAAAATATTAGCCAGTGATATTAGACCAACCTCCATAGTGCAGGGGTGAAAATATCAACATTTGAGTAGTCTTTGCTCAGCCAAGGCTTCAAGAAAACTACAATGTAATTGATCTGCGATGTCTGGGACACTTTTTGAAGGTTTGACGCATCACCTTGAAGCACAACAAAGTGCAGCAAAATATTAAAACTTAAATGGGGCCAAACCAACATGCAGACACTATCTGTTGCTACGGTATTTGGAAAGGCCAGGAAAAAGGCTTTGCCAAAACAAGTGGCTAAAATAATAATGTATTACCTTGCCTTTGATGACCATCCCTGCAATGTTGCTAGGTTTTTGGTCTAGTTTTGGAATGTAAAGTGCAGTATTCTTCAACAAACCAGTCAATCCGGCTCTTATCACGAACTGTATGGATATGAATGTCATACTTCTCAGCAGGAACACTGGGTAGAATCCGCTGGTAAAATGGCAGGTGTATATCAGTGAGGCCCTGAGCCTTGATAAAGTTTGGGGCAAATGGATCAGCTGGAGAGCAGGACCTACTGAACTAATTTGGGTGCTGTCCAGTAATTTTTTTTTTTCTGTGTTCCATTGGTCTATTTAGTGGTGCCGAACTCATTAGGGTCCACTCTATGATGGGCCTAAGTGCTTAACTCACTATTATGGGGGGGCACATGTAATATGTTGCAGTGAAAACACAAACAGAAGCATATGACAGTACATGAATACTGGGTTTCCCCCTACTAGGATTCCCCTTTAACTTACTGCTTTTCTAGAGATGGCTAACTGTAGTTACTTTTACCAGCTTCCAGATGTTATTTTCCTGCACTCTTTCAAACATCATGCTTTCTTGGAAAATGTAATTACATTTACTGTTTATTTTTTCCTTCATGTTCAAGAAAGTATTGTAAAGCTTTCTCAATATATGAGACTTAATAGTAGTGCAATGTAGTTTTCTTTTTCACATGTTAATTTGTTTGCAAAAATGTTTGTTGGCTTGGCAAAAAATCTACGGTCGTCTGTAGAAAGATTTTCGTTGCCTTGTTCTAGTAGAATTGCATTGGGTATCTCCCTAAGGGCGATGGGATTCTCTCCAGTGCCAGTCTGTGAGGGCCTTTACAAATAAAACTTGGATGAAAGTGACTTTTTGAGCATTCAGTAATGTGGAGTGTGCAGCTTTCGATGAGATGGTGGGGTGGTTGCTTAGTGGGGTACCTCATACCGTTTCTGTCTTACTGTCAGATTTCAGTGCTCATGTTGGGAATGACTGATGGAGAGGCATTATTTAGAGATGATGATATGAACCCAAGTAGCGAAATGTTGTTAGACTTTTGGTCAGGCCAAAAACGCATCTCAAACAATTTAGGGACGGGGCAACAAAAGTCTGGAATAAGTAAGCGTTATTAAAATGAAACAGTTGGAGAACCATTTTGCAACTAATAAAGGTTAATTGACAACAGGTCAGTAAGATGATTAGGTATAAACAGTGTATCTTAGGCAGAGTCTCTCTGGCGTGGCATCCACAAAGGCAGGTTCAATCTCTATAATGCAAAGAAGGCAGCATATGTGAACATCCAGAAACCTCACCATCCTTTCTGGGCCAAAGCACATCTAAATGTGTACATGTACTGAGGCAAAGTGGACAACTTTTTTATTAGACGAAGCAAAGTTTTACTTTCCTTTTGGAACCCACGGACACCATGTCCTCCTGACTAAGGAGGAGCGGGATTATCTGCCATGTTGTCAGCACTCGGTTCAAAAAGCCGCATCTCTGATGGAATGGGAGTGCCTTGGAACAGGGGTGCCAGCCTGATTTAATTTGGTAAGAGATTTATTAAAGCTCATGAATATTAGTAGTGAATTAAATATATTCTAGTTGTTAATTAAGGTTATCCAACCAATTTACATGTAGGGATCTCAGCAGACATTTGAGGGTTGCCAAGAGTTTGAAGGGCTTGCACATTAGACCAACCTTGCACAAGGTTGAAGAGGCTGTGACGCAAGCTTTCGGGGTGTTGATTTCTATTTAGGATATTGGGGTATGAGTGGATCAGTGTAAGGAACTATGTAACCTTATGTACAGGTGCATCTCAATAAATTATAATATCATTAAAATGTTGATTTATATTGGTAATTCAATACAAAAAGTGAAACTTGTATATTATATAGATTCATCACACACAGACTGATACATTTCAAGTGTTTATTTCTTTTAATTTGAATGATTATGATTATGGAAACCCAAAATTCAGTATCTCAAACAGTTGAATATTGGAGACTCGTGGGGTCTCACTTTAGTCAGCTCATAAAATCCAAACACCTACAAAGCTTTCCTGAACCTTTAAATGGTGTCTCAGTCTGGTTCAGGCTACACAATCATGGGGGAAGACTGCTGACTTGACAGTTGTCCAGAAGACCATCATTGACACCCTACACATGGAGGGTAAGACACACAGGGTCACAGCTAAAGAAGCTGCTGTTCAGAGTGCTGTATCCAAGCACATTATTGGAAAGTTGAATGGAAGGAAAATTGTGGTAGAAAAAGGTGAAACGAAGCCCATTCAAGAATTTTGGGGAGATTCACAAAGAGTGGACTGCAGCTGGAGTCAGTGCTTTACTAGCCTCCAGGCACAGACGTATCCATGGACTACAACTGACTCATTTCTTGTGTTAAGCCACTCCTGATCCAGAGACAATGTCAGAGGTGTCTTACCTTTGTAAAGGACAAAAAGGACTGGACTGTTGCTCAGTGGTCCAGTCGTCTTTTCAGATGAAAGGAAAGAAAATTTTGTATTTAATTTGGAAATCAAGGTCCCAAAGTCTGCAAGAAAGGTGGAGAGGCACAGAATCCAAGTTAGTGGTGGTTTGAGGAGTCATGTCATCTGCTGGTGTTGGTCCACTGTGTTTTAAATCCAAAGTCAGCACATCCATCGAGCATGAAGTTTTAGAGCACTTCATGCTTCTCTCTGCTGACCAGCTTTATGGAGATGCTGATTTCATTTTCCAGCAGGATTTGGCACCTCCCCACACTGCCAAAAGCACCAAAAGATGGTTAAATGAGCATGGTGTTGGTGTGTTTGACCAGCAAACTCACCAGACCTGAGAATCTATGAGGTATTGTCAAGAGGAAAATGAGAAACAAGAGACAGAAAAATGCAGATGAGCTGAATGGCATCAGAGAAACCTGGGCTTCCACACCACCTCAGCAGTGCCACAGACTGATCACCTCCATGCCACGTCGAATTGCTGCAATAATTCATGCAAAGGGAGCCCCTATTGAGTATTGAGTTTTGTATGTGTTCATACTTTTGATTAGTCCAATATTTTTGTGTTAAAAATCTTAATTTTTTGTAATTAATTAATACATTTTTTACTGGTCTTAAGTAATATTTAAATTTTTTACATTTTCATTAGCTGTAAGCCATAATCATCAATATTAAAATAAATAAACACTTGAAATATACCAGTCTGTGTGTGATGAATCTATATTAATATACAAGTTTCACTTTTTGTATTGAATTACTAAAATAAATCAACTTTTTAAAATTCTAATTTATTGAGATGCACCTGTATATGCTCTCCCTTCAGGAGGCAGTCCCAGGTGTGTGTGTGTGTGTGTGTGTGTGTGTGTTTTTTTTTTTAAAACAATAAAGCTTAGTATGTTGATTTTACAAACCTTACAAAAGAATGCTTAAATGGATTAAAGTTTTCCAGAGATGGACAAGGTTGTTACTTTCTTTGGTTCGAAATATGGATTAGGGGCAAACTACAATAGTAGATTCGGGAAATTTTTTACAAAATGAGACTTTAGTACAGGAGACTCCATGAGATGATTTATATAAGAACAGTAGGTGTCAGTCCTTATCCTTGCTCTTGATCCTTTTTCTCTTAAGTGTTGCTGGGCTTACTGTAAAATGAATGTCAAATTAATTATGCAAGCTTTTCAGGGCATTCCTGGAATTCTGTTAGTACTGTACTATGTCAAGGACTTCCTGAATAATAGACTAGGCAGATCAGAGTTCATGCTTCAGAAAATGGGTCTGAAAGGGGCTCCTTCATTTTGTTTATTGCTTTAAATTCAGATCAGGATACTTTTTTTTATCTAGAACACATTCTCTTGTTTTTTTCATTGGTATTCTTTATGCTTAATTGACAGGAATGTACACTTGAGCATTAGTGCACGCCAAGCGCATTCAGTGCGAATTGAAGAGATGATTGTGTGACACCTGAGGTGAATTTAGGGTATTTAATACAGCCTATGGGAATTTTTAACCGTTTTCTGTTTTGGATAATTTGAGACCTCAAACAGCAGAGCATCCTGATGGGAAACATCACAGCCTGGTTTGGGAACAGCATCAAGCTCTGAAATCCCAGACCTTATCTAAAGTGGTGCTGGGTCAGGGCTGGTGAGATAGTGGTCAAGGACGCACTGTCGCTTCTCAAAAGTCAAGTTACAGAGAACAAGGAGGCGCCTCTTTCCTCAGGCAATTTGAGTCCGCAGCCAGGAACTCAGGAACTAGATCTTACTGCCCAACACCGACTAACACATGCATATATTGCACCAAAAACTGCCCCTCTTGCACGCAGCAGCATTTAATTACGAATACTTAAAAATGTAATTGCTACATATATAGTACTGTGCATGGTTCGACTTTTTAAATTTACAATGAGGATAGACATACGACAATGTGCTTCTGTATTCTGCGCTTGCAGGAGAGAACATAACTCTCCCATTCCAGCAGGTGGCACCAGTGTGTATTCGGCATCCAAACAGGAAAACCGGAAGGACTAGAACTGTGAATATATACTTGTATATGGTATGACCACCCTTTCTCTGCAAAATGCCATCAGTTCTTCTAGGTACACTTGCACACAGTTTTAGAAGGAACTAAGAAGATCTGGATGTTGGCCGAATCAAATTCTTTTGTATCTTAAAGTAATTTCAGAAAGAGTCGATGTTAAGATCAGGGCTCTGTAATGGACATAACTAGCACTCCCAGGACTCCTTGTTCATCTCTACACTGAAGATGGTTCTTAATGATGTTGTATGTTTGGGGTCATTGTCCTGCTGCAGAATAAATTTGGGGCCAATCAAACGCCTTCCGGATGCCATTGCATGATGGATAACTACCTGCCTGTGTTTCTCATCACCGAGGACACTTTTAATCCTGACCAAATCTACATCTCTGTTTGCAGAAATGCAGCCCCAAAACTGCAAGGAACCTCCACCATGCTTCACTGATCCTCACAGACACTGATCATTGTACTGCTGTCCAGCCCTTTGGCAAGCAACTTGTTTTTTTTTTGTTTTTTTTTTTGCTACAGAGAAATATTTTAAATTTTGACTACTGATTCCAGAGACCACTTTTGGCTAGACGTCTCCAGACAGTAAATAGGTGCACCAGGGTCCTGCCAGTTATTAAAGCATGATAAAGCATAAGCTATATAAGCTTGATGTGCCTTTCTTTTGTTAAATTAATTTTCCTGGTTGATCACTGCATCTAAGCTTGTTTTTTAAAATAGCTTGTACACCACATGTTGAAACCCAAGTCTGCTTTAAAATCTGTGCCTGGGCGAGCCCTTGCTAATGCAGTAGAACTACCTTGTGTTTTGTTGCTGTGCTCAGTCTCAATGAAATGAGACAATAAAATAAAATGTTTACTTAATCCACGTGCGAGAGCATTCTGTTGAATAGTTTGAAAATGCTCAGTATTATTCTTCACATTTAAACATGTTGAGAGACCACGAAGATTTTAAAGTGGCATGGTGGTGCAACAGGTCGCTTTGCAGTCTCAAAGCTCCAGGTCCGTGCCTGAGCGTGGATTACCTTCTGTGTGGAGTTTCTGTACCTTTGTGTGCTTTTTCCACATTTACATTTTCCATTTCTTTTCTTTTTTGTTTCTGTGTTTGGCTAGCTTCGTCTGCTGAGTGAATTTTTTTTCCATTTAACTGAAGACCAAGTTGTAGGTAACTAGGATTGCAAACTTCATCATACCAGATCAATCCACATTTTAAATGTTTTTTTGTTTTGTTTATTCAACAGTTATTTCTGACCCTTGCACCATCCAATTAAAATCAAGTTTTTATCTATTAATGTTCAAGCTGCATTTCTTTCTCTTTCATCTTTACCCTCTCTCTCTCTCTCTCTCTCTCTCTCTCTCTCTCTCTCTCTCTCTCTCTTTTATGACTCTAAAAAATAAAAAATATTAAGCAGATTTAACAGTGTATTTACAGTGGTTGTAAGGTCTTCAGAATACATTGGTCCATCCTACAGTGGGGTGTCGAAAGCAGATTAAAGTTAATATGACTGGCTGGATACGTCCAAAATGCTCTACTGTATGCAGCCTGGTAGCTGTTACGTGACCCACGTTTCCTCACCTGTTCCTACTGTTTAAATGTATTTCAATTAAAATTTGTTAGATCATGCTCAACCTAACCCCATATCTTTCATGTTCACAGACACCTGAAGCCTTTATGCAACCCATCTTTGGATGGGTACCATGAATTGTGAAGAACCAAATGTGGAGAGGGCTGTTCTCTCCTGGTCCAGATTTGCTGCAGCTGGCCAAACCGCCCTCAAGGAGGCCCTGAAGGTCTTCAATCCCATTTCCCAGGACCTCTCTGAGACCGAGAGGCAAATGGTGTCTTTTGTTCAGGCGTTAAAAGATGAAGGACGTAAACCATTGGTGCTAAGAAGCAAAGATGTATACGGATACAGGTCCTGCACAACACAGTGTCTCACAACAGAGATTGGTAGTAAGATTCCGAGAATACAAAAACCTTGTAAGAAACGAGGTCGAAAAACTTCGATAAAGAACAAGGATGCCAGCTCCTCAGTTTTCAGTACAACCACCAAGGCCATCTTACAAAACCAGCCCAAGATTCTACTGACCAATCTCTCAGTAGATACTCTCAAGCAGACTGTTTCACCGAAACCATCAGTGCCGATCTCAAGTTCTGTTCAAGTGCAGCAGTGCTTGAAATTAACAAATATAAAGGGTGTTACTGGGGGGCACACTGCAAGGCTGCAAATTCACTTTGGTGCGGACTCACAAAGCATGATCAATCCCAGTGCCCATTGCCCCCCTACACTATCTGGGATACCATATTCTCCTTCAGAAAACACTCAAACATCAAGTGTTGTAGCTTTGGACAATAAAAGAGTTTTGTCCTGTCCAGTTAAAGTGGACGATGCCCTTATTGGAGATTCTGCCCCAATTGTTTGTCAGAATGGTATTAGTTTGAAGGGGGGTAAAAAGGCCCAGATAATTGGTAATTCTGGTGTGATGAGCAATGGTTTGAACTGTGAGGACAGTGACTCAATGAGAAGGCTGAACTGCCAAGGTCTAGGTTGGTCTCAGCCAGCGCTAGTCACAAACCACCAAGACATGTCGAAACTGAACGGAAATAGTCTTCAGTGGAAAGTCATCAAAGTGGACGAGTCCGTCACTGACGAGGAGGTGAGGAAAGAAGCTCAGAAAATCTTGCGAGTCAATTTGTCACCCGTGATACAGATTCATCCACTTGTACATTCTGTATAGACTTGAGATCAAAAGTGACTTTTATATCCACATATACTATTAGACTTTCTTATACTGGGACGTTGATCGGATCAAAACACGATTATTTACATCAGAGTGGACGTCTTATTACAAATTATGCATTTTTCACATGTATTGACCAACTTTGGTGATCCAAAGAGGGAAATTAGTTTGATTTTCCATGACATGAGTGTTTCTTTTATTCATTCAAATTTTGCCTTGATTTTGATAAACTAAGCTAAAAGAAATAACCACATTGTGTCACTATGCAGTGTTCCTTTATGTCCCCTCATTCTTGGAACCGGCTACCTGAGAACTTAGAAATTTAGTGTCAATGTAAGGATGCTTTAGAGAGATGATACTTTATTGAAATTTATTTCAGTTTGTGTTTTTATTTCATGCCTTGGTTATGTTTTTAATTGTCCAAAGCATAAATCTGTAGGCATAGACTTCATAATGTTGAAGTTTTAATGGTACATGGGGGTAGGGTTATGCTACAGACCTGGTTGGCACAGTGAGGACCTGCTGGTCCAGCATCATTCTATTTTGAAAACTGGTTCAAATAACAGGGACTCAAGTACCAAATACGCGAACGATTTGCTGAATATTGAGTCCTTTTTTGTTTTCCTTTTTCTTCTCCCCGCTTTAACAGACCCGCTTTAATTCGACAGTGAATAATCCAAACGCATAAAAATGTAAATCTACACATGATCTGGCAGTACAGAACAAAAACCGCACTACACTTTTTCCCCCTTCTTAATGTATTTGATGCGTGCCTATAACAACGCCAGTTTCATCTATTGAGAACTTGCATCTAATTCGAATCTTAAGTTAATTACTGCAACACAGGGATACGATTTCCTCTGAGACACAGATGAGTTCTCTTCCTGCTTGCATGCATACACCAGAAGCAGCAAGCCCAGCTGTGACTTAGGGGGATGGGGGGGCAGGGTAGAGAAGTGACTATGAATAATCAACCAAGAAGACTTAGTGTTATAATTAGACCATCCTTATACCCCCCTGTACTATTTATTAGATTGGGAGCACTATGATTCGAAAAAATTTTATCACAGGGCAAAAGAAATGGCCTTACGTTTCGTTTTTTGTGTTTTGACTATTTTATTCTGTACTGCTCACTTCATTTTTATATGAGACAACACTGGTATTTTGGTGCTCAATGATTACAATGTTGCCATAGCCATTAGCATTCACATTTACGTAATAAATTGCTGACAGTGATGGCCTGATTTAAGTTTCTGTAACCCTATTATTCAACATCATTCCGATCCCCAATTTAAAGACTTGTCTAATGACTAAGCTTCTAAGTTTTCAGTCAGTAGAACAGCTGAAAGGTCAAAAAAATTGGTCATTCTGAAAAGAAGAAAAAAAAACACTGGTACACTCCCCAAAACTCGACAGGTTTTCCCCCAAAAATACTTTCGAAATTGCTTATTTTGAGGTCATATATATATATATATATATATATATATATATATATATATATATATATATATATATATATATATATATATATATATATATATCTATCTACATACATATCTTTATATTTTTTCCCTCTAATGATTCTCTATATACATAGCTTAAGCTTCGATATGGATGTATTTTTCAAAACTATTGCAGTGTATATGTCAGCAAATGTTCATGATCTTTTTCAGAATCCTACTGTAAACGCTTTAATCCTGCAGTTTTTACAGAACACTTAACCCGTGTACACAGTTAAACCATTTCAAATGAGCATTCAGTTGTTCAAGACTTTATCGGAATAATTTATATGTTGGGAGAAGAAAGTTATACCGGAAGCCACAATCCTAACTTTTTTTTTAAGGCTATTTCAGTCTGCAACAGAAACCAGTGCTGAGGCATCAAGAACAAATTCATCTTTTATTACTGATTAATCTTTTTCATTCAGTTGAATCTGTGACCTTGAACTGTAAAATGTCAGTGTTGTATCTTTAGTTACTATTCAGAAGTTGTGAATTAAAGTATTTAAAAAATGACCTGTGTTCATTTCTTTATCACATGTTTTTGACAAATGAACCAATGTGGGGTCGGTATGCTTTATTCAGGAAACCACATGGCCTCAGTTGTTATAACCAAATGACCAGGGATTACATAAGCCTTTAACTTCTAGTTAACTTCTTAAAGTTAAAATAAAATGCTTGGGTTATTCTTCTATAAGCTTCTCACAATATTTCTGATCTATACTAATATATTTTAAAGGAAAAGAGCCCTCATCATATTGAGATTCTGGTCTCCTGATTACATCTATTATTTTCCTCCATACATAATTGTTATTGCCAACAAAAATTTTTTTTATTCATCTGATCAGAGGCCCCAATCTCCTTAATAGTGGTGTTTACCTACAAACTTCTCCTTTCTTTTTGTTTTGTCCAGTTTCACTTTGTTGTTGTCTGGCTTAAGTTTATTGTTGGGGAATAATACCGTAATTTCCGGACTATTAAGCGCACTCAAATATAAGTCGCTAAATTTTACAAAGATGTTTATTTTTAACATAAATAAGCCGCACCTGTCTATAAGCCGCAACTAATTAACTTTACACAGGCTTTAATGAAAGACAGTGTCTGTAACACGGCTTGTATCTAAACAGTAGCCTACCAAGAAAGTCATTGTTCACTGTCTTCCTCCTTCCTTTCACAACTATTTCTCTCGAGAGTTTTTCTTTTAGCATCGTCGTGCGTTTAAAAATCACCATTGGTGAAGCTTTTCTCCTGATGCCGTGCAGCTCAGAACACAGGGGAAGTGCGTTTTTTCACGCCCGGTTGTTTTCAGCGTGACGAATGATTCGCATTTCCTGTAGACAGTCCGAGTAAACGGCAGGTCAAACGTCAGAGGAACATCATCCATATTTATGATGTGGTGCGGCCCGATTCAGTGGGAGCGCATATGACTAATATAAAGAGTTTCATTGGTTCACCTGAACCTGTTCAGCAATTTCATTGGTCTAATGTTATGGGGCTCAGTTTTTTTGGCTTAAAGTTTGTGAAACCGGGAAAAACCCAGGAAAAATCCATAAATTAGCCACTTCATTGTTTAAGCCGCGGGGTTGAAAGAGTGCGGCTTATAGTCCGGAAAATAAAGTAGTTGCCTTTTGCCTGATTAATGCTGTCATTGTGGTACCAAGATATTTCTGTTCATTGAGCACTTTATTAGGAACACCATACTAATACTATGCCAGGGCCTTTATTTGCCTTCCTGCTTTAAATGGCCTCAATTCTTTGCGTCCCACAAGATGTTGTAAACAAAGATGTTCTTTTGAGATTCCGGTCCACTGTGACATGATTGACATTTATGCTGCAATATTCATTCTACCAAATCCAAAATACCATATTTTGGTTATTGACTAAAAAAGCCACAGGAGAATATTGAAACTCACTGTCGTGATCATGAAATCAGTTTGACTTTTTTGTTCAATGACATTGTACATTATCATGCTGAAAGTAGCCATTAGAAGATGGTAAATGGTGGCAAAAACACCTAAATAGACTGTGGCATTCAAGCAATGATTAGTTGGTGTTCACAGGCCCAAAGTGTGCCAGGAAAACATTCCCCACACCGTTACACCACCTCCACCAGCCTGGACTGTTGACAAAATGCAGGATGGGTCAATGGATTCATGTTGTTGATGCCAAATTGTTATCCTACCATCTGTGTGTACCATCATGTTAAAATGACAGATTTTTCCCCCAGCTTAGATGGTTGATGTGAAACTTTTGAAACAAAGCTACTGCTTGATATCAGCACGATTTTATACATTGTACTGCTACCTTCAGTTGTTTGTAAATTGCTCATAGGGACTTGTGATGGTCATCATGTTTCAACTAAGATTTCAATTTGAGGTTTTTGGGGTTATTTTTTTTATCTTTTGGGTTCAACTGCAAAAAGACAGTCTAGGTGTAGGCCCTTTTACAGCTACAGGTGCACAAATTACCTCGTAATTAATACAATGATGCATTCAAATGCTTCTAAAAATCATGTTTCTGCAATATTGTAGACGATTTAAGGAAAACGCAGAACTGGTGCATGTAAACATTTGTATTCTGATGTATTCTGATATATTCTTCTAGTGAAATTCTAGTGAAGTATGCTTCTCTCTCCCTCCTCTTTCCTTCCTTTCCAGCAGGGTTTCAGGTGGCTGCTTTTGAACTGTAGGCTCCGCCTCCTCTGCTCAGGCTCTTGCTCTTCATTGGTCCTTTTTTCCCCCACAGGCCTCCACTACAATTAACAGGTGACGCCACCTATATTATAGTAGAGAGCCAATGACCGAAAGTGGAAAAGACGCACAGACATGTAACAAAAGCCATTTCTAATTAAATGTTTAAAATTATACAAATATTAGAAAATGATCTAATATTTCATATCTGAGTAGAAAAAGTATGTGAACCTTCGTGTCTGGTGTGACCACCTTGTGTGAGTAATAACTGCAAGTAAACGTTTTCATAAACTGTTAATCAGTCCTGAACTAAGGCTATGGAGAAAATAACCCATTGAACAGTACAGACCAGCTTCACCTCTGGGATGTTGAGTTTCCTTACATGACCTGCTTGCTTAAGGTCCTTCCACAACATTTCTTTTGGATTGTGGTCAGGCCATTGACTTTCCAAAACATTTACTTTGCACATGATTAACCATTCTTTGGTAGAACGACTTGTGTGCACTTGGGGTTCTGACATTGTCCTTTAGGCTTTGCTGATATAATTCTGAATTCATTGTTTCATCAGTGATACTAGGTCCCCTGGTGGTCTAGTGGTTAGGATGTAGCGCTCTCACCGCTGTGGCCGGTCCCAAGCCTGGATAAATGGGGAGGGTTGCGTTAGGAAGGGCATCCAGCATAAAAACATGTGCCAAATCAAACATGCGGATGATCTGCTGTGGCGACCCCTAACGGGAGAAGACGAAAGAAAGTTTTATCAGTGATATGTAACAAAACAAGAGGGGGAGTGGTGGCTCCAGCGGTTAAGGCGCTGGGTTGCCGATCGGAAGGTCTGGGGTTCAAGCCCCGGTATCGCCAGGCTGCCACTCTTGGGCCCTTGAGCAAGGCCCTTAACCCTCTATGCTCCGGGTGTCCCTTACGAGGAAAATATCAAGGTCTGTGACGTCGGAGTGACGTGGGGCCGCCTTCCCATGGGCTCACCACCTGCAGGAGGGACCGTAAGGGACGGTGCTGTGAGGATTGGGCAGCAGTCGAAGGCGGGGGCCTGCTTATACTGCTGCCCCCGCGACCCGAATTACGGATAAGCGGGAGAAAATGAATGAATGAATGTAACAAAACAGGCCCTACCTGTGAATATACCCCCACCATGATTTATTATTATTTTTTTACAAATCGGATAAGGTTCTTGTACTAAAATGCAGTTTTGCTTTCTTTGCACCTCAACAAATAATTAAAAAAATTCTACTTCAGTCCTATCTGTCTCCAAAACATTTTCCCAAAAGACTTCTATCTTGTCCACATGATCTTTTAGCCAACTTCAATCAGGCAGCAATGCTCTTTTCAGAGAGTAGTGACTTTTTCCTTGCACACCAGGGATGCTCAGTGGTCTCCTGATGGTGCACTCCTAAACATGAACATTATCCAACATAAGAGAAGAATTCAGCTGCTTAGATGTTAACCTGGATTCCTTTGTGACCTTGTGGAATAAAACACATCTTGCTTTTGAAGTGATTCTTGTTGGTCAGCCACTTCTGAGGAGGGTAACAATGGCCTTAAATTTTCTTTTCCAGTCTGATGAGCAACAACAGCTTTTTTACTGAGGTACTTCGAAATCTACTTTGTGCCTTGAAGCACTTCTACAAAAGCATGTGAAAATCAGGCTTTGATTCATTCTTATTTTTTAACCAAAACAGGAAAGCACGGAAAGCCATAATATGTAGTCATTTTTCGCAAGTAGGCACAATGTAGAAACGTATTAAGAGAGTATGGAGCAGACAAGAATAAGAATCATTTATTTGTTATAAAAAGTAATAAGCCTCACCTGTCTATAAGCCGCATGTCTACACTAATGTACTTTACACAGGCTTTAATGAAAGACACGTTACACACGGTGTAACGGGTGAAATATGTTGCGCTTCTTTTAGGAGCATAGCGGTATTTTGGGAATAGCCTGCCACTGCATTTTTCCAGTATTACTGCATGTGTGCAAGACCGAGGAATATGTCCTTATTATTTTCTGATGCTGATTTCTAAGTTTCTTTGAATAACCCGTAACGCTGTTGCCAAGAAAAATAAAAAAGCACGAGTTTTGGAAACCTGTCTGTGCTTATATGATTTCTGTTGTAACTGGAGTTAGCGAGCTCCCCCTTCACCCAGACTCAACGCGTTACAACGGCTTGTATCTAAACAGTAGCCGACAAAGAAAGTCATTGTTCTCTGTCTTCCTCCTTCCTTTCACAACTATTTCTCTCGGGAGTTTATCTTTTGGCATTTTGGCTTTTGGCATCGTCGTGCGTTTAAAAAAACCTTTTTTTTTCCCGAAGCCATGCAGCTCAGAACACAGGTGAGGTGCGTTTTTTCGTTTCCGTTCGGAAATTTCATTGGTCTAATGTAATGGGGTTCAGTTTTTTGGCTTGAAGTTTGTGAAACCGGGAAAAACCCAGGAAAAATCCATAAATTAGCCGTTTCGTTGTTTAAGCCGCGGGGTTCAAAACGTAGGAAAAAAGTAGCAGTAGTCCGAAAAATACGGTATGTTAAAACCAACATTTAATCATGTTTGTGTTTAACTATTATAATTGTTTCCTAGGTCATGTGACTGTAAAATAAACCCAAATAATCACCAGTGTGTTTGCCAGTTGGTAGTAGGTATTGTGATTTTTGCCAAACATCTTCACCTTTTGTTCAGATTGTAATTCTGACTCAGGACTACAGTTTGCTTCTGATCACCATCACTGCACACCTCAACATCGTTTATCTGTAATAAATGGACATTCAGTGCCACCCAGATTAAGATGGGTTCCCTCTTGAGTCTGGTTCCTCTCAAGGTTTCTTCCTTATGCCGTCTCGAGGAGATTTTCCTTGCCACAGTCGCCACCGGCTCTTACACTTACACTTATAAAGTACATCTTATTCATTCTTTATCACTACATTATCTGTATAAAGCTGCTTTAAGACAATGTTCATTGTTAAAAGTGCTATACAAACAAAAATTTATTAAATTGAATAAATTTTTTAAAACTGAGTTTGAGTTTTTTGAAGAAAAATAGCTTTATTTTAGCCACCCTTCCATGAATGCTGTAGTTGTTTAGCCTTTTTCTGGTTGTGCTGCCATGAACATTAATATTTATTGTGCTTATAGTGGCCTGTAGTTCATGTAATGTGGCTTGGATTTGTTGGAAAACCTAAACTTGAAGATGATGTTGAAGTCTTTGTTTGTAAACAAGCCTTCAAACTAAAGAAATGTTGAATTTTACTTTGTTTGGAGATGACCTTATAACCTTTCAAGATTGATAAGGAGTCAGACATCGCACATAAATTTGCTAATTGCTTTTATTGTCTCAATAAGAATAGTGTACATATTTTTAGAACACTGATCAGAAAAATGATCGCATAAATTATAGAAATATCTATTGATATGTGCATATATTTTGTTGTCATTATGTTGTTTGTTTTATAGAGATTAGTAAGGTTCACCAAACTTTTTGTCAGCCCCTGATTAATAAAGTACATAAAACATTTTTTACGTTAAATGTATTGTGATTTCAGACTGCTTGTTAAGTCTGCTTATGTCAAGCAACACTACCCTACCCACCATTTGCATTGCACCACAAAAATGGTTAGCTAAGCAAATGCAGGAAGCATGGCAGACATTTTGAATATGCAAGTTACAGCACATTTTGTCTATTCTCTTATATAACAACAGTCTATCTGGACATACATCTGGGACCTGAGGAGACCTGTTGCAGGAGTTTTGGTAGAGGAATGTTGTCCCCAATTGTACCTGCGCAAAAGTACTTTTTTTGTCATATTTTTGATTCCATGATACACCAAATGTTTTCAACTGGTGAAAAGTTTGCCCGGACTCTTCTACTACGAAGCGATGTTGTTGTAATAGATGCAGTATGCAGTTTAGCTTGTCTTGCTAAAATATGAAAGGCCTTCTCTAAAAAAAAAAAAAAAAAAAACTTTGTCTGGATAGAAGCGTATGTTGCTCCAAACCTGTAAATATCTTTCAGCAATGACGGGGCCTTTACATATATGAAAGCTGCCCATTCCTTATGCACTAAGCATCTCCATACCATCAGAGATTTAGACTTTTAAACTGAGTGCTGATAACAAGCGAGATAATTCCTCTCCTCTTTAGACTCCAGAGGAGTCCAAAGTTTTGAAAATTAATTTAAAATTTTAATTCATCAGACCACAGAACATTTTACCATTTTGCCTCATTTTAATGAGCTTTGACCCAGACAAGATGGTGGCATTCTTGGATTATGTTTGTATTTCAGCAATGTATTAATAATGGAAGTAGTAAACTAAGATATAGGGGCTTCCACTGGATGGCATTTAAGAGGTTTGAATCCCTTTGGCCTTATCGTTCTTGTGGTGTTTATTGTTGTAATATCTTGCAAAATTCATTATAAGCAATAAAAAGCTACACTATACCTAGTAAATGGCAATAACGAATCTTATTGCCAATGTGAACAAAGGAAAACTGTTTTATTATATATAATAAATATGACAAGAATGGGTAATAAAAAACTAAAAGCCCCAAAGGAGGATCAATTCTGTACTGAATATGGTCCACCACCCAAATGATATAACAAAAGCAATTATGTGCAGTACCCTTTTCAGTAAAGCAATGACATTTATTATTAATTATTTTTCACAATAGACAATTATTTTGCTTCACTGTCGTCTTTGGTTGCTTTGTAAGCTTTGGTTGCTAAGCAACATTGATGATTAGGTTGTTCGATGGTGAGAACAATGGCTCAAATGTAATAGTTTTAATGGTATTTACCTGATTTATGAACAAAAAAAATTCAATAACTATTATGCTGTCACAGGTCACAAGTTTATTTATATATTATTTGCAATAAGTGTCTGTTTACGCTGGAGTTTCTGTCCAATTATATTTCAGCCTTCACATCACATGTTGCCAAGGTTAAAGTCGTAAGGGCCTTAAGAAATCAGCACTGTAGGTGCCTGGTAGCATAAAATATATTAGAATGAAGCTGTTGCTTTACCCAATAAGATCTTGAGTTGGCGACAACAAGGCCATCTTTCAGGTCTCCAAAAACGTCAGCATTTTTATGTCTTTTGATCGGATGGTCAAAAGATGAGGGCACTAGCTCGAAATACGCATCTGTGGCAAATTGCACAAGCTCATATATATTTTCCTTTGGATTTAATAGCTAAATTTTTTCATCCTATAATGGCTGACAGAAGAGGAACATTTGATTTTGTATAGATACAACATTTTAGGAAAATCTAAAAAAAATTTAGGTGAGGAAAAACAGATAAAAACAGGCGTTGAGCTTTTTCATAAACCATTTATACTTTTTTCCTGAAGAATTTGCACAAAAACACAATTTGTCTTCATTTTAAATCTTCATGAAAACAGTAATGCAAACAGGGGATCATTTTCTGAGGTTAATATTAATGCTTCTGTTTGAGATGATGTATGTGGGTGGTGCAGCTGTGGCTGCAGTGAAAGGAGAATAAAATTGTGTTCATTTTTTTTTATGGTTTCTATAGACATGGTGTCATAATGACGGTATTAACCCTCCCCACTGGGGTCAGTTTGACTCCATCAATTTAAACCTCCGGAAGGTTTTATTTATTTATTTATTTTTACTAAAAGGTTTGTGTGAAGTAATTTATGTCTTCATTGACTACATAAATAGCCCTTTAAATAAACCCCCCACCATTTTTTTCAGGTGCTTCTCCAGATTTACCAGTGTACACCTGCATATTCTGGGCATAGTTGGACTGTGCATCACATGTGGCCCATATTTTCATGCCATATTTGTCTGGTTTGCTTGGCATCTATTGTCTAAAGGAACAGTCCTTTGACTGGTACATGCCTGCTAAAATGAGCAGTCCAATGCAGGATTGCAAGTCAGTCAGATCAGAGTCACTCAAACTGTCCCCATACACCCTGCTCCCCTCTAAGTTCAAGTCATTTCAAGTATATATTTTTTAATTGATGGTGTAATGAAAAGCTGATTTCATATCTCGGACATGGCTGATAGCATATTTGTTGGGCCCTGGAACGATTGTGATGACATTAGCGGGACTAAGTCTACCTTGCCATAGAGGTGGGAGAGTGGGACCATAATAACTTCCCATTTTTGAAAGATAATGTGTCTGCTGGTGGTTGACAACATGAGGGTCAACACTAGGAGTCTCATTCTCATCTGAGCAGGATGCCTTATAATCAGGGTCCTCCTCAACATTATCATCTGTTTTAGAATTTATTTTTCTTTTTGTCATTTTCATTGTAAAAAAAAATCTGTGACGAAATCTCATTGACAGAAAACTATGGCTTAGAGACGAGTCCACAGAGCACAAAGAGAAATGGTTTTGAAGGCTTCTGTGCAAGCTTTTATATGTTTGTTCCTCCCCTGTAAACCACAAAAATTGTTTTTCCCTTCACCCATGGCACAGGAAATATCAAATTTCTCCCGAGAATTTGCATTCCCCCTACCCCCATATCATGTGGACTATGGATGGTTCCTGCAATAATGGACATATAGTTATGTTAGGTAAGATCTCTAAAACAAAGAAAACTAAACTAAAAAAAGTTTTTTTTATATTATACTGAATATATAAAACAATAGTGAATATTATTAAATTGTAGCATGTTACAGTGACCTCAATACCACGCAAAACAACCAATTTATATATATATATATATATATATATATATATATATATATATATATATATATATATATATATATATATACATACATACATACACACACACACACACACACACACACACACACACACACAGCGGGGAAAATAAATATTTGACACATCAGCATTTTTATCAGTAAGGGGATTTCTAAGTGGGCTATTGACACAAAATTTCCACCAGATGTAGCCATCAAGCCAAATATTGAATTCATACAAAGAAATCAGAACATTTGAAATCAAACAATTGGAGCTCAAGACAGGATTAGAAATGAGATTATTAGAGGGACAGCGCATGTAGGATGTTTTGGAGGCAAGTTGAGGGAGGTGTGAATGAGATGGTTTGGACATGTGCAAAGGAGGGACATGGGGTATATCAGTAGGAGAATGCTGAGGATGGAGCCAAAAGGAAGGAAAAAAAGAGGAAGACCAAGGAGGGGTTTATGGAGGTGGTAAGGGAAGACATGCAGGTAGTAGGTTCGAAAGAGTCAGATGTAGAGGACAAAGTAGTATGGAGGCGGATGATCCGCTGTGGCGACCCCTAATAAAAGCAGGCAAAAGAAAAAGTAAAAGATTAATATTTGTTGTGACCACCATTTGCCTGCAAAACAATAAATTCTTATCGATGCATTTTTACAGCACCTGCCTAAAAACTTTGCACAGTACTGTGTGTGTGCGTGTGTGTAAAAAGAATTTTATGATTGCTTCAAACTAATTCAATTCAATAAATTTTTTTTTGAATAGCACTTTTAACAATGAACCTTGTCTTAAAACAGCTTTACACAGATAATGTAGTGATAAAGAATGAATAAGATGTTCTTTATAAATGTGTAAGTTTGTCCCTAATGGGCGAGCCGGTGGCAAAACTCCCTGAGGTGGCATAAGGAAGAAACCTTGAGCGGAACCAGACTCAAGAGGGAACCCATCCATTTATTACAGATAAACGATGTTGAAGTGTGCAGTGAAGGTTATCAGAAGCAAATTGTAGTCCTGAGTCAGTGTAGCAGACTGTTGACATTAACTACAGTCCAAATTCAAATCCTCAGAGTTCCTGTTCTTACTTCATAATTCAGGGACACTGTACAGTTGTTGGAGCTATCGTTGTTGCTGGAGATTTCAACCACTCCAACCTGAGATCCGTTTTTCCAAAATTTCCCCGCAATGTCTCCTGCTCTACCAGAGGGGACAAAACACTGGACCAGGTGTACACAAACATACCTGGGGCATACACAGCCATTCCCCTCCCCCACTTAGGTCAGTCTGATCACCTCTCTTTGTTCATGCTACCCAAATACACACCACTGATCAAACGGGTGAAACCAGCTGAGGACAGTAAAGGTGTGGCCAGAGGGGGCCATTTCTTCTCTACAGCAACAGTTTCAGGATATTGACTGGAACATGTTTGCCTCACAGGCCACACTGGACTCTCACACGAACATGGACATCTACACATCATCTGTTTTGGACCATATCAACACGTGCATTGACAATGTCACTACTGTAAAACACGTGAAATGCTTTCCTAATCAGAAGCCGTGGATGAACTCTGAAGTCCTGGGTATCTGCACCTTCACTTGCAGATGGATTCTGGACTTTCTCACCGACAGACCTAGACAAGACAAGACAAGACAAGACAAGACAAGACAAGACAAGACAAGACAAGACAAGACAAGACAAGACAAGACAAGACAAGACAAGACAAGACAAGACAAGACAAGACAAGACAAGACAAGACAAACCTTTATTCGTCCCACAGTGGGGAAATTTCAATGTACAGCAGCAAGACAAAGAAATAAAAATAGATGCAAATATATAAAAAAGAATATACAAAAAAAATAAAAACAGAGAAATAAAAACAAATAATAACAAACAAAGAAATAAATAAAAATAAATGCAAATATATGAAAAAGAGAATATACATATACTACAATAACAGTATATACACAGTACGATGTATAAATACAAATAGAGGGAGGAAAAAAAAGTACGCATTTCAGGTAATATTTCAAGGTGGTATTGCACGTAATTGCGGGTAATATTGCACATAATATTGTACATGATTCATGTAATATTGCACACAGATAATTTTATTGCACAGCTTAAAAAGTAATAACAGTGTTGTATTTTGGTGACTGGTTTTACTGGGAACAGCTTTGGTTGTGAAGTCTAATAGCAGCAGGGAGAAAAGACCTTCTGTAACGCTCCTTCAGACACTTAGGATGTATCAGTCTGTCACTTAAAGAGCTGCTCAGCAATGTAACGGTTACATACAGGGGGTGAGAGGCGTTCTGCAGCAATAATGATAGTTTTGCTACCATCCTCCTTTCTCCCACCTCCTGTACAGTGTCCAGGGGAATCCCCAGGACTGAGCTGGCCTTCCTGATCAGCTTGTCTAGTCTCTTCCTGTCTGCAGTAGATATGCTGCTGCCCCAGCAGACCACTCCATAGAAGATGGCTGAGGCCACCACAGAGTTAAAAAAGGTCTTCAGTAGCTCTCCCTGCACTCCAAAAGACCTTAGTCTCCTCAGCAGAAAGAGTTTGCTCTGCCCTTTCTTGTAAATTGCCTCAGTGTTGTTTGTCCAGTCCAGTTTGTTGTTTAGGTGAACACCCAGGTATTTGTAAGAGTCCCCTCTCACAATGTCCCTTCCCTGAATGTTCACTGGTGATAGAGTTTGTTTGTGCCTACGGAAATCCACCACCAGTTCTTTCGTTTTCCCCGTATTTATCTGGAGGCAGCTCTGTTGGCACCAGTCCACAAAGTTCTGTATAAGTCCTCTGTACTCTCTGTCATCATCATTCGTGATCAGACCGACGATGGCAGAGTCATCAGAGAACTTCTGTAGGTGACAGGTTGCTGAGCTGAACATGAAGTCTGCAGTGTAGATGGTGAAGAGAACCGTTCCCTGCGGGGCTCCAGTGTTGCAGACAATCATGTCAGACTCACAGTCACAAGTCCTCACATACTGTGGTCGGTCTGTGAGGTAGTCCAGTATCCAGGCAGACAGATGATGGTCCACTCCCATGTACACCATCTTATCCCTCAGGAGCGCAGGTTGGATGGTGTTAAAAGCACTAAAGAAGTAAAAAAAACATGACTCTCACAGTGCTCCCAGCCTTTTCCAGGTGTGAAATAGCCCGATTTAGGAGGAAGATGACTGCGTCTTCCACTCCAATGCCAGGTTGATAGGCAAACTGAAGTGGATCCATTGATGGGCTCACCAGAGGTCGGAGATGAGTGAGCACCAGCCTCTCCAATGTTTTCATCAGATGCGAGCACCCAACCTAGCAATCTGTTAGGTTGGGCAACCAGGTATCCTCAACCCTCATTCTGAACACTGGCATTTCGCAGGGCTGTGTTCTGAGCCCACTACTCTACTCCCTGTTCACCCACGACTGTGCTTCTCTGTATAACTCCTCTGTATACTCTTTATCAAGTATGCAGATGACACCACCGTGGTCGGCCAGATCAACAACAACGACGAACCTGCCTATAGGGAAGAGATCCGAAATCTGACAGCATGGTGTGCCAACAACAACCTGACCCTTAACGTCACAAAGACTAAAGAGCTCATTGTGGACTTTCAGAAATCCAACAAAGGAGACATCTACCAGTCAACATCAATGGAACTGAGGTAGAGCGAGTCTCCAGCTTTAAGTTCCTGGGAGTTCACATCTCTGAGGATCTGTCATGGCCGCAGAACACTTCAGCCCTGGTTAAAAAAGCACAACAACGCCTGTATGGAACTGGAAGAGACAACCCACCACACCACTGTCAACAAACCTGAGTGAAAGTGTGAGAGTGAGGGGACGACAGCATACAAATATCCCAGTTCACTAAACACTCTATATCCATTATCTCTCCAGATCTGCTTCTTTACCTAAGAAAAATCTATTGATAAAAGACTTGACTAAATAAATATGTTTTTATCCTTCACTTGAACACTGTTCCATAACTGTGGGGCTTTATAAGAGAAAGGATCTGCCCCCTGATGTAGTCTTCTTTATTTGAGGTACCAACAAATAGCCTGCACCCTTGCAGGCTATTGATAAAAGACTTGACTAAATAAATATGTTTTTATCCTTCACTTGAACACTGAGACTGTGTCTGAGTCCCGAACACTAAATGGAAGGCTGTTCCATAACTGTGGGGCTATATAAGAGAAAGGATCTGCCCCCTGATGTAGTCTTCTTTATTTGAGGTACCAACAAATAGCCTGCACCCTTGGATCTAAATAGGTATGGGGGCTCATATTGGTACAGAAGTTCACTCAGATACTGCAGCGCGAGACAGTTATGTGATTTATGCGTCAGTTGTAGTATTTTATAATCAATGTGAGATTTAATTGGGAGCCAGTGTAGACTTATTAAAACATGGCTGATGTGGTCATATTTTCTAGATCTAGTGAGGACTCTTGCCACTGCATTCTGAACTAACTGAAGTCGCCATGGCTTGCTCATCAGGGATAAATGCACACCATTCACCTTGACTGTTGATTTCTGTAAAGCTGCTTTAAAACAATGTCTGTTGTGAAAAGCGCTATACAAATAAACTTGACTTGACTTGACTTGACTTGACTTGAAGCTTATTTATGCACTTACTTGAACACCCAGACAAAGCATTACTGTAGTCTAATGACATTATATTTTTAATTTTAGCAATATTTCTAAGGTGAAAGAAGGCGATCCTGGAAATATTATTCACGTGAGCCTCAAATGAAAGACTGGGGTCAATAGTTACACCATGGTCTTTGACTGCATTACATAATGAGACAGAAACACCGTCCAGAGATGCTACCTAATCGGAAAGTTTACTAATAGCTGCATGTGGTCCTAGTAAAGTACTTCCGTTTTATCCAAGTTGAGCAGAATAAAGTTATCTAGCATCCAATTTCTAATGTCCTTTACAAAATCCTCAACATTTTTAAGCTGATCGCTCTCATCTGGCTTTGCTGAAATATACAGCTGTGTATCATAGCATAGCAATGGATGTGAATACCGTGTTTATATATAATTTTACCCAGAGGCAGCATATAAAAATAGAAAAGCAGTGGGCCTAAGACCGAACCTTGCCGAACACCAAACTTTACCTTAGAGAGTGTGGAGAACCATTTACATCAACAAACTGATAGCGATCAATCAAATAAGACCTAAGCCAAGAGAGAGCTGTTTCCTTTACTCCATCATTATCTAGTCTAGCAAGGATGATAGTATGATCAGTGGTGTCAAAAGCTGCACTAAGATCAAGCAAAACAAGTAAAGAGACAAAACACTGATCAGAGGCCAATAACAGTCATTTACCACCTTAACTAGCGCCGTCTCTGTGCTACAAGGAGGCCTAAATCCTGACTGATACATTTAAAAAATATTATGTTCCTTAGTGGATGTGAGCATAACTGCTGTGCTACAACCTTTTCTAAAATTTTGGAGATAATAAGGAGGTTTGATATTGGCCTGTAGTCAGATTTCTTAATTAGGTGGTTAATAACTGCCAGTTTGAAGGATTTATGTACATAACCAGTGCTGATGGAGGAGTTTATTATTTTTTAGAACATGTTTAATTACTTATAGAATTATCTTTTTGAAGAAACTTGTAGGTAAGGGATCGAGAATGCAGGTTGATGATTTTGATGAGGAGATAAATGAAATTAAGTCACTCTTGAATAGGGGTAAAACTTTGTAATTGATTGTCTGTCACACTTCTGTCTACAGGGTTATTTATAAAATAGTTTGGATTTATATTAATCGTCTGGATTTTTTGCCTGACGTTTTCAACTTTATTATTAAAAAAGTTAATGAAATCATTACTACCAATTGTTGGTGTGCATGTTAGTGCAGAGATTTTATTTTCTTCTGTTCATTTTGCTACCGTGCTGATTAGAAATCTACAATTATGCTTGTTATTTTCTATGAGTTTAGAGAAACATGCTGATTTAGGTAATCTATCCTCAATGTAGCAATGCAACTGTTTAATCTTTGAGCTACAGGAGCCAGTTGCAGTGAGGGAATCACCATATTGCCAGTGCTTTGCTGGTTGTCTGTACACCAAATAAATGCAATACGCCATTTTTGTAAGTCACTGTTTTCATCACACATCATTAATCATTCACTGGGCCATAAACAGTGTGATTGTGGTGTGCTTGTGTAAACCATAAGTCGTTTGATTTGCTGACTTAATATTTGGCTCAGCATTATTGATTCATTTGGGGGTTTGCAGTGCTTTGGGGGGAAAGCAGAAGAACTGGGGGAAGGGATGAGTGGGTGAGAGCCCTAGAGCATGGCTGAACAGAATTTATTGGCTTCTCATCTGCTGCTGGGTCCTAAAGCCCTATGAATAACATAAACCTTTGTGCCATAAACATTCACCACCTACACCAACAGCATCCACACATGAAATTCCCTTTTTATTCTGATTCTCATTTAACATCCTGATTATGGAACAGGAATTTAACTGAGCGGGTTAAGAAATTTTCAATTGTGTGGAAAGTGTTTGTTTCTGGTCCCTGTGATTTGACCAAATTTAATTTTTTAGACAAGCCTCAATATTTTGTATTTCATACATATGATGCGATACAATGCTTGATGCCAGTGTCATTTTGTCTTTTTCTGAATTTCTGTCAAATATCAGTTCTTAGTTGAAGTGGAGAAGAAATACTGTATATTAGTTTTTAAAATATGGCAGGGCATCGGTTTAAACAGAAGCAGATGTGTATAATTTTGTTGGCTACATATCACCCTAGTCAAGTCAAGTGAAGTCAAGTTTATTTGTATAGCGCTTTTCACAACAGGCATTGTCTCAAAGCAGCTTTACAGAAATCAACAGTCAAGGTAAATGGTGTGCATTTATCCCTGATGAGCAGCCATGGCGACTGTGGCAAGGAAAAACTCCCTTAGATGTAATGAGGAAGAAACCTTGAGAGGAACCAGACTCAAAAGGGGAACCCATCCTCATTTGGGTGACATCAAGAGTTTGATCATAAATCTTTCAACAATACAGAACACTGGAGAGTGAGAACTAACATGAGCACTGGAGTATAAGATTATAAGTAAATGTTCTTTCAACAGTCTTTGGTATAAAAGTAGGAGCTACATTTGTGGTCATCACAGATCCAGCATCAGCTTCTCCATGCCAGAGCCTTTAAACACTTCAAGTCCTATGTCAAACTCCACAAATGCAGTGCGATCCAATTGGCACTGGTACGTCTCTAGATGGTTCAGGATGTTTGCGAGTTTGGCATCTACTTCTTTAAAGTCCATAATCTTCATGAGGTGGGACGTGACTTGAGCTGGCCAAACCTCAGGAAGCCTCGGGATGGGGAGAGAAAGAGAAGCAGTGGAGAGGAGTTAGCGTAGCTGCTGTTTATGATATTAACAGCACAAGTTGATAATGTGCATGTGATCAGATGTTCTGGAGCACAAGGTTATGATGTGATGTGTGTTATGTGTAGGCTTTGCTAAAAAGATATGTTTTTATTCTGCACTTAAACTGGGTGAGTGTGTCTGAGCCCCGAACACTGTCAGGAAGACTATTCCAGAGTTTAGGAGCTAAATGTGAAAACGCTCTACCACCTTTAGTGGACTTTGCTATTCTAGGAACTACTAGAAGCCTAGAGTTTTGAGATCTCAGGGAGCCTGACGGATTGTAGCGTGTTAGAAGACTGGAGAGATACATGGGAGCCAATCCATTTAGTGCTTTATAAGTGAGTAGCAGTAGTTTGTAGTCTATTCGAAACTTAACCGGAAGCCAATGTAGGGACGATAAGATCGGGGTTATGTGGTCATATTTTCTTGACCATGTGAGAATTCTGGCTGCCACATTCTGAACTAACTGAAGCTTGTTTATTAATGACGCAGGACATCCACCTAGTAACGCATTACAGTAGTCTATTCTGGAGGTCATAAACGCATGGACGAGCTTCTCTGCATCAAATATAGACAACATATTTCTTAGCTTAGAAATATTTCTAAAGTGAAAGAAGGCTGTTTTTTGTAACTTGGTTGTTATGATATTTGAAAGATAAGTTGCTGTCTAAAATAACTCCTAGGTCTTTTACTGTTGAACTAGTGGTTACAGAGCATCCGTCTAAATGCAGGTTGAGATGCTGGTGCTTCTGTATACTAGTTTTTGGGCCGATGAGCAAAATCTCCATCTTATCAGAATTTAAAAGTAGAAAGGTATGGGTCATCCAATCTCTTATTTCCTTAACACACTCAGTTATCCGGGTTAATTGAGCTATATCGCCTGGTTTAGATTAAATATATAGCTGAGTATCATCAGCATAACAATGGAAGCTAATTCCATGCCTTCTAATAATATTTCCTAAGGGAAGCATGTATATTGTGAAAAGCAGGGGTCCTAGAACTGATCCTTGTGGCACGCCATAGTTCACTAGCATTAGCCTGGATAGCTCTCCATTTAAATCTACGAAATGGTAACGATCAGACAGGTAGGATTTAAACCAGCTTAATGCCTGTCCCTGAATGCCAGTGTAATTCTGTAAGCGATCTAGGAGAAGATCATGATCTATAGTGTCGAACGCAGCACTAAGATCTAGTAAAACTAACAGCGAGATGAAGCCTTGGTCTGAAGCTAAAAACAGGTCATTAGTGATTTTAACTAGGGCAGTTTCTGTACTATGATGGGGCCTAAAACCTGACTGAAACTCCTCAAAGATATTGTTTTCTTGCAAGTGGGAACATAACTGGGCAGCGACAATCTTTTTTAAAATCTTAGACATAAATGGCAGATTTGAAATTGGTCTATAATTCGATAGCGTGTTTGGATCCAGATTAGGTTTTTTAATGAGGGGCTTAATAACTGCTAGCTTGAGGGATTTAGGGACGTGACCTAACGATAGTGAGGAGTTAATAATATTCAGAAGAGACTCACCAGCTGTATATAACACTTCCTTAAGTAGATTTGTTGGAATGGGATCTAACTGACATGTTGTTGATTTAGCTTTGATAATAACATCATACAGCTCTTCCTGTCCTATACATGTAAAATAGTGGAGTTGTGGAGTTAAAGGTAACACTGTCTCAGGAGATGGTCTCAGAGGTTGAACTGCCACAATTGTTTTTCTAATGTTATCTATTTTTTCAGTGAAGAAATTCATAAAGTGCTCACTACTAAACTGTGATGGAACACAATTTTCAGATCCCTGATTTGTAGTTAATTTAGCTACTGTAGAAAAAAGGAACCTGGGATTGTTTTTGTTGTTTTCTATGAGTTCGCTCAGATCTCAGAAAAGCAGCTCTAGCAGCTTTTAGCGCCTGTCTGTAGCTGAGCATACTGTCTTTATACGCAATTCTAAATACCTCCAATTTAGTTTTCCTCCATTTTCTCTCCAGATTACGGACTGTTCTCTTGAGGGCATGCGTATGACTATTATACCAAGGTGCAGGTGCTTGTTCTCTAACCTTTTTTAACCGGATGGGGGCAACGGTGTCTAATGTGCTAGTGAGGATAAGGTCTATGTTGTTAGCCATTTTATCAAGATCATTAGTAGTTATGGGTTTAGTGTGAAATTGAGATAAATCAGGCAGGTTATTTATGAATCTGTCCTTAGTAGTTGGAACAATAGTCCTACCAGGTCGATAGCGTGGTGCAACACGGCTAATCTGCTCTACCAGTAGTGTGTACAGTATAAGATAATGGTCTGTGATGTCATCACTCTGAGGTAAAATATCTATATCAGTGACGTCTGCGCCGTGGGATATTATTAAGTCTAATGTGTGGTTAAAGCGATGAGTTGGTCTGGTGACGTTTTGTTTAACCCCAAAAGAGTTTAATAAGTTAATAAGTTTGCACCTTAGCAACCAGTGCAAACTAATGAAGCTAAAGGTGAAATTGAATTACTATTTTTTCTGTGTCTGTACCTGAGATATCTTTTTTTTTTTACTGCTTTTCTTAATTCTTTTTTATTTTGATTTGTAATCAATGTGTGATGTCTTTAACAATGGCATCAAACAGTAAAAATAGCTATTTTATTCCAGCTCTCTCCTCTGGTGATGTATTTCCCTGAAACCAACAACTTATTATAGGGGTGTAAAATTAACCTGCCTTGCTGAAAATACTGTTTAAGTACCTAGTGAAGGGCTGTGAACAGGTGTGCTTAGTGTTAATATTTTGGGTATATATTGTAAGAAAAAATGATGAGGACAACGAAGATCGTAATGAAGAAGTTTATAACAGCGTAGCAGTGACAAAATACACGAAGCACTTTGGATTCCTCGGAGTCAGAAAGAACCCAGGGCAAACTCTGCCCAGATATTTTATATTGTTTTTCCCTTTGAAGTATAGACCGGAGTTATCCTTTAAATGTAAATTAGATATAGGATATGTGTGAGGAAACAAAAGGCTGGGGAAGACCATTCTCGGGGGGGGGGGGGGGGGGGGGGGTTAGCAGGTGGTAATCACCAGTATTCGCACCTTTGCTGGTGCCGGCCCCCCAGCAGGTCAGGAAGGGGTATTGTGTGAATGATAATCATGGTCTCAGATACCTTTTGGTTAGAGATAGTCCTTGGGGCTTGCTGCTTCTCCCAGACTGATTAAATTATGTCTATGATTCTGATTGATACAACTGAAATTCTACATAACTACTTTTGTAAAATGTAAGCCGTTTTGCGGTTGAGCTTATTTTGATATAGCGTAGGGTGGAATCTGGGTTGAGGCAGTCATGTACGTAAGGAAAGACATTGTACTAAAAAGACGTAGGGAAACCATGGAAACCAACATTAAAGTCGGTCTATTCTTCAGGATTGATATCCATGCTCATTCGGGTTAAGGTATAGTGATTGAATTGACTAGTCAAACCTTTCACTTTTTCACCTCCTGAAACCATTTTTGTGTTTGCTTTGTGCTGATGGTTACCAACAATAAGATTGGATGCATGTATTTTTACACTAGCAAATTTAAATTCTAGCAAATTCATTCTGTTGATACAATTATGAGTTACATCATGAAGTTCAGAAGCAGCCATGCAAGTCGAAGCCACTTCTATGATGTTTGACCAATAAACTCATATGTTTTGGATCATCTCAAGCAAATTCTCTCTTTTTCCACACGTTGGCCTTTCCATCACATTGGTAGAGGCTTGTCTTTATCTGAGAACATTTGTGGCTCTGTATTTCTTTGCAATTTCCAATCTTTTTATGAGTGGTTTACATCTTGTGTGCTGCATTCGACAATGTAGATCATTCCTTTCTTCTAGATCGCTTAGAGAATTACACAGGCGTTCAGAACAAGGCAGTAAGTTGATTTAAATCCTACCTATCTAATTGTTACCATTTTGTAGATTTAAATGGTGAACTATCCAGGCTAATACAAGTAAATTATGGGGTGCCACAAGGTTCAGTTCTAGGACCCCTCATAAAAACCAATGAAACATCTTAATTGGCTAGGTTAACTGAGTGTGTTAAAGAATTAAAAGATTGTATGATGCATAACTTTCTATTGATAAATTCTGATAAGACAGAGATATTGCTCATCAGACAGATATAGACCATATAACACCAATCTTATCCTACACTGGCTGTTAAGTTTCGAATCATCTACAAACTATTGCTACCTACTTACAAAGCCCTAAATGGTTTAGCTCCCGTGTATCAAACCAGTCTTTTACAACTCTGGACTTCTAGTAGTTCCTAGAGTAGCAAAGTTTACTAAAGGCAGTAAAGCATTCTCACATTTAGCTCCTAAACTTTGAAATAGCCTTCCAGACAGTGTTTCGGAGCTCAAACACACTCTCCCATTTCAAGCGCAGATTAAAGACGTATCTTTTTAGCATGGCCTACACATAACACACATCACACTTATAATAAAATCATAACCTTGTGCTCCAGTACATCTGATCACATGCACATTATCAACTTGTGCTTGTTAATATTATGAACAGCAGCTACGCTAATTCCTCTCCACTGCTTCTCTTTCTCCACTCATCCCGAGGAATCCTGAGGTTTCCAGTTGTGTCCCACCTCATGAAGATTTTGGACCTTTAAAGAGCAGATGCCGACTTCGCAAACATCCCAAACCATCTAGAGATGTACCAGTGCCTTTTGGATCCCACTTTTCTTTAAATGTTTAAAGGCTCTAGCATTTAGGTGTCGGTGTTGGATCTATGATGATCTCAGATGTTGAGCTATTTTGCTCAGTAGCTCCTGGTTCCACAATGCCAACTGACTGTATTAGACTTTAGAAAGTACAATAATCATATTCATACACTCCAGTACACATGGTAGTTCACACTCTCTGTTTTGTATGGTTTTTTACCTAAATGAGGATGGGTTCCCCTTATGAGTCTGGTTACTCTCAAGGTTTCTTCCTCATAACATCTAAGGGATTTTTTCCTTGCCACAGTCACCATGGCTGCTCATCAGGGGATAAACACACACGTCACTTAAATTCTGTAAAGCTGCTTTGATACAATCTCTATTGTAAAAAGTGCTATGGAAATAAACTTGAAACTTGAACTTGCTATGGCCTCTATATTTCTGCTTTTAATGTCTTCTTCAAATACAGATTATTTTACCTTTACCTATGCCATGTGGAGGTTGTCTGTGATTAAATTGTGGTTTTATCACAGCATTTACAACATTTCTATCATGTACTATTTTTGGCCAAAGTATTCCTTTTTTCTCACATTCAAAATGTTTTCCTTTCCTCCCATAGACAGCTCTCATGTTTTACTGTTGGTTCATAATACAATCTTCAATAAAGTCATTTGTAAAAGCTGAGCTATTAATATATAATCTCAATTTATTTATTAAAAACTCAAATGCATTTAGTACAGATAAAAAAAAAAAAAATAGCTTCAGCATCCCAATAATTTTGTAGAGACCTGTAAAGTATATAATGATTTTTTTTTTCTTCATAATCAAAGTGATGTATGTGGGTGGCACAGCTATGGGTTCAGTCTAAGGAGACTTGTTAAAATGTGGTAATTGGGTTTCTTGCTTCAGTAAAGAGATTCATTTTTACTGCATGAGATACAGCACCTTTCTGTGATGCAGCACTCTGTTCCTCCAGGTGAAACACCACTGAAGGGAGAAATGGATGGCCCACCACTGTAAAAACTGCATTTGTATTTTTCTTTAATCTGAGTTGAGTTGCATTGCTTGAACATTAAAACAACATAAATAGGTTGAAAAAGTTGGTAAAAGAAATGAGCATGATGATTGCAGGACTTTGCAGGAATGCCTTTGTTGGGACGTTTTAAGAATTGTATATAAGTTTGATAAAGTCAAAACATATATAGTAACACTATCAAAAGACAAAGTTTCTAACCTGTTAATCCAATCTGCAGTCATACTGTTCTCCACAAGGACAGCCTCCATAGTAGTGACTGCCAAGACAATACACAAAAGACAGCATCTATCTAGAAGGACTCAGGTATTTAAAGAATTCTCATCAAGTTACAAAGAGGAAATGTAAGACCAAGGAAACCCCTAGGAGACTCTGGGCTCAATCAAATTGAGAACGAGAAACAAGCAGCAGAGTATAAAGGATTCCTTGTAGAAATGTAAGGAGGCAGCATCAAGTGTCAACTTCAGAGAGCTCAAGGTAAGAAGGTATAGGCTTATGAATGGCTCCTAAAAAGTACATTTTTAGGCTCAAGTTGAACAATTCAGAAAGGTAAGAAAGTATGGGCAAAAAAATCCAGTTAAAATTTGAAGGTAAGGTCAAGTGGTCAGCTTCAGAGAACTGATGGAGTTGTGGCCCCAGAAAGAAAAAATAAAAAATAAAAATGTAGGAGCATATAGATGGGTTTAGACTGATAAGGAAGCAAAGGCAAATAGATGGATCTAGAAAAGTGAGGAGGTATGGACAAGTGAGTTGCAAAATGTTTTTAGAGGAAAAGCTACAAATTAAGAGAGAGAAAAGGTCTGGTAGTGCAGAAAAACTTTACCTGCTTTTTAGTAACTATAAATCCGATTAAGCTGAAATTTGGTGTCCTAATCTGTAAGTGGATTTATAATGATGACTGGCCTACTTCAAAAACATGTTTTTGATCAGCTAATCAGTTATCTGTAGGCATTGTACATCATTTGTATTGAATAATTTGTCGAGTCACTGAACAATATGATGAGCTCCTCTTTGATTTCCTGTTGGTGTGCATAACTTGTCAAAATGGGCTACTGGAGAAGCACGTTTGTAACTAAATTGTGAATTTTAATGATTAATTTACACATCACCTTTTTTTTTGGCTGTATACATGATTTTTCTTAGCTTGTAAGTCATGTTTTGTTATTCCTATTATTATTTTTGCTATTATATTAACATTTTCAAATTATAATTAAAATATAACTTTAAGCAAAACATTTCTATATACAGAAACAATGGTTGGCTTACTTTCTCGGTTAATCTGAAGGTGTATTCCCTCTGATCAATATCACTCACTTCATTTTTTTATATTTTTGTTCATAAATATGCATGAAATTGTTTCCAATAGTTTATTAGCTTTATTTCATAGCGTTTCTCTCAGGTGTGCTGCTACAAGGAGTGTCTATCCAATCAGATTTCAGCCATCACATAGTGTTGCGAGGGTCAAAAGTATCTGCTGTGAGGCCTTCACAAATGAATACAGAAGGTGTACAGTTCATGCTGCTTGAAGCCTGTTGCTTAACCAATCAGATTTCGACATGGCCACTCCGAGACCATCTAGCAGCCTTCCTGTATTTTTGCCATTTTCATGTCATTAGATTGATCAGAGAGTGCACTAGTCAGAGCTCACAAACCGCATCTGCATAACGTGCACAAGCGCAAATACATATTCCTGTTTTTTCATTCCACAATGGCTGACAGAGGAGAAGAAATGGATTTTGTCAGAGATATACTTACAGGAATATTTACAAGAACCATTTATACTTTTGCATTTTCATTTCTGAAGAATTTGCACAAAAACACACATTTTGCTTTCATTTCTCGGTGTATGAGATACTAGTTTGTGATGCAGTGCACTGTTGTGCTGTGTTTCTCTGTAATTGTGATGGTTTTTATAGCTGTGGTGTCATAATGATGGAATTAAGTGTTAATTAAGAACTATTAAGAAATGATCTTGCTTATTATGGCTGGGTGACAGATGATCATGGTATAAAAGCATTTATGTAACATTCTAAGTTTAACATTGCTAAATTTCATTTTGTATAGTGTGGAAGTCTATAGAAGACGAGGATTTACAGGAAACTACAATCTTATAGAGTATACTGTACCACACAAGTGCAAACTAGGACTTGCCAAAATTATGAGAAAAATCACATGGAAGATATCCTGTTTGGAGTTGGGCTTCAGACCTTGCAGATCGATAAAAGAGAATGTTGTGATGGTTTGAGTAATGACTGCTTTTTCTATCCACCCTTCCACATGCTGCCTGCATGTAATCTGCTGCACCATTAATCGATCTTGAGCTTTGGCTTCCAAGAATGCACTTTTACTCAGAAGTGTTTTCGTTCCTTTTGCCAAATATGCTTTGTATAAAGCCTAAATTCAAAAAGGGTTTGCTCAATTTCTGCAGATGTTTTGATCAAAAACAGTATCAGTAAATATAAAATGGATCATTGTTTTTAGGACAAGATATGAAAGCTACATCTTAATTAACATTGGGCAAATCACATTGTGCTTATCTGAATGTGCTAATTTTACATTTTTCATTAACGATTTCTTGGAGAATTTTGGTTGCAGTCATGCAGTAAATCCACTGCAGTGGCTTGAGACATTAAGGTTAATTGTAAACTGACTTTTCTTTAAAAATAATACAGTTCACACGCAGCATGTAAGTTTGTTCATCATAGATTCAGTGAAACCAATTAACAACCAGTTGTTTCAGGTGTCTTCTTTCTAGATATTAAAAGGATTTCAACCACATGCATTTGCCCTTGTAGTGAAATGCATTAACTATGTCACATTATACTGTATCACATTTAATATGCTAACTTTACTTTCTATGTTTTTCTTTGCAAAAGATTGTGAATAACTAAAGAAAACGCTTTCGCTTTCAGATATTATTTTTTGTTTTTTATTCTCACGTTTGCTCTCCCCATTTGCTTAGATATTGATTTTCTGATGGAATCGTACTTTTTATGTTCATTCTGGACAGCAGCTTTTTTTCCAGATCACTAATAAAACTTTTTGGGTGTACACAGAACAGTGAACATGAAGGGCATGTAGCACAGATATAATGCACTAAAAAGCTTTTTATTTTCAAATATGTTTCAAACGGGTTTAAAAAGTTAAAAAGTGTTTTCACTGATTTGATTGAAATCTTCCTAAATTATAACTTAAGTGATTTTACATTTGCATTTTTAATTTGATTTATTTGTTCCGTTATAATGTTGAAAATCGGGACATCTGAAATCACCAGGTGTAATGGAGCGTGTTTTAGCTTAAAAGACATTTAGGAGACATTTGTACATTTTATTAATAAAAAACTTTAAATGAGGCATGGAGTTAAGGGTTGTTAACCATTGTTCACTGGAAGCCCTGTGAATTTGTAGCTAGCTTTAACAACTTAGCTATTATTTTTATTACAGTTCGTATATAAGTTATGATGGAAACATGTCACTGTAAATTACATCAGCAGTCCAAGTATGCCTGAGTCTGTTTTCATTTTTGTCTACATCTTATTTTAAGTCTAAACCAAAGCCGTATCCCTAACACATGCTAATGAATGCACAGAGCAGGCAAACTAATCTGCTAACTCTCTCAAATTACAGCTGGAGTGTGACATTTTGGATCGGCCAAGTTTTCCAGACTGCAATCTGTCAATGTTATGAAGTAACACATGGCCAAATGGTGGTCATTAGCATTGTCAATCAGGAGCAACCGAAACTGCACCACTATCAAACCAGTGGGATTAGCTCAGAAGTTAACCCCTCTCTCTCTCTCTCTCTCTCTCTCTCTCTCTCTCTCTCTCTCTCTCTACATACACAAAATTCATATATGCCAAGCAGGCATAACATTATAAAATTATGACCAGTGAAGTGAATAACAGTAATTATCTCTTCCTCATGGCACCTGTATGTGGGTGGGATATTATTTGGCAGCAAGTGAAAATTTTGGTTTCAAAGTTGATGTGTTGGAAGCAGAAAAAATGGGCAAGCGTAAGGATTTGAGCAAGTTTGACATGTTTTGTCTAGCCAATTGTAATGGCTAGATGACTGGGTTAAAGCATCTCCAAAACTGCAGCTCTTGTGGGATGTTCCCAAAAGTGGTCCAAGGAAGAAACAGTAGTGAACCAGCGACAGGGTCATTAATGCACGTGGGGAGCAAATGCAGGTCCGTGTGGTCAGATCCAACAGACGGGCAACTGTAGCACAAACTGCTGAAGAAGTTACTGCTGTTAATGCTCGAAAGGTCAGGACTGTTTTGGCAGCAAAAGAGGAACCAACATAACATTAGGCAGGTCATAATGTTATTCCTGATCAGTGTATATGTGAGCCACATTCCCAATGGCAACATCACAGAGACATCACTGTTGGCAAAAATTTTAATCAGATAACACTTTGTTATAATGTGATATTGTTGCAATTTGAGTTGTTTCATTACAGTCACTAACATTTAAATGACCATTTCTGTTATTAGCAATTATGTAAATCATTTACACAAGTTGTTTTCTATGGCAATGAAATAAGGCCATAAGCTGTTGACTCACTGATTAGGAAGTTGCAGCATTTTTGTTCTGGATTCAAACCAATAAGAAATAAGAACTGGTTTAGAACTGACGATGGAAAAAAGTGTTGACTGAGAAACGATGTTGGACCCTTAACTACTCAGCTCTGTTTTTGGATTGTATTCTCCCATATATGTAAGTTGGTTAATAAGCAAGTCTAATAAATGCAATTTATAATCTGAAAGTTTTTGCTGACTGATGCTTTAACCAATGTAGAGGAAGAGGAAACGTTAAGGCTTATGTAACAGACAATATTTTAGCAAGAAGTGAATTTTGAATAAAACATTGGTTTTAAAGAATGAAACTTCACAGTGCTATTCCTGGAGGGTTGGTGTGTTTGCTGCAACTGAAGCCGGTGATTCACATTGTTCTCCTTCCTAAAACAAAGAGAGAAATGCAGACTTGAGGGGTTAAACAGTAATCAACTTCATGTTTTATAAAAAGTCAGATGTCATATTAGTATGTAAAATAGTTAAAGCAAAGCAAAGATGTGTGTGCAGATACCCCAAATGGCTCAGCAAATGCCCTGTAGCCACTGTATAAAGGGTTCTGGATGGACACAATATCATTATTGCCACTGGCCTTAGGGGAGGTGCCGTCTTCATCATCGTTCTGTTAAAAGCAAGTGAACAATAATCAGTTGAGGTACAATCAATCGAGTTCTACTTTTGACCACCTTGACCACCAAAAATATAACCTTGTTATTGACTTAAAATTAGCGCTGTCAAAATGAATGCGTTAATAAAGAATTTACGCAAATTCATTTTAACGGCACAAATTGTATTAATGCGAGATTAATGCAGCGCACATTTCTGATTGTTGTTTTATTAAATAAATAAATAAATATAAATGAGGTTAAATCATAAAAACCTTTAACGCGAAACATTTATTTACGATGTCCTTTCTTCACTCAGATATAAAAAATAAAAAGACAACAATAATAAAAAAAAAGAATAACTCAAATCAATCACCTAAATTGGCCATGGTGCACACATCCGTCAATGAAAATCGTCCGTGTGGAAACATAGCAAAAGTTCCGTGTGATGTCCTAATGATTTATGTAATTTAAAACAGTGGTCCCCAAACTTTTTTGCACCACAGACCAGTTTAATGTCAGACAATATTTTCACGGACCGGCCTTTAAGGTGTGACGGATAAATACAACAAAATAAAATTATACGACTGACATAAAAACTGGTATTTTCGAAATATAATAAACGGGAATGGACTGTGTTGTTTTTTGTTCATTGTGCTCGCTTGGGGGTTTGAGTTTAGCAGTAATGTATTAAGTTTTACAGGCCGGAGCAGCCCCTTTAAGAAGGCAGTGGATGGAGGTAAGACATGTGACCGAGGCATCATGACATGCATCAAGAGTCATAGACAGATGTGGACCCCCGGTACCAATTGACCCAATGCCGGTCTACGTCCTGGGGTTGGGGACCACTGATTTAAAACACCTTAATTACTTTAAAACCTTTACAACAATATTTTGTCTCAATGCTTTATGTTGAGTTTGGTTTCACTAATAATAAACATACATTTGCATAAAGCATCAATATTTGTCCATGCCCATGTTGATAAGAGTATTAAACACTTTTTTAAGGTACATTTAAAACAGATAAAAATGTGTGATTAAGTTAACTAGTTAACTTGTGACTATCAAGCGATTAATCACAATTAAATATTTGAATTGATTGGCAATCCTACTTAAAATGTAAAGCTGTAATATAAATGATGGCACTTTTTATTTTCGGAACTTTGGAATGGAACACTAAAGAGCTTAAGTAAACTTTCTTTTAGCTTCTCCCGTTAGGGGTCGCCACAGCGGATCTTCCACGTTTGATTTGGCACATGTTTTTACGCTGGATGCCCTTCCTAACGCAACCCTCCCTATTTATCCGGGCTTGGGACCGGCACTGAAAGTGACTGGGGTTGGTTCCCTGACGGGGATCAAACCCGGGCCGCAGCGGTGAGAGCGCAGCATCCTAAACACTAGACCACCAGGGGAACACTAAAGAGCTTAAGTTCTGTTCCTTATTTCAGTTCCAGTTATTTTATGCAAAATATAGACTATGTAATGTATTTAGACTTGTACATTTTAATCTGATTTTAAGTGTCAGCTGATTTCAAGCAATGTTCAGAACAATAATGAACCTGTACTCTGCAGTGTTTATCTAGCTTATAAAATAACTTTTCATGTCTTTTGTAATACCTGCACTTCATTAGTTTAAAATGATAGGATGGAGATTTAGATGTAAAATGTGACTTGTAGAGGTACTGTATATTGTATACGATCTGGTAAACAGGCACGTCAGACAGTCTGAATGCTTTTAAGTTATTTAAATGTAGTCGATGTGCATAATGCATGTCCCTGGGTTTTCCAGTATTACCCCAAAAGGCTAGTGTGAATGCAGGTTTTCGTTCCAGTCAAGCAAGAGCTCCACCTTTTTACCAAGGCTTCAGTTTATTTGGAATGAAAACTTGCACTGACACCGACTCCTTCCTGAAAAGACTAGATATCCCTGGCCTATAAATATATAATTCTGCTACTTAACACACAAAATGATTGTGTGAACACCAGAAATCACATTTATTAAAGCATAGTATAGAACCTCCAGTATGTGGTAGAAACTTCCAAGTATTTGGTTTCTACTTAAGCATGGTTCAAAGTACAGTAGTTTTAAATTAACCTGCATCCTTGATCATGTTTTTTATACACACACACACACACACACACACACACACACACACACACACACACACACACACACACACACACACACACAAGAAAATTCATGAACCTAAAATTTGTATGCAACAAACACTCATTCAATAATTCATTTTGTCATCCCTGGAAACTACTTCATAGTTTATTTTTTTATATATATATTTGAAATGTACTTTATAGAAAAATTGCAAACTTGCCTTAAAGTACTGGAAGCGAAAGGCATTGTTCTTATGTTTCTGGAAACAATATGCCACACCTGCAATAACACCTCCAATAAAAATAACAATCAAAATGGCAGTCATTGTAGATGAGCTGGACTTTTGGTGGGCAGGAGCTGAAGGTGGCACCTGTTGAAAAAATAAATTGAGCTCAATGAAATAAATATCACATTACCATTTGTATGTATGTATACAATGTTTATAAAATATTGATTTATATATCAATATATTGTAAAAAAGTGAGTGAAGTTTTTCATCATTGATTCTTTTAAAAAAAAAATTTAAACCACTATACAGTATATGTAAAGTACAAGTGACCAATAGCTCTTAACTACTTATGCAGTATTTTAATATACTGTATGTTCAAGTAAAATGTGGAAAAGATGTTTTAAAAGAAACTAACTGAACACTCACAGTAGGTGCTTTTAAAGGTCCCTCAATGATTTGGATCAGTCCGTTAGTAGCTGCAATATCCCAGATTAATATTTTCCGTTCATTTACCAATTTTACTGGTAAGGAATCCTGTTGGGAAAAAAATTAAATTTAGCCATAACCATAAAGTGTATGCATTGTCCGTGTTGGCAGGGTTTCATCCTTAATCCTAACTCTAGTTTCTTGCAATGAGCAATGTGCATGGGTCCCTGAAGATTAAATATGAATCTTGTAGGACAAAGAAATGTTCATTAACACTAAACCCACCAAAAAATGTAATAGACTTAAAATATATATATATTTTTTTATTTATTTTTAAATTAGAAATCCTGTACACTTGCTCATTTATGCAGTTACACGTGACGAGCAGTCTGTATGCTGAAATTAGCAATACAGAGATGTGGAGCCCCGCCCCCCGCCCCCTCTCTCCAAGACTCTGAGCTCTAATGAGAGACATTTTCACCCATAGAACTGTTGCTCAATGTTGTTTGTTTTTTGCATCATTCTGTGCAAACTCTAGAGACCATTTTAATCCCAAGAGATTAGCAGTTTCTCAAATACTTAAACCATCTGCCCATCTGGCACCAACACCCATTTCATTATCAAAGTCATACTTTAAGATCACACCAATGTTTTACCCAATTTTTCCCATTTTCTTTATTCTATTTGATATGAACTTTTAGTGAAGCTTCCGGCCTGTATCTGCATAATTTCTTGCAATACACTGTGACCCTGACCAGGACAAAGCAGCTACTATGGATAAATAAACAAATTAATAATACACATGTTAAAACAATATTCTGGAATAAAAGAGCAGTATTATACTGTCATTGAGTAATTGTTCATTTGAAACCTGCAGTGCCAAATTTAAATGCACATTTTGGCTTTCTTCACTAGGAGGTTTCCATGGTAACTTTTGCTTAACTTGATGTTGTTAGCACTAAATGTAAATGAACGGTATGTTCGAAATGACCACATATCTTTTTCCACTTGTGATCCTGGGTGAGCATTCCTACAAGAGAATACTGATAAAGCATTCCTTTCAAATTCCTTACATTCTTGGTACTGAGAAACAGCTGGTATTTCCTGGTATTTCAACAAAGTCCATCTGATTTTTACTTTAAGTATCAGACTTGTGTATGACTTGTGCCCTTTCTGAGTGCAGTGTTCTCTGGGTTTGACTTTATGATAAAGTCAACTGGCAACATCTTTATTATTAAATCATCAAAACAGCAAAATACATACAGGATTATGCACTGACGAAAATGTTGAATCAAATAAGTCTCGTTCTTCTAAGTATGAATGATAATAGTTTAGCACATCGGCTCTCAATGTCTTTATCGATGTAGCTTTGTTCACAGGGGTGCACAGTACCTTTCCCAACAATAGCCACAATGTTGTATCCATATAAAAGTTTAAAATGTATTTGTATGCTGTAGTGGTAACAGAGGATCCAAAGGCCAAACTCTGAAAAACTGCATGTCCCACAGCATTATCCCTTTTCAACCAAACTTTGCTGTTGGCAGTATGCATTCCAGCAGGCAGTGTTTTTTGCATCTGCCAAACTAAGATTCATCTATCAAACTACCAAATAGTGTGGCGTGATTTATCAATACAGAGAACAAACTTCCTTTACACCACTTCAGCCGATGCTTGGCATTGCACATTGTCATCTTTTTTTAGCTATAAAAAAACATTTTATGTCGGCTAACAGGCTAGCAGGTTGCTACTAGAGGCAGTTGGAGCTTTGTGATGCAACAGAGGAGGATAGTACTGCACTACATGCTTCAGCACATGGCAGCCGCACTCTGTGAGTTTGTTGCTCTACTGCTTTGTTGCACTTGGATGCTTCCATTTCAAAAGAACAGAACTTATTGTTGATCAGAGTTAGCAGGGGAGAAATTCCACTAACTGACTTGTGGAGAAGGTGGCATCCTGTGACATTACAACATTTAATTTTTACAAAGGGCTTTAGTATGACTCATTTTACTGCTAATATGAAGATGATATATCTATGTTCTAGATTTTATGAACCTATTAGCACTCGGTGTTGATAAAATGGCAGAAGACGATTATTACTTTCCTTCTTGCCATATTTTTTGCTTCATTGCCAGGCATATAGTGCATCAACTATTTTTTTTAATCAGACTTTGTGGGCTAGCAGTATATGCTGATCAGTAGTATAAATCTAAATGGATTCCATTAACAGGCAATGAACACTAAAAGGATAAAAAGCATAATTACAGGAACTGGATTTAAAAGGTTTTTTTTTTTTGGAGCACCTCAGTAGGAGCTTCTCAAACTTTGGTGAAACTATATTTTCCTGAACAGCGTTAATTTACACAACTACCAAAATTACATGCATTTTGTCTTTAGGAAATTCAGAATATACCTGGGCACCAAACACAACAAAAGTAAAGTAATGTAGTAATGTGTGTCTTAATAACAGAAAAGCAAGTGCATACATACAAGTTGGGTAATATGATTTCTAGTCATTACTGTCTGTTTTCAAACCACACAAAGAACAATACATTTGCACTTACCTCAGTTTGTGTTTCATTGTTGGTTACTATTATAACTCTAAGATCATAACCCAGCCGAGATGGGATTGCTGTGTTATGTTTCAGATCGTCAAAATAATGTAGGGTGTTGTTTAAGGATACATGATATTCCATATCTCTGAATGACAAAGTCTGAAAATATTGTAAAGTAAAAACCATATACATCATCAGGTTTGGGATGAAAATAATTATTATAAAAAATCATGGCATTGTGACAAGTTTATTGTACTAAAAAATATTCATGTACTTTATCTACCTCTTACAGCATGAACCCAACACTCACTCTGATCACTGACAACTACTACTTATCAGCTTTGGCACTCATGGACTATATTTAAATAATCCAGTCTCGAGAGTATTTGAATAGAGACAGGCCAGTGCTTGATATGTAAATAGACAGAATGTAATGCGTAGCACTGAGACATTTTTATGTACATAGTATTCCTGATTGCAAATTAAATTGTTTCAAAGAATTCTAAGAGAAAAAAACATGGACTATCAAAGTCTTAAACCGACTTATATCAGATAGCACATGCTTTGTTTTTGTATGTTACATGAGGTTACATGAGGTAACGTATAAGTAGTAGCTAAAGCAATCTGAAGAATGTGTCTTATAATGTTATTGGATACAAAGAGCAGACATTACACGTGCCAGTTTAGTCCAATTTTAACACCCAATTCAAATCTGTGTTTGAAACCGAGATGCAAAAATCATTTCCTTAATAACCAACAGTACAAAAACATGGTACGGTGTGTGGATTTGTACATAAATGTAAAAAATCGAGACAAACTGAGGGGATCTGTATGCTTAAATAAGGGGTAAAACCATATTCCTAAACATAAAAATACCTAAAACATTTGTGACAGCACAGAAAAATAGAAGCACATGGTGCATGAACATTAAGAAACACTGAACGCTGGTGAGTTAAATAGACCAATTAGTTGATATTATGGTTGCAAATGGAATTTCTTGGAAAGGGCTTGATGTTTTTTCCAACGTAGTAGCATAGGAAATTAATTCAACTGGATATGTTTAGCCTGTTACATTTTTGGCTTGTTCCAAATTATAATGAGAATTTATATGTGATTTAGTACAGTTTAGATACAGGCAAAGTTCTATACACTGATTAATTGTAGTTCCATATGATGGAAAGCGTGCAAGCTCTCAAAGTCTGCTTTTTCATAAATAAAGTTATTGTTATATTAGCTGCCTACCACAGCATTTTGAAGTTGATTATGGTGAATATAAATCTAAATGTAGACTTCCAGCATTAATTTAAAGTTAATTACTTTCAAATTAGCTTAGTGGTGTAGCACGTTTTACATGTATGGGCTTTATTCAATGTTTATGGCGAACTGTAATCTGGCTTTGTTTCTGAGGCTTTGCGTTTTAAAAGTTTTGATTAAACTGTGGTAGACAGCTAAAATAACGCTAACTTTGTACAATTATTTTCAAGTTTTATGCATATTTGGATAGCCTGTATATATACACTACATAGACAAGAGTATGTTGATACTTAACTATCAAAATCATATATGCTTATTGAACAACCTATTCAAGAGTTTGTCCCCCTTTGCTGCAATAACAGCATCCACTCCACTATAAATGGTTTATGCTATATTTTAAAACATAGATTTGAGGATTTGCCCATTCAGCCACTAGAGCATTAGTGATGTCAGGTATTAGTGTTGGGTGAGAAGCCCAGGCATGCAGTGCGTTCTAATTCTTCCAAAAATGTATTCAGTGGGGTTGAGGTCAGTTCATGTTGTTCCCCACTTGAGTTCATCTACACCAACCTTGGCAAACTATGTTGTTATAGACCTCAACTTGTGCCCAGGGCCATCTTACCCTCTTAGTTTGAGTAATGTTTGATGTTTGCGGTTTCCACATACTTTTGCTGATATAGTATATTCCAAAATAAATCAAGGTTAATCTAGTCTACAACTTGTCTGGTGCTTGTATTAAAAGACCAAATGTCTTTAAAATGTTCTGTGATCTTGTGGTTTGCTTAAAGTTTGATGCTGTTTTAGATCACATGCATGCAGATGGATGTGATCTACTCAATTTCTTACAGAACCTTCTCTGAGACCTTTGGCCACACTGCTCTCCCTTTTTATAGAAAATGCTGTTTCAGCCCTACACCAGACATAAGAGAAAGCTTGCTAAATTTATTTATAAAGTTTAATCAAATAAATGTATAAAATTTATAAAGGTGTATGGTCTCTTTCCAACACAGATACCTTCATAACTTCACCTTTAGTTATTACAAAAACGTTACCATGTTTTTACAGCAAATAATTTTGTTTGTTAAAAGTCTGCTGACCTTATTGCCAGAAAATCCTGCATTGTATGGCACAAAAAGTGTTGTATTTGTTGAACCGCTTGACAGGAAGTCCAAGAGCTTTTTCCCCTCCACAGCAATCTCTGCATACTTTACTAACATCTAAAAAAAGGGTTAGGAATAAAAACAATTAAAAAAGCATTTGAAAAAACCATGTCGCTGTACAGTGGATATCAAAAGTTTACATGTTAGGTAATCTAATGGGAAAATACAAATAAAAACAGAAATATTTTAGGGTTATAATTATCAAATACATAAATAACTGATTGTGTAAGGTGTGCACAGCCATTAAACCAATCCGGATCTTTTTGAGTAAGTAGGCACCAAATTCCCCACATGGACCAGTCAGATAAAACCAGGGTGTCAAAAGAATCTTACCAAAACAGATCTGTATTTTGTGGTGGATTGTTTACATGTATATTATAAATACTTTTAAATATGAGTTTGAATGATTTTTTTGTCACATGCCATATTATAAAAGGGTGCTTACATGTATGCAACTAGATTATTGTTTTTTCATTGTTTTTTCCTTTTTTCCCCCAAATGTTTTTCACTTCATTTTGTTGTTTGGTATATCACATTGAATAAAAAAAATAATGGCATAATTATTTTTATTTGTAATTTCTTGCTTTGTCAAAAGAACACAAAGTTTTAACAGTTCTGTGCAGACCTTTTATATCCACTGTACCCAAAAGTGATGACATTTATTATATATATATATATATATATATATATATATATATATATATATATATATATATATATATATATATATATATATATATATATATAAAATTATATACATAAAGCATGTATACATAATTTTAATAAATACAACTAATCATTTTAGAAACAGAAATGAACTCTTACAGAGTAAAATATAGAGAAGTTTGAATGGGTAGCGATGACTGAGGCAAGATTGCCATTACAGAATTCTCCATCGCCAACATATCCAGGCCCACATTCACATGTTACCTCTGGAAAACAAAAGTAACAAGAGTAAATAAGAGTATTTCAGATTTTTCCAATATTTATAAATTATTATATTATTAGTGGATGAAATCATTTTATTGAGTATAGGTGAACTTTAAACTTTATTACTTCTATATTCTACTTATGATATTTATTCCATATGTTTTAGCAGTACCTCTAATGCTGTAGCAGTAAGCGTCATAAAGACTTTTTTCTTCAGGATCCTTGTACTTGACTATGCCCACATGATTGTCACCACATTTTGCAGATGGAAAGAGGATTGGATAACCCACATTTTTCCCATCGAACCATCCGGCAACACATAAGTGCATTCCCATCTAGTTGATGAACAAGATGGAATCGGTAGCATATCAGATTAAAAGTAAAAAAAATTTTTTAAGTGAAATTTAACACGACAGATTTTTATACAACTATTGTCTTAAAATATGTGTACATATACAAACTAGGGGTGTCCCCGATTAGAATTGTACTTAATCCAATGTAAGAATTTACATTGTATAAATAGATTTGTCAAGTCATGCCTATAGTTGATTGATAGTCGATTCATATGAGTGTCGGGTGGTGGTAAAATGCTGTGTCACGCTTTGATCAAGAGTCTGAAACCAGAATACGAATAGGACGTTTATTAGCCTTGTAGATTGGAGACAGGTGAAGGTGATTAGTATGAAGGCGAGGCACTGCAAGTGTGCTGAGTGCTGAGGGGGGGCGTGGCCGGTGGTTTCCTGACAGGTTGGGGTGGTGGTGGTGGTTGTTTTGGCTGGACGACGACACCAGGTAGTTGTGATATGATTCCTCATAAAATTTTAAAGCTACGATGTACAGACTAATAGAAGAAAATGTCAAAAAATGATCAATAAACCTAAAACATTTACAGAAAGGCCACGCTGCAGACAGGATTTGCAAATCCAATTAAATTGGTTAAACTGCCTGGGCGATCGCACTCAGCGCAACATTGATGCGGTGAAAAAAAAATAAATGTACAGAATTTAATTAGAGCAGAACATACCTTTACAGAATAACCCAGATATTATAAAATATAATCCCTGCTGGCAAGATGCTCCTGTGTTGGTCACGAATCATGGAACCATTAATTCAAGCACATTAGAAATATTATAATTATTAAAAGCTTCTTTCTTTTCCTATTTTTATTTATAACTATCGTAATAGGCTGCATATTAACTTATTGGGGGAAAACCGGTTCTATGTCAAATCAGACATTGAGCACCCCTATATAACAAAAAAATGCATCGTCCTCATTTTCTAGCATCCAAGCAAAGATTCAACTGTCAGATTGAAGGTTTCAATATTGATTATTGATTGATTGATTATTTCAGCAAGATAATGCTAAACTGCAGACTGCATTTATTATAACAGCATGGTTTCCTAGTAGAGGAGTTCAGGTGCTGAACTCACCTGCCCGCAGTCCAGACCTTTCAACAATTAAAAACTTTTGAAGTATCATGGATCAAAAAAAAATAAAAAAAATACAACAAAGAAGCCCCAAAATTCTAATATTTTTCCCTTAAAATAGTATATTTCCTTATATTAAACATTTGATATTGTGAAAAAATTATGGGTTTATCAGATTTGCAAATAATTGCATTTTGTTTTTATTTACATTATACTTCATCGGAATTGCGGTTGTAAAAGAAGATACATTTACAGCATGTATCTCAACATTGATAACTAACTGGACACAAATGTAAATTTTTGAACTTGATTTTCAACCTCCTTCTTACTTTTGCCAGGTATTCATTTTACTAATTAGTGGTAGGAACAATTGTTTAAGTAGGTTTTCTTTTTTTGGGCTTATTTTATATAAAAAAATCAACAAAGAAACAAGGATGTATGTCATGTTTAAGATGAAATGAGATGTGTGCGATAATGTAAATCAAATTCTGACAGATTTCCTCAACAGATACATATATATGTTTTATGTAAGAAGGTTAGCAGGTCTTTATTCAGCCTGACAAGAGTAGGTTGCCATGGCTACGGTGTTTTTTTTATGAGAATGGGCTCTACTATTCTTGAAGGCCTCAGGTGCCTGAGTAACAGCACAAAGAGATAGGCTAGATTATGTGACCTTGCTGTCCAGGATTGACTAAAGACAAAGGAGACATATTTTGATTTAGAATGCTAGTTAAAGCCTTGCAAGGGCTCCAGTTACACTTCACTAAATCATCAATTCCCTTAAATCACTGCGTATGCCTAATTGTAATGGTAAAATGTTCAAATTAACACTGAACAAATTTTCAGGATAATTCACAGACACTTTTTTTTGCCTTTTGGTGCAAAATCACACTATGTAAAATAATATAAAGTAACCATTTAATTGTTAGACAATGTCAGACTAATGCTAAATATATCCACAGGTATATTATTTAAATAAAGAACGTACTTGTATTCTTCACATAAATCCAACCAACATATGTTTTGTGCCAGGAATTTGAGCAATTTATTTTTACCTGTTGGGCATCAGAAAGCTGGGACAAAGTAGCGAGTGTGGCTCCTTCAGCTTTGCAGGCTGCCTCTGCTGTTGTGTAGTTCATCATATACTTCCCAGCTGGTGATCTCAGGTGGAAGACACCTGCTGTTTTGGCTAAATAACATATTCTCATTAAATATAATTCAAACTTAATGATGTGTTAAAATGATAAACAGGTAATTATTTATCACCATTATTTACTTGTTTAAAGAGTTATATATACAGTATCTCACACGAGTAAATACATACCTCACATTTCAGCAACCATTTTATTATAATCATCTCAAGGGACAATACTATAGAAATAAAACTTATATAGCTTTACTGCTGCACATTAACAGATTTACTGTCCTCTAAAAATAACTCAACATTCAGCCATTATTCTCAAAATATCTGGCAACAAAAGTAAATACATCTTAAGTGAATTTGTCAAAACTGTGTCCAAAGTGTCAATATTTTTTTTTGTGAGCACTATTGTTATCATTGTTATCAGCACTGCCTTTAATCCTCCTGGACATGGAATTCATCAAAGCTGCACAGGTTGTTGCTTGGATCCTCTTCCACTCTTCCTTAATGACATCACATGACATTAATGACGTCCACTTGAGGATGCCCCACAGGTGCTTAATAGGGTTCAGGTCTGAAGACATACTTGGCCACTCCATCACCTTTACACTTAGCAAAGCATTCTTGGCGGTCTGTTTGGAGTCGTTTTGCCGTTCAGCCCCAGACCATGATTCTACCACCACCATGCTTGACTGTAGGCAAGACAATGTTGGTACTTGGTACTCCTCACCAAGGCACTGCCACACTTGCTGGACACCATCTAAGTCAATTTATCTTAGTCTATTCAGACCACAGGACATGGTTTTAGTAATTCATGCACTTGGACAGGTTCTCCAGCAAACTGTTTGAGGGCTTTCTTGTGAGCCAGTTTCAGAAGTGGCTTCATTCTGGGACAACAGCCATGCAAACCGACTTTGTTGCAGAGTGCGCCATATGGTCTGATCACTTACAAGCGGACCTTCCGCTCCTGGAAACTCTAAAGCAATGCTGGCAGCTCTTACGCATCTGTTTTTTTTAAGCCAGCTTCTGCACCTGATGCACAGCATAATAATTCAACTTCTTTGATCAACCCTTGTGAGGCCTGCACTGTAACTCAGTTTCAGGGTGTAATCAATCTTTTAATAGCCTAGACCATTATTGTGGAGAGCAAGAATACTAATCCTCAGAAAGTTCTTTGCAATAAGGTGTCATGCTGAACATCTAGTGGTCAGTATGAGTGAATTGTACTCAAAGCACCAACCTTTAACTGCTTTACACAAGATACACAAATTTGTATGGTCCTGTCAAGCAGACAAGAACATGAACATGATGAATAGGAAATTTGGCTTTGCATGGTTAAACAATGTACAGCTGTTATCACTTAGGGTGTACTCATGTGTTAGTTTTAGCCAGCTAGTTAGAAAATAATGGCTGAATGTTGTTTTTTTCAGAGGACAGTAAATCTGTACTGCTATACAAGCAGCACATTGACTATAAATTATATCCAAGTTTCATTTCTTTGGTATTGTCCCTTGAGAATATATACTTTAGTGAGATACTTTACAATGGATATAAAAAGTCTACACTTCTTTATGAAACTGCATATTTACAGAAATACAAAAACAGCAATAACAACAATACAATCATCAGACTTGCTACATCTTTGTGATCTTCCAACAAACAAAAATCCAGAAATAAATAGACATTTATCGTATTTTCCGGACTATAAGCCGCTACTTTTTTCCCCCACGCTTTGAACCCCGCGGCTTAAACAATGAAGCGGCTAATTTATGGATTTTTCCTGGGTTTTTCCCGGTTTTACAAACTTCAAGCCAAAAAACTGAGACCCATAACATTAGACAAATGAAATTGCTGAACGGGTTCAGGTGAACCAATGAAACTCTTTATATTAAATCAGATGCGCTCCCACTGAATCGGGCCGCACCACATCATAAATATGGATGATGTTCCTCTGACGTTTGACCTGCCGCTCACTCGGACTGTCAACAGGAAATGTGAATCATTCGTCACGCTGAAAACAACCGGGCATGAAAAAACACACTTCACCTGTGTTCTGAGCTGCACGGCATCAGGAGAAAAGCTTCACCAATGGTGATTTTTAAATGCACGACGATGCCAAAAGAAAAACTCTCGAGAGAAATAGTTGTGAAAGGAAGGAGGAAGACAGTGAACAATGACTTTCTTGGTAGGCTACTGTTTAGATACAAGCCGTGTTACAGACACTGTCTTTCATTAAAGCCTGTGTAAAGTTAATTAGTTTTAGTGTAGACACCTGCGGCTTATAGACAGGTGCGGCTTATTTATGTTCAAAATAAAAATCTTTGTCAAATTCAGTGGGTGCGGCTTATATTTGGGTGCGCTTAATAGTCCGGAAATTACGGTAAATATAATTTCTTTTTAAATGACAACACCCTGATTGCATAAGTCTCCATACACTTTCATAATAGGGGCTTTTGACTGTCCTCAGAGTAGACCCATCACATTCAAAATTAGGCCTGTAGGTAAATGCCATACACCTGCCATCAATTAAAGTGATTCTAATTAAAACCAGATAAAAGTAAACTGTTGCTGTAGTATTTGCCTGCATATCTAGGTTGCAAAAATCAGGAGGACACTCCAAAGTTGATAAAAGAAGAGGGAGAAAATCTATCAAGGGTGCTATCAAGAGGGCAATAGCAAGAGTAAAGGAAGTACATGAATTTATGCTGGTCACTTCTTGCATGTGTATTCTTACAAGGAAGAATACGCAATCATGTCTGAAGTATGCATGTGTGAAAATGTGGCTGGTCTGATGAGACAACGGTTGAACTTTTTGGTCAATACAGAGCATCATCCAAGGAAAACCATACTGACATTGAAGCATGGTGGGGGTAGCATTATGTTTTGCGGCTGTTTTTCTTTAGCTGGGCCAGGGGCACAATATTTTGGCACAAAACTTTCTGTCCTGAGTATGCGTCAACTTGAGTAAGTACTGTCTTCAAAGCAAAAAAGAGAATAAACAAATAGAGATATTTCATGGAAATATCTTAAGAATCTACTTTTCACTTAAGTTGTTCCTGACTGTATAATTTGTAATGAAAATCATTGTGTTAAATCAAATAAAAGAAATGTGCCAAACAAGCATTTTTCCTATTTTTCTCAGACTTTTAAAATACACTCTATGTATTTTACTTCATATAACAAGCACCTAGTGTAAAAGAAAGTAAAGGGGAAGGATAATAAGAGCAATTGTTTTACACCACAATAAAACTTATGGTTTTCTGCTTAGGTTTTCTGCTTATTGATAGATGTAAATAATAAATAGCTTTGAATGTTTACTATTGGTTTAAGTCCTGAGTATTGTCTGTAAAGACAGCGTTTGTTATTAAACCAACAGGATAAAGCAGCAAAAAGACCCGATAGCTATCTGAGAAAACCCCACCATTTTAAAGCTGAGAAAAAAGGAAAATCAATCAGAAACATTGCACAAGCTTTGAGCATAACCAATACAGCAATTTGGCATATCCTGTAAAAGAAGAAACTGATAGTGTACTGACAATCAGACATCAAACAGGTCACCAAAAGAAAATTACAGAAGTTGATGAGCAGGACACTGAGAAAATCCCAAAACAACAGTGCCATCATCAACAGCCTCCATAGGACACGGGTAAAATACTTTATTTGCAGAAATATAAATATAATTAAAAAAATAAATCAATTCAGGAGTCTACAGTAATTTACTGGAAATGTATAGAGGAGCTTATCTAATCTAATTAAGAGGACTGGTCAAATCAATCCCCAGACTTTACTCAATTGAACATGGATTTGCCCTCCTAAAGAGGAAACAGTGGTAAAGATTGTTAGTGAACATGCACACACTCTGATGCAGCAGACTTAGCTTAAATAAAAAAAACTCTGCTTATTAAATTAAATATATATTTTTTTAAATTAAATACAATATTTACAATTCATGGAGTTTACATAATAAACTCAACACATTAGTAAAAAATAGAATAAAATAGTAATTAATTTATGAAATCTGAACTGTGAACCTGATGAAACTATCTACTTGATTTTATTAACATTATAGAATGCTCCCACACAGTTCCAGCGATATTGCCAAATGGTTATGTAAAATATCACTTAGTAAAGTCATTCTTGCTGCCCTAAAATTCTAATGATAGACACTACACATAATTAGAACCCAGGCTGATTGATAATCATCTATCTAAGAGTAGATTACACCAATAAAAATGTGATCATTGGGCTCTATTCATTCCTGTGGTTACGCTAGGTTGAAGCTCTGCACACAATAATGAGCAGTAAGAATAGATGTGCCATTAGTGGCCGGATGCGACCACAGGCCGTGTAAATATATAAAATAGTCCAGAAATAAAGAAATATTCAAAGGTCAAAGCAGAAAACAAAGAAAGAAAAATAAGGTAAAGTCCATTCTGTCGGCTGGATTTAAATCCAATAAGAATGCAATATAAATAGGGGGAAATGGATGAGTCATTGGGGCTATTGCATAAAACTAATAAAGCGTTTTTGAAGCCATCGATTCCAGATAATGACTCAGAAAAGCAAGATAACCAGTTTGGTCATAATGGTCTACATAATAGTATTTACTTAAACCTTGAAATGAAACTCATTCTTTAATCAAGTCAATATCAGTCAATATCGTGCCAACTGAGTTAAGTTTAGAGATTAGAATTGACAGTGTTGGACAAAGTACACTAACCATGTACTTGAGTTAATGTAGAGATACATTCTGTAAAAAATTATTTTGGTAAAAGTGAACCTTTAAACTTTCACTTGAGTATAAGTACAAAAGTATTTGCCTTTAAATTTACTTAAATATAGAAAGTACTACAATTTATTATGGCTATAATGTTCCTATATAATTTTTGTCTAAGACTCTTTGCTTAATCAACTCAGTTTATGTATAAAGACTTTGAAAAACCTTCTCCTGAGTACCACTGAAGGGGTCTTATGTGCAGAGGCCAAGTGGAACCACTTTGGACGTTGCTGCCATCAGCCCCAGCAGTCTCTGGAACTCCTTTACAGTGGGTGACTGGCCTTCTTTCACTCTCTCGGCGGCTGTTAGATTCGATGAGTTTTGAGCAGGAGATAACTGCACCCGCATGAGGGTCGACTCCCACACTACGCCTAAGTATTATTTTTAGTATCATTATAAGTTCTCTATAATGGAGAAAGCCGTATCCCCAACTCCTTCATGTGAGCATAAATGACATCTCAATGCCGGACCGCCAACTGCTCCGATTGAGCCAATATCAATCAATCGTCGATATAATTTAGAATGCGGATACACTGAAGTCTCAGTGGGACCAGAACCACATCCACACACTTTCAGAAGGTGTGGAGTGAGAGGGCAAGACCAAACGGAAGGACCCGATATTGAAAAGCCTCGGCCCCCAAAAGTGAACCTCAGGAACCTCCTGTGAGATGGAAGGATGGATACATGAAAGTACACATCCTTCAGATCTATCGTGACAAACCAGTCCTCGGACCTGATTTGAGACACAACTTGATTAAGTTTCAAAAGTGATCGGTTTAGCTGACGTAGATCCAAAATAGGACGCAACCCTCCCTTCTTGGGAACTCTGTCTTCAGTGCGCAGGACCCACCAAAACACATCTGGCAGAGCTTCCCAGGCTGTCTGATAGTCTCTTAAGGGAATCAGTCTCTTGAGACTGACCTCTGGTATGCCTAGAGCTGGAGCTACACTCTGGTGCAGCTCTAGGGGGCCTCCTGAGAGGCAGCTAACTAACCCCCCAAGTCCAGCATGCTTCCAAAGCTTGCGACCGAAGCTTGCGAGCCCCAGGTCCTCAAATGCCACTTTGCCTCAGTGAAAGCGGGGCCAAAACCATGAGGAGCGGGAGCACCCTTCTTAAAGTGTGCTGCCTGGGAGTGGATCGTTCGCAATGACATGCGAGCGCAATCTGTGCAGTCGGCTCTCTCGAGAACCGACCTAGCAAGCTAGGCTCTCAAGCAAGCAAAACACAGGCTGTGTGTATCCACCCTGTGTTATAGCTGGGGCAAGGGGACTCGAAAGAGTGCTCACTCTTTATGCTTGCTTTCATTTTTTGTGTGTATATATATATATATATATATATATATATATATATATATATATATATATATATATATATATATATATATATATATATGTGTGTGTTTTATAGCTTCCTGGTCGTGACGTCACCCCGCAGCTGACAGCGTGCTTTCATTGGACCGATTACACACGTGATTCAGAGCGTGGACAATGCGGAAGCGCTCCCAAAGCATTGTTGATGCAGCTCAAGTTCCTGAAGGGGAACAATTGAAACCAAGTTCTGAATTTTGACTCATTAAATTTCAAAAAGTGAATCAGTGCTGTCATCAGGAGATCTATTGCTAAAGTCAAACATTTTCTTCTTTAGCAAAAAACAGAAAATTGTGATTCACACAATGTATATGTAAATGTAATCTTTGTACATTGCTCTCCCTTAATCTCACCTGCAGTTGGGTCAAAATGCAGCCGCCAGGCTTTAAATAGGGTCAGGAAAAGGGGATCGCATTATTCTAGTACTAGAATCTCTACACAGGCTTCCTGTGATATTCAGGGTTGAATCTGATTTTGTCTACAACACACTTTCTGGGAGCAGATAACAATACATCAGCATTCTTCCTCATCCATATTCATCCACTAGATCATGCAGGTTTTCTGAGAAGGCAATCATGCTTTTTCTGGAACAGTCTTCATTTCCATGTGGGGTCATCTCCTTAAATAGCCACTTTTAAATATTTTTTGAATTTCATTAGGTTTGTTTATTAGTTGAAATAGGTAAATCTTTGGTCTAACATTATGTTTACTGTTAGCTTAATTTTGATTATTTGTAAATAAATAAAGGCTGACTTGACATTTTGTATTTTTTTTTTTATATATATATATATATATATATATTAGTATTATATAACTTTTCTTGTTAGAAATTGTAGTATTGTAGTATAACCTCACCTACAAAATTAAAGCATCTTAAACAATAATATTGTCAAAAAATATAAGAAGCTTGTACATAAATGTAAAATACTTACAGTGAAAATGCAAGTCTTTGCAGATCGCATTAGCATTGCAGTCTCCATTGTTCTCCAGACAGCGATCGACAGGTGGCACCACCTTCTCGAAGCACTGGACTCCATTGCCCACATACCCTTGGAGGCATTCACATCGGCGCTCATTCTGATGAAAGTAAATAGGTCAACGTATGTTGTTACAATCTGTCTAAAAAAAAAAAATCATATAAACTTACAGGTCCAACGAAAATGCAGTTTGCAAAGTCACTGCAGCCACCATTATTTTCCTCAACACAAAGGTTGATGGGGGAGCAGTCAAAGCCATCTCCAGAGTAGCCGGCTTTACAAGTGCATGTAACTTTGATATCAGACTGGGTGCAATTAGCCGCGATGTGGCAGCCTCCATTATATTCATTACACAGATCTGGAGCTGGAAAAAATTAAAAATAAGAGACGATTAGCATTTTCACATAGGATCTTTGTAAGAACATGCAACAAATGTTTACCTTAAGCCTTACAAATAGACATGTAATAAAATTATATATTGCAATAGTCATCACATATTATTTATGTTAGCAATAATGTCCAATGACAACAGTTACATATGCTTATGCAGTCATTAATATAAAATATCATGCAATATCAAAAAGTTATAAAATGTTAGGGTTATTATTATGATTTTACTGATATTACTGAAATTTTACACAGTAAAATACAACACAGATTATCTCTTTCCAGATTTTTTATAATCTAGGTTATCTTAAATTAGAGTGACCTTTTACTAGCCTCATATACACTGCTCAGAGTATTTCCTACCCTTTTAGGTTATTTTTGCCCTAGTTGTTTTTAATAAAGCCAAAGCCTGCATTTGCCTTATGCACCTAAACTTGGTAAGGGTCAGGTACCAATCTATGTATATGTGTGGTTTTGGCTGAGAAAAACTAGTCAAGCATTTTTAAAAAGTAATTAATATTGCAGGTAGGAGTCAGGAAACGATACATCAGTCCACATGCGACATAAGATATATCCAGGGAATCATTCAAGCCAATCATTTGCATTAGTCACTTCACTGCATAATACCTCATTTCAAAGTACTTAAATATAATTTCAAATATTGCTTGTTCTGCATGATCGCCTCTGCGTCACACACATAACTGGAAAATGAACGGTTGACTGACACTTTGTCTTTTGCTACTGAAAATGTAAGCTTAGGATAAAGTGGGGCTTTTTTTTACAATTATTTTTTATTTTTGTAAACAGCTGATAATTACACATTGAATTATAAAAATTTTTAATATATATTTGTTGGTGTTTTTTTCCATACCCTGCTTGTAAGACTACACACCTGATCACAGCAAAAAGCTATAGGTTCAATTCCTCATTTTACCATATGTTATTTACTTTTGAGTTGCATTAGGCCTACCTTAAAATCCAAACAAAGTGCATACACATACCTGTGCAGTTGTAGCCATCTCCTTCATATGAAGGTTCACACTGGCATTGATTCTCTGGAAGGCACACAGCCTTTGAATGGCATTTTGGGGAGCATACTGGCTTCACATCTATTAAATTAAGAAGACTGTTAGTGGTGCAGGTTATAAAGATTTTTGGTCATTCGGACATCTAATAATAATAGTCAAGGCAACTGGACCTGAAGAAATTTTAGTATATCTGCCCTAAGCATCACCTTGACCCTACAATGTTAGAATATTAAAGTGTGTTTTCCTATCATTGGCTAGCTTTCTTTTTTTTTTTTTACCGATTTTTGACTCGCATTTCACTCCTGTCCAGCCTTCCTGGCAGAAACAACTACCATCACCATCTATCCCATCCTCGCACTTCCCATTAAGAGTACAGGAACAGGCTGTGAACAGAGGACAATGTAGTGCATGTGTTAAATGAAATAAACACTAAATTACTGAAGGATTTTCAAACAAAAACAATGTCATGATTACATGCAGTTTTCAGCAAACCCGAATTGATCAGATCAGATTCAGACAGAAATGTTAATATCCACAGCTATACTATTAAGTATTAACAAATTGATCCTTAAGTGCATTTTAGGGCTTCTGAAAAGAATTTTGCCTGATGCCGTCTCTCAAAGGGAAAAACTCTGTTGTAGGTGTTAGAAAAAATGTAGTGGTTCTGCTAGAACAAACTTCAAGAAGCTTAAGGTTGCAATAAACATTGTTTTTTAACACTGAATTACTAAACAGATTATTCAACATTCATAGTCGTATGTGTAATTATACACACATGCACCACATACTGTACACATTTGTTTATCCTATAGTATGAAGTCAAAAGATGCACAAGTGATATACAGAAACAATATCAATTCTTAATTTCATTAGTTTTAATTGAAAGCTTTTTTACTGGCCAGAAGATTGGACTGTGTTTTATTCTTTTGTGTTTTATTCGTTTGTGTTTTTATATTGAAACTAAATTAAAATAATGAAAAAGGTGATGAAAAATCAGCTTTCGGGAATTGCTGTGAATGCGCATGCTGACCTTTAAAATATTGTAATAGTTTTAGTATGTGCCTTCAATCAATGAAAAAAATCTATAAAACATCAAAATCTCTTACATGCACCTATTAAAAAAATGTATTAATAAAAAAGAGAAGAGAGAATAAATCCACGGTCTGAGAACTGATTAAGTGACCTTAAGAGTACAAAATTCTGAGCAACTTTTAGGAAATAAGACATTGGTGAGAACTTCACAAAGCACAACATGACATCTGCTAAAAAACAGAGCAGGCCATCAAAAACAGAAAAGAAGCTTTTGTCAGGCACCAAGACACTAAAAAGAATCTAATGCTGTAACTCTAGAGAAACAGTGACCACAATGCAAAACTTTATTACTGCTTTAATATCCGCCTTTACATGTCTACATTATGCATAATAAAACCTTGAACCTAAGAGAAGCATTCAACCACCCGATACCTCAATTACTGCAGCAAAGGATATTTAAAAGCCCATGTGGTGACTCAGGAGCTGTATAGTCATAAGAAAAGAAAGTTATCCAGTAAACTGTAATTAAATGTGGCTGAAGATATAAGGTGGGTATGCTTTCTTAGAGGTATAGATACTGTAGATACAAATTTCCATCCAATTAGCTACTATACTATACTATACTATACTATACTATACTATACTATACTATACTATACTATACTATAAAATTTGCATTAGATAACTGCATTAGATTTTTTTGTTGTGGTTTAAAAGTGAACTTACCTGTACAGTTTGGCCCATAATGCTTGTCTTTGCACAATGTGCATGCTGTCCCAGTAAAACCACTGTGACATTTACATTCCCCTGTTCCATATTGCCCATCATCACAATCACCATGACTTCCACATGGCGCCTCCAAGCCTCCAGGACAGACTACAACAGACATTGTATTAATTAAACCAATATTAATTAAATTCACTTACTAATGTAAATGCGTCCACCCCGAACATCACACCCTTATGTGCTTGCTGAGCAATCCTTTTTTTTTAAATAAACCTGTTCCCTCTTTACTCTTATAATGTCATTCACTTTCCATTAAATTCTTAAAAATGGATGTGAGGATTTTTCTCATTCAGCCATAACAGCATTGGTGAGGATAGGAGCTGACAATGGGCAAGAAGACCTGGCTTTTTCATCCCAACGGTTTTCAGTGTCATTGGGGTCAGGGACCTGTGCAGGCAAGTTTTTCCACGCCAACTTTGCCAAAATATGTCTTCATTAACCTAAATTTGTACAATGGGTCATTGTCATAATGGGACATGTTTGTTAGTTTGTTAGTTCGCTCTTAGTTCCACTGTAGGTTAAAGCAAAGACAGACATTCCAAACAATTGTTTTTAACATTGTGGCAATAGTTTGGGGAAGGCTGGAAAATGGGTGTGATGGACAGGTGTCGGAATGTTTTTGGCCATAAAATCCATATTAGCATTCTAGCACATTACCCAGGAGCAAATTGTTTACTAGATTACGAAAAAGAACATAAAACTTGTATCTTGTAGCTGTTTACATGCAGCTATTTTAATAGATTTTCAACACTGATGAAATAAAGTAAAAAAAAAATACATTGTTTTAGGATATCCATGTAACTACAATGATAAACTATTACTACAATGTAGTCACAATACACATTTAGTTAAAACTTTACTTGACTAAATTCAACAACTGCCTTTAGACTTTTATAATAACTTTTAAACAAACGAATTATTATTTGTTACAATAATACAAACATATTAGGTCCAGTAGAATCTATTATAAAGCAAATTATTACAAAAAGCTAAGAGGTCCCCTGGTGGTCTAGTGGTTAAGATGCAGCGCTCCCACCGCTGCGACCCGGGTTCGATTCCCGGTCAGGGAACTATCCCCAGCCACTCTTAGTGCCGGTCCCAAGCCCGGATAAATTGGGGAGGGTTGCGTTAGGAAGGGCATCCAGCGTAAAACATGTGCCAAATCAAACGTGCGGAGGATCCGCTGTGGCGACCCCTAACGGGAGAAGCCGAAAAGAAAGTTTATTACAAAAAGCTAAGAGCTAAGAAGAATTACGAATGTCCCCTTGTGTTACGATGGTTCGACTTACAATTTTCCGATATTGCAATGAAACAAAATTGTAAAATATTCAAAGTATGTAAAAGTTATGTGTGGCAAGAACACATAACTTTTGGTTTTTGGGGGTCTCTCCCAATAAATGAAAATACTTGCTACAACTACACACACACACACAAAAAAAAAAAAAGTTAACAAAAAATTAGGAAATTGATTGCCATTATTACCTTGACAGTTTCGTCCATAGTGGTTTTTGCAACACTTTGAAACCCATGACATTTTAGTGCACAATCGTTGACAGCCAAATGAGTGTAAACTGTAACTGGGAAACTCGATGTCATCGTAAAAATAATGCCGTCTGTAGTGGTTCCATGGTCTATTGCACATACTAGTTTTGTTCTATGGAGAGGTAGATGTTAATAGACATTTAAAAAAAAAAAAAAAACATTCTCAAATCTGATTTGGTTCTATATTGATTGCATACTAGTTACTACAATACACCCTATATACAGTATATACAGTATATACATATATATACACACACATATATACAGTATTTATACAGTATATACAGTATATACATATATATACACACACACATATATACAGTATTTATACAGTATATATATATATATATATATATACATATATATATATATATATATATATATATATATATATATATATATATATAAATGTTTTAGTTTTTTTTTCTGATATGCATTGTCATCTATAAGGCCTCTATAGAGAGGAGTGTGCCTTTCCAAATCATGTCCAATCAATAAACATTTCTATAGGTAGATTCCAGTCAAGGTGTTGAGATATCTCAGCACCAATAGAGAGAATTGAGAGGCACCTGAACTGTGTTGTTGCAAAAGGTCTGAATACTTAATTTTTTTTTATTTACTGACATTTCTAGAATTCTGTTTTCACATATTATAGGATTTGGATTAATGCTGCAACATGAAGGGAGACTTTTAAACACTTTTGTTATATAAAACTTATATTGTGCTGTAAAGTAAGAATGCTATTAAAAAATGTTTTCATATTTTGTTTTGTTTTTATAAATTATCAAAATGGAAAATAAATGAACAAATGAACCAATAATCCTAACCAAAATGCCAACTCCATTTGTAGAAATGCATCTCCAAACTTGCAAGAATCCTCCACAATGCTTCAATGTTGCTTGTAGACAATGATAATTGTACTTCTGTTCAGCTCTTTAGGAAAATAACTTGTTTTTTGATACATCCAATTATTTCAGATTATTCCAAAGCACTTGCTGCCATTTTTTAATCCCAGGTTCTATGTTTTCATGCATTGTTAAGTCGCTTAACCTTGTTTCCATGTCAGGGCTATGACTTTTTAGCTACAATCCTTCCATGAAGACCACTTCTGGCCAGACTTCTCCAGACAGTAAATGCTGGACATCTGACGGAGAAGAGAAGTAACCATAATTTGTCTTTCATTTACTACATTAAATTTTCTTGGCTGACCACTGTCTGTCAAGATTGCCTGTTTCGTTATTTTTTTTTGTAAATAGCTTGATCAGCACATCTTGAAGCCCCAGTCTGCATTGAAATTTGTGCCTGGGAGAGATCTTGCTGATGTCTTGTTGCTGTGCTCAGTCTTGCCATGATGTATGACCTGTGGGTCTTCCACACCCTCACTTTAGTAGCATAGTAGCTTTTCCTTACCCAGATTTTATCCTCCTACATAGCTTTAGATTGTGTTTCAACCTACATATGAAATTAATGGTCATTAGCACCTGCTTGGTATAAATGGTTACTCATACACCTGACATTGATCCTACAAATTCCCAGACATAATGCAAAAGCACAAAGTATACAAAAGTAAGAAATGAAAGCCAAAAGGAATTCACACCATATACTGATTTGATTTGGAATGTTCTTCTGTTCATTTACTTTCCATTTTGTTCATTTATAAAAATAAATTAACTTTTATTTTAAAACCATTTACACTTTATAGCACTTTTTTATAGCACAACTGAAAACTTTTGCACAGTACTGTATATGTACTGTATCCCATTCCATATGAATTTCTAATATGCCTATATAATAACCTCCACACTTCTGGAAAAAGGTTCCAATAGATTTTGGAGTGTTATTATAGATATTTCTGCTCATTCAGCCACAAGGGCATTAGTAGTGAGACTGTGCCAACTTTGTGGTAAAGGTTTGTTGAATAATTACATATGACTGGATTCAGGTGTCCTAATACTTTTGCTAGTTTTGCAAGTTTGAATATTTCAGTGTTTGTGTATGCTTTTATGTTTTATGAAAGTTTGTGAAAGTTAAATAATGTCATGCTAAACTATTAGATACATAAAAAAAACATAAAAAAGTGACAGGCAAGACAAAGAATGATTGAATAGATACTTACAGTGTACACACTACTATAGGGGCAAGGTGGTGGATGCGAACAAGATCCACAGCGACTCTGTTACACATAATCAATTAAATATGAGCACACGCTACTATTTTAATGTCCATACTGATATTATGTTAGAGTGAGCATTTTACTGAAATAACATTCAAAGGGCATTTTACAGTGAATTCTTACTTTAATCTCTGTAGGTGAAAAGTCATCACAGTGTGCCCCTATATTTGGAGGCTCTAGAACCTTATCAATCCCATGTGCGATTCCTGTCAAGAATTGCAGATGGCGTTCTACAATCTTGGCATTATTACCATTGATTAAAATATCCCCCTAAAATAAAAAATCCATACATATCCATACAGCATAATTCATCACACCATTGTCAATTCGATGCTATGTTTTAATCATTTGCAATTACCTTTAACTTATTCCTAAAACAACTGCACATATGATATGTTTAAGCTACATTATATTTGCTTTAAGTAAGTAACGTTGAATTCAATTTAGGTAAAAAGAATAATTCAGTGCCTGTCAAAAATTTTGGAAACATCTAGTCTTTTATTATTATTGAGACGCATGCATGTTCATTTTGTCTATATGCAACAAACTGAGTAAAACAAAGGCAAAAACACACAAGAAATAAACAGTGAATGAATAGAAGAAGTTTGACTGGAAGACGATTTCACATTTTTGGCTCTAACAGAAGAGCGTAAGATGTAAGATGAAAAACAGAAGAGATGTTAGCAGTCTGCCTCATACACAAAGTCAAGCTTAATGGTTTGGGCTTGCTTTGGAGCAGGGAGGGTTGGAAACCTTTTCCAGGTGAAAGAAATACTGAACCCACTTTGCCACCATTCCATACTTCAATGCCATGCAATTTCTTCTGGACAGAGGCTAATTAGAACCAGCCATACAACAGGACAGTGACCCAAAGCATATATCCAAGCTCTGTGAGCGTTATTATGAGAAAACAGTCGGCTAACGTGTTATATACCATGTGGTGACCTGCCCAGTCACTATACTTAAATCCTGTTGAACTGCTCTGGGATGAACTGATTTGCAAAGACAGAAAGAAATATTCTATAACTATTAAAAGACCCCTTTGGCAAGTTTTACAGGCGACATGGCAAAGTAGTTCAGCTTTTGGGAGGATTTTTCAATAAAAATAAAGTTTAACAACTGTATATTTATATATTTGTTTGGTTAAAATGCATCTTCATGCCTTTTATTTTCCTAGTTTGTAGCATTTAAACAAAAGTTTTGGACTTTTTACAAGCACTGTAGATATTCTAACTAACTCTAACTTGACACAAATCCCAAATCACAGTTTAGGGATAGAACACACATATACACATACACACATATATATATATATATATATATATATATATATATATATATATATATATATATATACACACATATACACATACACACATACATATACATATACATATATATCATAGACTATTCTGATACAAAAAAAATATTTGTTCATGTGAGAATTTTTACATTCTTTATATATAAATATTATATATAAAATATTATATACTCAAATTTCACTCTGATAAAAAAATTACAAAAACGTTAAAACTTACAGTTTGGTCTTGGCTGTAACTAAAAGTTAGTCTCGAGCCATACATCGTTCTGAGAGTTGTTTCTCTTGGCAGGGATACAGCAACTGCCTGTCAAGACACAAAGTATAAAACATAAGCAAACTTCCTGCAAGGGCTTGCCAGAGACTTCCTTTATGCCTGAAGGTGGAAAGTGTAGATTTTTCAAATACAACCTTGGCTCAACACTGATTCAGAATATGACCATAAAAGAATTGTCAAGGTCACTCACTGTCAGGCTGATGACGCGGAAGCCGATATAATCCGATCATTGTCCTTTTATTTCAAACCGTACAAAACAAAACACTCACAAGCCGTTGAAAACAACAAACAAAGACATCCGCTCGAAACGCGTTGTCCACTATGAGCGCGAATGTCCCAAGCATAATCCTTAAAGCCTTCGGCAATGAGTAATCCAATTTGGAAGTGGAGTTCGGATACACAGCCAGCGGTGAATGCCGGCGGTCGAGCAGCCACGCGATTGTCCAGCTTGACAATATAACGACCGACAGCCTGTGACTCAAGAACGTGAGTTTAAGTAGTCTGTTCTTTAATGAGCCACAGCTGCCGGTAATCACGGAAGGCAGCGTGACTGCTATCGAGGGGGGCGTGGCAGGGGGATCCCTGACAGCTATCGAGGGGGGCGTGGCCGGGGGGATCCCTGACAGCTATCGAGGGGGGCGTGGCAGGGGGATCCCTGACAGCTATCGAGGGGGGCGTGGCAGGGGGATCCCTGACACTCACATTGGCTCAAGAATATTTTTCTCTCCTGACTAAATAATTTTCTTAAGCAAAAGAAATTGTATCCTAAATTCTGTAGCTTCAATTACTATACTTAAGCTGTGATCAGGTATAAAAAAAAAGTTTTTATCTTTAACTTGAAAAAAGAAAATCACACAAGCTTTTCACTTTTTATTTGTTTTTGTATTTATAGTAAGTAAAAAGTATGTAAACATTAATTTCCATAATCTGATCTCACAAAAAAGTACACATCACTTTTAATTTACATTTTCTACTAATCCCACCTCACAAAGTTTGAAGATTTATATTAGAGCAAATATTGCAGTTATGCAAATGATAATATATTTCCCATTTACCATAAAATCTGTAAATGCAGACCAATTTTCTTTTTAGCAAAATATTTTGCATGAAATTTAAAAGTTTACCAATGTTGTGTTAAGCTTTTGAGATATGGTGAAAATTATGTTATAAATTTCTTTGCTGAATTCTTACTCCAATAAATGAAAATATCTTTCAAATATATATTTAAACTTCAGAACAAAGCCCAACTGTTATACATAACTACTTTAAAAGGTTTACTTACTTTCTGTTCACGAATGATGTGAAATTTGATGTAAGCCTGTAGTTTGTCAAAATGATCTTCACTGTACAGCCAGTTCTTCTGCTCCTGTGGCAGACTATTGAATGCTTTATCAGTGGGCCAGAACATAGTAAAAGGTTGAAATGCTGAATGCTTCAGCATATCCACCAGGTTTGCTTTCTGCCACCAAAAAAAAAAGATCAAGTCACTTACGTAAGTAAACACAATATTTATATTTAATACATAATATTTAATACACATCAGCGATATATAAGGGGTATGAATATTTAAAGCCAAATTGTATTATTGCCTAATTTCTCTTGTAATTAGATTCTAAGTAAATAAATATCTTTTGTTAATTTTCCTTTCCCACAGTCCTAATTTTAAATTTGTCCAACATTAGTGAGCTGAATTTGTGATATGATGTTAGTTTAATGCAAATTTTTAAAAATTGTAAATTGTAAATACAACTTTTGTTTATTAAAGAAACTTTTAACTAATTTACTAGCTATTTATGGAGGCAGAACAATTGATGATTCCTTTTTTAAGAGCCTTGATATAAAGATGTTTACAGACCATTTACTGAGCACAGTAGTATTGGAACTGTACAGCCAATACTTTTGTTTTTGCTCTATACATCTACACGTATATCCCCAATCCAAACATGTTGGGATACTTTTTCAAATGCAAATAAAAACAGAATCACAAATGTTTAAAGGAAATGTAATGAGGAAATGTTGCCATTTTATAGAAAACAAACAATCATTTTGAATTTGATGACTTTTAAAAAAAGTTCAGACAGGGTCATGTTTTCCACTATGTAGCATCCATTCTTCTATTAACAGCAGTCCGTATACATCTGGGAACTGAGGAGACCAGTTGCTGGAGTTTTGGGAGAATAATGTTATCTAATTTGTGTTTAATACAGGATTCTAGCTGCTCAACAGTCCTGGGTCTTCTTTATTGTTTTTTTCTTTTTAGCATATGCCAAATGTATTCAATTGATTAAAGGTATGGACTGCAGACAGGCCAGTTCAGCACCCAGACTCTTTTTCTACTAAGAAGCTATGCTGTTGTAATAGATGGATTATACAGTTTAGCAATGTCTTACTGAAATTTGCAAGACCTTCTATAAAAAAGATGTTGCATCTGTTGTTTTAAAACCTGTTTATACCTTTCAGCATCGATGGGGCCTTTCCATGCACCCAGTACCATCAGAGATGCAGGCTTTTGAGCTGAGTGCTGATAACAAACCATGATTTTCTCTTTAATCTGGAAATCGGTTGTTCATGGTTTCTGAGCCCATGCAGTGATTCCCATTACAGAATCATGCCTGTTTTAAATGCAGTGCTGCCTAAATGCCCAGAGATCACGGGCATCCAATATTGATTTTTACCCTTGTCCCTTGCAGACAGACATTTCTCCAGATTATTTGAATTTTTTATGTTATTATGTACTGTAGATTGAGATATTTGCAATTTGCTATTATTTTAAAATATTACCATAACTCTAACCCTATTATCTTACTGACCTGTTGCCAATAAACCTAATTAGGTGGAAAATGTTCAACCAGCTGTTTCTTTTTACTTTACTGACTTTTTCAGAATTTTGTTCTTCTCAGTTCTCATACGTTTATGGACTCTTGTTTAAAAAAAAGGAGAGGCTACACAATGGTAAAACTGCCCTGGAGGCATTTATGCTCTAACATAAGGGTACTTTAAGCAGGGCACATACCTGTAGCAAACTGCCAAACATGGTATATCCGTATGCTTCTGCTGCATTAATAACATTCAACTGAAAATTGAATAGACAGATTATTATTTCAAGTGATAAAAGGTTTAACTAGCATAAAAAAATATATCACTTTGTGCTTAAACATTTTAATCTTTTTTTTTCATAACTTGAATTATATAGTCTGGATATAATTTTCTTTCAAACAAATAGATACAAATAAACAAGACAAAAATACGTACTGAGCTGTTAACACTTTTAGTTTCGTTCTTTAGTTCATATGGGAAGAGGACTTTATCTATGAAATGTATGACTCCATTAGAGCATTGATAGTCACTAGAGATTATTTTTGTATCGCCATTAATGTACACAGCACCCTGTGAGAGATAAAAAATGAGATATACATAAGATAAAATCTAATAGAGACTTGTATCTAATTCATACCTTTAGTGTTTGTTTGACATTTTTGTTCGGAAATAGTCAGATATTTGTTTAAAGCTGTTAAAGGCTTACATCTCGTACGCTGAAATTCAACACATGCCCAGAAGCAGCAATCAAACGTGTGAGAGATCTAAGTTTTGATTCAGAGAGTTCGTCAAAGCCAACTAAGTGGTATCTTAACAGATCTGGGCTGCGTTTTTTAAGCTCCCATATTTCAATCTGTTTGGGGAAAAGAAGAACAAAATATTATCAGTGTAACCTCAAGCAGAGGTATTGAAATCAAGGTTTCAAGGTTGCTTTCAGGTAGCACCATTGACTCTGTTTTGAATTAGATAGAGGAAGAATAAATTCATGACATTCTTAATAATTGTACTTAAGCGTTCTCTTTGATAATCTTTTTTTCAAGCAATATTGTCAGGTTTGCTAATCAAAATTTGATGTCAAGATTAATGCATATGCCATACTATAAAGTTTGCTATATGGAATAGATTTAAAGGTTTGTTATTACAGGGAGATTAAAATAAAAATAATTTTCAGGGTGAAGATTATTGTACCCTGATGTTGGTCTTATTATTTTTGGTGTTTTAAAGACTTTTTAATGAAAAAAAAAAGCATCAAATATACCGAGTAGTTTCCAATGTAATCTGCATGAGGTACAAATAAGGTGAATGGTCCTTTACTGTACAAATCCCTGACTCTTGAGTCCTAAAAAAAAAAAAAGAAAAAACACTGCTACTACTTACATTATCATTCATTAAACCAATAATAGGCAAACTATGAAACTGTATAGAAACTTTGAGACTTACTGCAAGATTTTTCCGAAACCAATTAGCATCTGAATTGTGAAGAAGCTCCTGCCACAAGCAATAAAGATTTTAATTTTAAAAGGGCATGAAAAAGTTTCTGATCTCATTCAAATTAATTATTGCCTACTCATAAACAGTTTCTTAATTATATTGTCTCTTTAACCGAGTATACTCACTCTACTGACAGTACCCATACACTGAATACCATTTCCTTTGTAGTTATATCGACATGTGCAGTTTCTCTCACCCGGGCCAATGTACAGACACATAGCATTGATGCTGCATCCTCCATTTTCCTGTATAATAATTAAAACAACCCAGTTATTCTTTCTCTTGCAGGTTTTAAAACTTACATGAGCATAGACATAGCTATAATAAAATTATAATATATGTTTTCATTTAGCTTTTTTTTTTGTAATTTCTTCAAATTCATGTTTTGTATACAACATTTATTTTCAATTTGCAGTAGTTAACTGAGGTAACAATTAATGAAGCAATATTTTACAGGCAAACTGCATGTCTCTATCTTCCTAAATATTTGTTTTATGGTTATTGAGGTGGTTAGTGGATTATCTTTTACTATGTAATAGAATGAGCCGATGTAAGTCATAGTGTTTAATGTGAAGAGAAGCCCTGTTGCACTTTTAGATCACTTTGTTCCAATCAAGTTTCTGTCATGGAAATTTGCTTCTGAATGTATTTTAAACTAAATGTCTTATAAAGCTACACATTCAGACTAAGATTGATTGATTGGTCTTTTTTAAAATATTCTTGCAGTCTTTTTATTGTATCTTATAATACTTAATATGTCATTTAATATTTATTATCTTCCTTGAATACTTCCCTGTTTAGTCAGAAAAAGATACTGTGTTGTTGGACATTTGATAGTGAAGATAACTGTAAATATTTTAATAAAGAATAGGCAGCTAATTCCCAAATCATGTGGCAAAATAAAAACAAGCTGAGAATCTGCTGATCAGTTTGAGGGTAATTTACAGTATACAATGTTTGAGTGTGAATGAGCTTTTGTGTGCTTCCAGTGGGCTCACCACCTGCAGGAGGGACCGTAAGGGACGGTGCTGTGAGGATTGGGCAGCAGTCGAAGGCGGGGGCCTGCTTAGACTGCTGCCCCCGCGACCCGAATTACGGATAAGCGGGAGAAAATGAATGAATGAATGAATGAATGAATGAATGAATGAGCTTTTGTGTGCTTGATCAGTATTTAAGAGAGTGTGAACATAACAATCAGTGCGAGCGTGTCTAGTGTACTGTAGTCTGTGGAGCCACGCTCACACTGATTGTTATGTTCACACTCTCTTGAATACTGACATGAAATACTGAAAATAATTTTACTGGACCTTATACATTATACATGGTTATCTTGCCCAGAATTTTTCATGCTGTTTCATTTTAACTGTTATGTTTGTCTTCATACTTAAGCAATAATTCTTTAAGGACCACACATTGCAAGCCATACATTATTCAACTAAATTTCCCAGCAATCTTCCAAGGACAAATTCAGTGTTACATTCAAACCAATACAAAACAAAAGAAAAAAAGAAAAATATGAAAAGATTGTTTTTTTGTTTCATTTATTTTATAATTGTCAGCCTCAATGAGGCCCTAAATAATTCAAAATCTTTATTAAGCCTAAATGATTTTTGTATCACATACCTTTAGGCAGGGATTTATCGGCATGCATAAACTCCTTTTTGCAGCATAGCCTGGTTTACAAACACACGCAGCCTGAAATATAATATACTATAGTTCAGCAAAACAGTCCTTCAATAATCAACAATAAAGAAAGATCCTAAATTAGTAAAGATACATGTAAAACACAAAAAAAACACATGCAAGATGCTTTACGACAGGATCAAAATATAATAAAAAACTACATTTTTGTCCTTACATGTTTGCTCAATGATTATCCAGTTTGAGGTTTTTCTAAATAAAGGTACAATTTGTAACAATAAAACAAATAACTACCTAGTAACCACATGAGCAAATTATTATTTTATTATTTATTATTTTATTTGGATTTTATGTAATAGACCAACACAAAGTATCACACAATTGTGAATTGGAGGAAGAATGACACATGGTGTTAAAGAATTTTACAAATAAAAATCTGAAAGGAGTGGCGTGCATATGTATTCAGCCCCCTTTACCCTGATTAGTAATTTGAGTCTACCTGTGTGTAATTAACCACACCTCAAAAGCCTCAGAGGTTTGTTAGAGAACATTATTGAGCAAACTGGATCATGAAGACTAAAGAACACACCAGACAGGTCAGGGATAAAGCTGTGGAGAATTTAAAAGCAGGGTTAGGTTATAAAAACCAAGCTTTGAACATCTCATTGAGCACTATTCAATCCATCATCCAAAAATGGAAAGAGTATGGTACAACTGCTAACCTACCAAGACATGGCCGTCCACCTAAACTGACAGGTCGGGCAAGGAGAGCATTGATCCAAGAAGCAGTCAAAAGGCCCTTTGTAACTCTGGAGAATCTGCAGAGATCCACAGCTCAGGTGGAGAGCATGACTATTGGTCATGCACTCCACCAATCTGGCTATTATGGAACAGTGGCACGAAGAAACCCATTGTTGACAAAAAAAAGAATCCCATTTGCAGTTTGCCATAAACCATGTAGGGGACACAGCAAACATGTGGAAGAAGGTGCTGGGGTCAGATGAGACCAAAATTAAACATTTTGGCCTACATGCAAAACGCTATGTGTGGCGGAAACCTAACACTGCACATGAGCCTGAACACACCATCCCCACCATAAAACATGTGGCAGCATCATGCTGGGGGGATGCTTTTCGTCAGCAGAGACAGGAAAGCTGGCCAGAGTTCACAGGGCAATCCTGGAAGAAAACCTATTAAAGGCTTGAGACTGGGGTGGAGGTTCACCTTCCAGCAGGACAATGACTCTAAAAATACAGCCAATGCTACAATGGAATGGTTGAGATGAAAGCATATTCATGTGTTAGAATAGCCCAGTCAAAGTCCAGACCTAAATCCAATTGAGAATCTTTGGCAAGACTTGAAAATTGCTGTTCACAGACGTTCTGTTTTGACGAGCTGTTTTGCAAAGAAGAATGGGCACAAAATTACAGTCTCTAGATTTGCAAAGCAAGTAGAGACATACCCAAAAAGAATTGCAGTGAAAGCTTTGAAAGTATTGACTCAGGGGGGCTGAATACATATGCATGCCACACGTTTCAGATTTTTATTTGTAAAATAAATCTTCAACACCATGTATTATTTTACTTCCACTTCACAATTATGCAATACTTTGTGTTGGTCTATTACATAAAATCCCAATAAAATACATTTAATTTTGAATACTTCCAAAATGTGAAAATATTTAAGGGTTATGAATACTTTTGCAATGCACTGTATATATAGACAAATGAATACTTTTTGATAAATCTTAAAATTGACAACGTTTAAAAGAATGATCTTAATAATTGGAGAGGGCTGTATTAAAGTCTGCTTTAAAAACATTAATTTGGGGGGAGAAATCTTATCAAATTCTACTCTAAGCTAAACTAATATTGTGAGCTACAGTAAGAATGAATCTTGAAGTCTTAAAATCATGAAAATAATCTATTCTCACATGCGTTTTAATATTTGTATCAGTTAATTATTTATGCACCCAATAGTTTAATAAATAAGTTGACCGAGCAGTCATGTTTTGTGGTTACACCTTACTTTAAAGTTTTTATCCTAATGTAAGAATCAACACACCAAATAAAATTCAATACTTAATATACAATGTTTTCTCAATATACATTTGAAGTGTTTTTAAAACTTAAAATGCATGTACCTCAAAAACTTAAAAACTGATTAGTATGTGCCCAGGGCCAACCATGTGTCCAGTAAGGATTAACAAAAAAGCAGGGTCTATTAAATCAAGGTCTTGTCAACTATTTGGCTCATTAACATTATATTTCTGTTAATATCATTATAACATCCATAATATTAACAGTTATATATTTATACAGTTATATATTATATATAATTATATGCACCTATGGAAATTCTATCTTACACTTCAAATAACACTACACTACCAGTCAAAAATTTTAACACACATTCTCCTTCAGTGGTTTTCTTTATCATCCAAACTTTGAAAGAACATGTATGGACTTTTGTAGTAATTAAAAAATGTTTAATAACCTAGAATATGCTTTAGATTTTAGATTGTCCAAAGTAGCTACATTTAGAATTGATGACAGCTTAGCATACTCAGGTATAATCCCATCAGTGATTCATGATTTAGTGGTTTTCAATTTACATTTGTGCCTTGTCAAGAGGTAATGTGTGCCATTTCTTGCCTTTATAAGTTGTCTTGTGAAGACCAAAAACTACCTCTGCTGCAAAGGATAAGTATGAATTACCAGCCTCAGAAACCACCAATTTACAGATGGCGATGGTGTGATGCATCAGATGACCTGGCCTCCATGATCACCCAATCTAAATCTAATTGAGATGGTTTGGGAAAAGTTAAACCGAAGAGTGAAGGAAAAGCAGGCACACATTTGGGAACTCTTTTAAGACTGTTTGTGAATCCATTTTAGATGACCACTTCATGAGGCTAACAATTAGAATGCCAAGAGTGTGCAAAGCTGTTATCAAATAAAAGTTGGGTACTTTAAAGAATGTTGAAATGTTATTTAAGTGTTGAAAACATTGATGAAGATGCACCCAAACATTTAACTGGAATTTGGTGTATTGTATGTCAGTTCATTGACATAATGTACATGCATTCACATGTATTGACAATACAATGCAGTTTATGCCAGTTTGAAAATAAAAATGTTAATGATGTCATAATAAAGACAAATGTCATTATAGCAGTGATATTAAGAAAATTTTAATTGACCATGTTTGGTCCAGTTTTGATGCAGTCGGTTGTTTGAGAACATCCTCCATTATTAACTAGACAGGGGTCGATCTCTGTTAAACAAAAACACAGAGAAATAATAAGGATTAAGTTTCTAACTCAGTATGAGAACAAGTTTATCTTTATTTTTGTGGCTACAATAGCACAATTAATAAATGTATGTATCAAATTTACATTTATGATGTGATGATAATAATAATACAATAATAACAACCAGCAGAGATAGTAGCCCACCACTAAATTTTAAAGTTAAAGGCAAATATAATTACCATAATTTCCGGACTATAAAGAGCACCCATATATAAGCCACACCCACAGAATTTTACAAATATTTTTATTTTTAACATAAATAATAAGGCCATAATAAGGCTACACTAATGTACTTTACACAGGCTTTAACGAAAGACACGTTACACATGGTGTAACAGGTGAAATATGTTGCGCTTCCTTTAGGAGCATAGCGGTATTTTGGGAATAGCCTGGCACTGCATTTTTTACCGGTATTACTGCATGTGTGCAAGACCGAGGAATATGTCCTTATTATTTTCTGATGCTGATTTCTAAGTTTCTTTGACTAACCCGTAACGCTGTTGCCAAGAAAAATGGAAACCTGTCTGTGCTTATATGATTTCCGTTGCAACTGGAGTTAGCGAGCTCTCCCTTCACACTGACTCATTGCATTACAACGGCAGCCTGCAAACAGTAGCCTACCAAGTAAGTCATTTTCACTGTCTTCCTCCTTCCTTTCACAACTATTTCTCTCGGGAGTTTATCTTTTGGCATCGTCATGCGTTTAAAAAAACTTTTTTTTCTCCCGATGCCGTGCAGCTCAGAACACAGGTAAGGTGCGTTTTTCCGTTTCCGTTCGGAAATTTCATTGGTCTAATGTTATGTTGCTCAGTTTTTTGGCTTAAAGTTTGTGAAACCGGAAAAAACCTAGGAAAAATTTATAAATTAGCCGCTTTGTTGTTTAAGCCGCGGGGTTTAAAACGTAGGAAAAAAGTAGCGGCTTATAGTCCGGAAAATACGGTAGACATAAGAAGCTAGTTTGATGGCTTTTAAAAACTATGAAATATCAGAATATAAACAGGTTCAAAGCAATACTCCTTTAAGAGCCGATAACAAACTCTACTCAACTATCTATAAGAGGAATAAGAACAGTGGAAGGTCAGGGTCTTTTGCGTACTGTATTCTCCAATATTGGTTGTGTTTTAAAAATTATTACCTAGACAAACAGTTCCATCTCCAGTGTAGTCTTTCTTACATGTGCAGCTCCTTTCTCCAGGTGAGACTTTTTTGCAGTTTGCATGTTTTGAACAGCCACCATTATTGGTGGCACACAAATCAGTTTCTGTAAAAAAAATTTTTAATAAAAAAGTTTATTAATCTCTCGAAGATTGAGCCATAATTATTTCTTTTTTTTATTCACACCATTGTCATGTTAAGATAAATCCAGCTTGAGGGGCAGATTTGGTTTAATTTATCACATCACTAAATTCTAGTGCAGATCTGGTAAAAACTGTAGGTTCTGAGTCAAACTCATCACGCATTTAAGTATAAAAAATGTTATCAAAACAATGAGAATAAATATTGTCTTGCTGCAATAAATTTCCGATTGCTGCAATTAATAAAAAATAAATCAACGAGCAATTAAAATCAATGTATTGTATGTAACATTAAAGCGCACTGACTATGGCAGGGATCTTTTCCCCCAGTACAATATGTTTGATTTCCTTTTTTTGAATGATTTTTTATTACAAAACTCTTTATACAGGGTGGTACAAGGAAACATTTTGGAACTAGGAGTAGTCAGCAATCGTTTGGAACCAGTGCGACCTCATTTAGAACCCCTTGCCATTAGTTGTAATGGTGCAGTGAAGTGGTGTACGAGCATTCGCTGTAAAACCATTTATCGGAATGGTGATAGTGGGAGTACTGGGCAAAGGGAATTTCTACATCATTACCAGTTTGGACATCATGATTGTGTCCTGTCCGCAAAATTCAAAGAAAAAAGAAGAAGAAAAAAAAAAGTCCCTAGTTGGTGTTTGAACAGCCTGCACACCAGAGAATATTGAAGCTGTTTGAGCTGCCATTGTGAGGATCCCTCACCGCTCTGTATGACCAAACGCATTATCGCTTTGTTGAGCTGTTTCTTATGCATACACACTTATGTTATAATTACATCAGCACACAGGGCACAACCATAGCGTCCTAATTGGTAATGACATTCATGTAAAATATTATTCACATGTAATTAAGTAAAACAGATTTTTTTAAACACCCTTGTCATTCATGGATTGCTCCTTGATTGCTAGCTTGAATTTCTCATGGTCATTTTTCAGGCCCTTGTATTTCAGTAACTTCTCGAATTTAGATATTGACACATGGGATTGCCACATTTATCAGCACTGCTGTTTTCTGCTCCTTATCTGTTATTACCCTGGCTGTCAGGCTGGTTCGCCACTGTTTGTTTAAATGCCTGGATCAGGAAGTCCCCCAGGATCTTAGCTTTGTTGTTTCCTACGCTCTGTTCTAATTTGGTACACCTGCACATTCATGTAATTAATCAATCAGCCAATGGTGTGGTTTGAGTTTAAAAAATAGCAATCTCCTAGGATTTTCTCACAAGGGTCTACAATTTACACAGATGTATGCAAAAAAAAAAATTACAAATAAATAAAAGCAAGAAAAACATCCTGTGATGGCAGTTCCAAAGGTCAGATGAAAATGCTTAGACTAGATTGAGCTGATAAAAAGGCTGCAGTTACTCACATCATTCTCTATCATTTAATCATTTCTTTAGTTCCCAAGTGAAGCAACAGAAAGCTGTGTTCCCAAGTGAAGCTTTCTTTTGTTTTCTAGGGATTGTGAGTTTAAATCCTGACAATGCGAAGGTGATTTGTGGCTGGGGGTATTTTGGGTGAAAGCGCAAGTTAATGAAAGAGTACACTCTTCCATGTTAATCAGAACATGCATGCAGAAGTGGGAAAAAGCACTTTTCCTTGATTGTGTAACACTGCTTCATGTAACAACATAAAAAGGAGTTTAAAATTTGAAATGAGAGGAATTTGAGAGAGAAATTTGCGTCAGAGAACTTATGCTCTTTAGTTAGTAACTGTTGTATGATAGGGGAGACATGATCGGTTGGTGGGAATTGCTAGGACTAAATTATGGAAAACATTAGGGAAGTGTACCCACTTTTTACGATTGTGGTAAGAAGAAAAGTAAATGCTGCTAAATGTTGAGGTGGGTTTGCAACTATATAACTAAAAAAATATATAGATATTTGTGTATATAATGTATAATATATATATATAATTTTTTTGAACAAAACCTTGACAGAAGGTTCCATTTCCATGGTAACCTGCTGCGCAGATACATGTTGGATTTACTCCTGAACCTGTAGAAAAACAGCTGAAAAAAGGCGTTACCAGACAAAAATAAAATACAGTTTTAATTTGCACCAAACTTTAAAAAAAAATAATAATAAATGCATATGATAAAGAGCAAATTAAAGCTTTGTGTGCTTCTTTATTTACTCACTTGGCATTTTGATCACAAATGCCTCCGCATGCATCATTAACAATCTCTAAAGAAAAAAGAATTATAGAGAGATTAAATTACTTTATCAGAGATTTTTTAGGATTGACAAATCAGGTACATTCACTGAAATATTGTAAAATCATTTTCAGCACTGACCTACAGAACAGTCCACTCCTTTCCAGCCCTTGTAGCAAATACACTGGCCATTACCATCGAAGCCATCCAGACATTTTCCATGATCGCAATGGCATTCTAAACATTAAAAATATGTGTTCTTGCTTAATAGGCATGGTGCTTAAATATGCCTTCGTTATAACAGTGGGATGTTATAGAGTTGTTAATTCTGTATATACATTCACCAATAAAGGAATCCATAATTATGATTTAGAATCACATTTAGCTCAAACAAGGACAACACAGTCATTTCAAAGAATTCTAAAGCTAAATAAAAAATTTGACACAAGAGAAAATAGAATATGGCAAAGTAGGAAACTAGAATTAGCAATTTCAGCTAGAGCCCTATTCGGTGGCTAATGCTTTGCCACTTCTGATTCATTATCAAGCTCATATATATGGACAGCTGTGTAAAAACACAGGATAAATTAGCATCCTGCAAGAAGTTATTTTATTTGTCAGAACTTTCCATTCAGTGCTGATATTCTGTACATACATTTACCAATTAGTTTGTGTGAAAACCTGTTCTAGCGTACTGTGTAAAACATTAAGCACATATAGAATATATACTATATTAGAAAGAAGGACAGATGGGTTGGGTTAATGATTTTAATCAAGACACCAGCACAAAGCCCACATAGTTTGTAGGTATTTTTTCGTGTGTAAAGGGTAAGCATATTTCTCCCATTCTAAAATAACTATCTCCTATGACACTTTGTTAAACCTGCCCAGTGCACAAGACATGTAGTGACATTTTTGGAGACAAAACTGGAAAATGAAATGTTCCCCAAATATTCGTACACTTTTACAAAGGTGAATAAAAATAAAATTAAGCTATCAGAATTAACATTAAACAGTAAATTATATGGCAACAACAAGAAACCAACACAACAACAACCAAATGACAAATAATACTAAGAATTACAAATACTCAAATGCACATATGACCGCACTGAATGACTGCTCTATTAAAATTATTGATCATGTAAATCATATCATTTGGATCTTACCTGATTTGCACTCTTTGCCATATCTTCCAGGCTCACACATTTCACATGCTGTTCCATGGAACCCTTCATTGCACAGACACTCTCCACTGCCCAGAAGGCCATCCAGGCATTTGCCATTGTTTGAGCACCAATTGTCCACAGTTCCAGGACATTTAAAACAGTCATGTCCAAAGTATCCAGGGCAGCAGGCATGATCCTTGGAGAAACACACATTCCAATATATATCATGGTATAACATGATTTGTACATGGAAATTGATATTTGTATTAAAAATGATTTGATCTCCTGTGTAATATTCATATGAACATATCTACTGTATCTACAATGTTAAAAGTCTAAGCGCAATGAGAGCTGAATCATCAGATATTATTCTATTGGGCAGCTAGTTTTTAACATTTGCTCTGCAAAGAAAGGACTTTTCAGTTTAGTGGCAAAATAAATGCAAACCGCATTGTCATCTGTTACAATAGTTACAAACTTTTGCAGAGGTTCTTTTCACAGGGTTTTTTTTTTAAAACAATGTTTTCTGTATGGAAATACATCAGGACAAAAAAATGTCTGATTTGATTACACTGTAAAAAGCATGTACAGCCAGATGATTTTTGGAGGATGATCTTATCTCATGTAATTTGTGCTATGTGCAGCTACACTTATCTTTTAATAGGGTCAAATCTACCACCACTGCAGACATGTTAAATAGGTTTGGTGGAATCTGGTAGGAGCTGCATTTTATGTGGTTGATACTATACTGTTCATCTACTTTGAAAGAAGATAACATAGCTTAATAATGTCACTTACATCATGTACTGTATATGAAATTGTAAATATTCATTTATAGATTATTTAAAAAGATTCGGCACGGCTTTCGTTGCTAGGATAATCTCAGACTCAGACACAAACAGAAGTGCAAGACTTAATTTTAAATGTAAAACACCAAATGTGTCTTACATTCTTACAAATGTGTAAAAAAACTGATGTTGAGGATTATGTTCATTAATAATTTCACCAACATTTCACTGATTATTTATTAGCATTGCCAATATACAGACAAATTATACTGATAATCTTACCTTTGCAGTTTCTATGCAGTCCATCTTGCAACCTGGCACTAATTTCCTCTTTTGTCTTATTCTTTTAGTATATTTACAGTTGGACTTCATATTTAAAGGGAATGCATCCTTCACCTAAAATACATTTGTATGTTCAATTTAATTCAGAGTTTGTGCCATTACATAAATAAAGAATGCTCAATGTAAGAAAATTTCAAAATATTTCCTTTTACAAATAAGTTAGGCATGCTGATAAAAACTGTGCAGTTACACCATTAGCAATTGACATGTAATACAAAGTATAAGTAATATAGATAATATGCTTTGGAATTCCCATTGTATGAAAAAAATTGTAACATGGAATCAGCGATGATGTGATTACTGTATATAATAAGAATTTGGATAGAAATCAGAATAACCAGTTAAACATATGCCGAACTTAAGTGGCCAGCGAGTACCTAATCTCACTATCCATTTTACCAGGTACACCTACAATATACTGTAGGTCACAATGAAGTAAACAATTAATTGCTACTTAATTTGACAACTGAGCTTAACTTCAATGAAAAGTGACTGTAAGAACAAAAAAAAAGCACCATTCACCAGATATTATTTGGATAATGAGCAATTTTCAGCCCAGTTGTGATGCCAACACAGTAATGATGTTTTTCGGTGTGGTAATTTAAGATATGTACATAGAGTTATGGTATAGTTGTAGGTAGCAGATTAGTGCCTGTCGCTCAAAAATCTAAATAACAACAAAATATTAGAATGATCAAATACAGGACATCAGAATGTACAATATTTGAGGCCTACAGACCAGAAATGCTGTACATTCTGGTTTCATGACATTGATTCAGGATCTCCTGGCTGCAATTCATAGATCTGTTGGTGCATGAAAGGATAAGATGTTTTGTATGATGTGTTACTGTATTAGTTAATTAATAATGCTGGTAGAAATCATGCTGGTTAATTTCACCACATTTGCACTGATTGATGTTAACTAAACGTACTCATGCACAACATATTGGCAACATGCAGCATTTCTCTATTTCAGTGTTTGTCATTTTTCTCATTTGTATATCACATTCATGCTTTTGATTCTAACTGGCCATTTTACCAGGTGCACCTACTATGTTCACTGTAGGTCACGTCTTCAAAAGACTGATTATGCTAATTGAGATTTTCATCAAAATTTCACTGATTATTCATGAGCTAGTGATAATCTTATCTTTTGATTTAGTTTTTGTTACATTTTGTGTCCTTTGACAGTAAGACTTCAACTTATCAGACTGCTTTTACCATCCCTGTAGTTTTTAATAATACTCAATTTAAGTTCGGTGAAAGAAAAGTAAACGTTCATGTGGAATTGGTCATGGTTAAGGTATGGGCCTGCTGATTGGATTTCTAATTCAAATCGAAGTACCACTTAACCCTAAGAATTTATTCAAGTTATACAGTATCTCTGGACATGCTTGCTTCTTGTACAGATGTTCTCAACCAAACAATATCTGGTTATTGGTGGTCCCATGAAGGTCCCTTCCTTTTAAGGATGAGGCAGTACATCTAAATAGTAGCACAGTAAATTTAAGGTACATATAATTATAAAAAGATGTAAACTGCTGATGTATTTTGGATGAAATATAAGCACTGTAAATAATGTTATTTACTGAGCAAAATGTTATTCATTAAATATATGAATAAACACTCATGAACAGCCGATAGATACTAAGGCAAAAGCAGCCTATAATGACTCAGCTGTGTAAAGCATTTTGTATCCTTCCTCTGGGTCTTCTGAACTATATGTTCCTTTTACTAATCTGCCTGATTTCATCCATGATGGCCTGATAATTAGCAGCAGGCACAGGTGTGTTGAGATAGAGGCAGCAGTGGGAAGCATACAGTCCCCTAAGACTTAAGAACTAAGAATAAAGGCCATGTATGTACTAATGAAGCAGGGGATTTGGAACAGTGGGGTGTTATCTTACAGGCATGGCGCCGTACGAGCATTTGGGAGCCGAGTCGCAAGGACCACACCTTCCCTGTGTAGGAGGATCAAACATAAGGAACATTAGATATTTTTATTAAAATCACTGCTGACAGTTCAAATTAATGACAACGTTGGGTGACAATATTATGAGCTCAACGACAGCAGAATCAGTAGTAGTTGCAGAAATGAAAAGTACGTAGCTGCATTTTGTTACAATATTTAAGTGACATTTTATGGTACACTTTATCTGATTATAACCAAAACACACAACCTAGACTTATACTCTTACTCTTTTATTATTTCATGAATAAACAAGTACCATCCATTTTTTAATTTTGATGTTTTAATTCATTACAGTTCTTGATTCATTTTATTTAAAACAAATAAGGAACTTGACCTTATTAAAAATGTCCAAATAATGTTGGTGTTTTTGAATTTTTTCCAGTCACATACAAGTTAACTTGTACCCTTAATAAAATGCAGTAATACTAACTTCACCCATTAGCCCAAACCTAATCTTCTGTATATTGTTAGAAGTTTGCAACAGTGAGATTTAATTAACTAAGAGAAGTCTAAGAAGAGAGATAAGTCGTGAATTCTTTACGTTTAGATTCAGTTTTAAAACTTACAAATGCTCTCATGTACACGTCTTTGTTGCAGTAGTTTTTGTGAATCACTAAAACCTGGGAGATGGTGATCAAGGCACCGTGCCTTAGCTCTGTGAAGATTCCATCCAGTGGTACATCATTAATGAGTGTCTAAAGAAGAAGAAAGTATATTCAGTAGTATTTCTAATAGAATCCCAAATCCAAAAAAAGTTGTGATGCTGTGAAAAATGTCAATAAAAACAGAATGCAATGATTTCCAAATCTTATAAATATAAAGCCATATGTTTTTCAAATTATAACAAAAAATATCAAATGTTTAAACTGAGAAAATATACTACAAATATATAAAATTATTAAATATACATTTTCCATAAATTATATATATATATAATTTATGGAAAAATATGTTTAAAACTGAAAAATATGTTTAAAACTGAAAAATATGTTTAAAACTGAGGAGACCAGTTGCTGAAGTTTTGGGAGAGGAATATTGACCCATTCGTGTCCGATACAGGATTCTAGCTGCTTAACAGTCTTGGCTCTTCTTTGTTGTATTTTTTATGACACGCCAACATTTTTTCAAATGGTGAATGTTCTGAACAGCAGGAAGGCCAGTTCAGCATCCAAACTCTTACATTTTTCATGCTAATAAATGCAGTATGCAGGTTACCACTGCTTTGCTAAAATATGCTGTGCCTATCCAGATTTGCCCATTTAATGCACCCTCATTTAAATGCAGTAATGCACCTCCATACCATCAGAGATGCAGGCTTTTGTGCTGAGCGCTAATGATCCTTTCAGTTTAAGTCTGGAGGACACAGCGTTCATGGTTTCCAAAAAGAATTTCAATTTAAAATTCATCTGACCACAGAACAGTATTCCACTTTGCCTCAGTCCATTTTAAATTAGCTTTGGCTAAGAGAAGACAGCGACGTTTGCTGTCATGTTCACATAGGGCTTCTTTGTTGCATTTTAGCACTTTAACCTGCAAACTGTGTTCATAGACAGTGATTTCTGGAGGTGTTCAATGAGCCCATGCAGTGATTTCTATTACAGAATCATGCCTGTATTTAATGCAGTGCTGCTTGAGGGGCTGAAGATAATAAGCATCCAATATTGATTTTTATACTTGTCCCTTGTACAAAGGAATTTCTTCAGATTGTTTGATTCCTTTTATGATATTATGTACTGTGAACAGTGAGAAGCATGTAGATGTTTAGGAGAAATGGAAGTGAAGTTTTTAGCAAGATTGTTTAACAGAATTTTGGAAGGTGAGAGGATGCTTGAGAAATGGAAAAGGAGTGTGCTGGTACCCATTTTTTTTTAAATAAGCAAGATGTCCAGACCTGCAGTAACTACAGGGGAATAAAGTTGATCAATCACACCATTGAGTTATGGAAAGGAGGAGTGGAAGCCAGGTTAAGAGAAAAGGTGACCATCTGTGAGCAACATATGGTTTCATGCTGAGGAAGAGCACAACAAATGCAATATTTGCTTTGAGAATGTTAATGAAGAAGTATAAAGAAGGTCAGAAGAAGTTGCGTTATGTGTTTGTGGATTTAGAGAAAGTGCAGAGAGAGCCGTGAGAGGAGTTGTGGTATTGTATGAGGAAGTCAGGTGTGTCAGAGAAGTATGTGAGGGTGGTGCAGGACATGTATGAGGACAGTGTGACAGCAGTGAGGTGTGCAGTAGGAACAACAGACTGGTTCAAGGTGAAGGTTGAACTGCATCAAGGATCGGCTCTGAGCCCTTTCCTGTTTGCAGTGGTGATGGACAGGTTGATAGAGAGGGTCAGACAGGAGTCATGGGTTATGATGTTTGCGGATGATATTGTGATTTGCGGTGAAAGTAGGAAGCAGGTTGAGAAGAGCCTGGAGAGGTGGAGGTACGTGTTGGAGAGAAGGGGAATGAAAGTAAGTAGGAGTAAGACAGAGTACATGTGTGGGTATTAGAGTGAGGGCAGTGGAGTGGTGCACTTGCAGGGAAAAGAGGTGGAGGAGTTTATTTGTTTGTTTAACCTTTATTTTTACAGGCAAGTCATTAAGAACAGGTTCTTATTTACAATGGTGGCCTGACAAGTGGAATAACCACTTAGGGAAGTAGGGCTAAAATAAGGTACCTGGGGTCAAAGTAATGGAGAGTGTGTTGGAGAAGTGAAGAAAAGAGTGCAGATATGGTGAATTGGGTTGAAAAGAGTGATAGCAGGAGTGATTTTTGATAGAAGAGTATCTGTGAGAGTGAAAGGGAAATTTTAAAGGATTGTGGTGAGACCTGCAATGTTGTATGGTTTAGAGACAGTGGCATTGAGTAAAAGACACGAGGTGGAGCTGGAGGTGGCAAGAAGGAGGTTTATAGATGAGGGAGCCATGCAGGAAATCTGATTTGAAAGAGGCAGATATAGAGGACAGATTAGTATGGAGACGGATAATCCACTGTGGCAAACCCCTAATGGGAGCACCCGAAAGAAGAAGAAGATGTACAGTGGATGATGAGATATTCAAAGTCTTCGCAATTTTATTTTGAGGAACATTATTCAAAAATTTTTCCAAAATAGTAAAATGAAACATTTCCTCTGTTTAAACACTTGATATATTCTCTATTGTAAATAAAACATGGGTTAATGAGATTTGCTAATCATTACATTCTGTTTTAGCTTACATTTTACACAGTGTCCCAACTTTTTTTCTACATATATTTCTATACTTCAAACAGTGTCATTTAATGCTGAAATAATTAACTTCAAATACCTTATTTTCTCTGTTTGAATGAAACATTATTTGATATTCCTTTCCAAGGAGTGTTGTTTTTAACATCCCATCAGTGAAGTGTTCAGGGAAAAGCTGCTCTCTTGGTATGACATGATATTTTACAATGTTTTCAGTCTATTAGAGGATAAAAAAATCCATTGCTATAGTACTAAATACAAAATTAATAAATAAATAATTATTTCTAATACAACAGGAACATAGAAAATGACATGTGAAATATCAAATCTTTTAAAAGCTCACCAGTTGTGTAGAATTTGTTTGATTAAGGTAATCCTTGATTGCGTTGTCAGATGGAACAAATACAGTGAAGTCCCTTGTTGTGATGCTTTCTGTTAAATTGTAAAACTAACAAAAAAAGGAGAATTGTGTTCTTACAAGGGCATCATTAATCAGTTATTAATAGTAAATTTGCGAAAGATTCATTGTTTAAATCTAATTATATATATTTATATAAAACTGTATAATCTTATGTTTAATTTTACATCTATACCAAGTCTTTTATATGATTTTTTTATATTATATGAAATTATAATTATGATATGAAACAACTCCAAATCACTCGAGACAAATACAATGATTTAACCAGGGTTATTCTAGGTTTTTTCTATACTACAAAATTTCATTTTTATCTCAATTCAGTTTTCAGAGCAAGTTCAAGTTCAGAGCATAAATAGTTTTGATATAATTTTCATCATTATTTTAATTTATTTTAGTGCATATATTCTAATATCCAATATAAAGCAAAAGCCTTTATATTTGTGTTTTTAATGAGTTACCGACACAGTAGAACAAATAATGTATTGATGATTTACTGTACATTTATTACACCTCACAAATACTATTAAACATATAGAGCTTAATAAATTCAAATGCTGGCTAAAACTGGACTTTATTTGCCATACACATTTTAAAAATGTATCAATTTATCAAACGGATAAAAAAAAAATTCTATTGTTTTTGTTAACTATGACAACTTTAGATTTGAACAAAAATAAACAATTATCCTGATTTCTGTTGCTCTCTAGACTCAATTATTAATATTTTTGAGTGATCTAATGTGTTTCTCAGCCTGCTTCATTACCAGGGATGGAAAGTAACGAATTAAAAATACTTTGTTATTGTTCTTTAATAGATTTTCCAGATATCAGTACTGTTCAGACAAATTTTTACTTTCATTCATTATCATTTTTACACAAATATCTGTACTTTCTGCTTTGAAACCAGGCGCGTTACTTTAGTTTTAATCTATTTGGTGACATGATCAATATTTTTGCTTTTTAATTGTGCACTGTTTTCAGCCCATCAACATATTTTTTGTCATTGCATGCCTTTTCAACCTTCCACTGGTGTATCATTTCCTGTCGCACCAGGATTCATCACGCACCACAGATGTAGGCTAACATGGGGCTAACGTGTTTTGTTCAGCCTGGATACATTCTTTGGATAACAAAATTTGAAATTCTTTTGTATTAATATATTAATATGATGTGAGGTAAATGACAGTAAAAAATGGTTTATGTGTTTTGGAGTGTACAGACTGGGGTCTATTTTTTTGTATTAGTTCGTGTGTAAACTGGAGTGTGTGTGTATGTGTGTGTGTGTGTGTGTGTGTGTGTGTGTGTGTGTGTGTGTGTGTGTGTGTGTGTGTGTTAAGTTTATTATGTACATAAGTTGGTTTATGTGTTTTGGAGTGTACAGACTGGGGTCTATTTTTTTGTATTAGTTCGTGTGTAAACTGGAGTGTGTGTGTATGTGTGTGTGTGTGTGTGTGTGTGTGTGTGTGTGTGTGTGTGTGTGTGTGTGTGTGTGTGTGTGTGTGTGTGTGTGTGTTTGTTTACCATTACTGCTTCCCTGAATAGGCTTAATGAGGGGGTGTTACTGAGGACCTCCATCAGTTCAGGGGGAGGAGGGGGGAGATCAGAAATGTCTGGTATCAAAACCTGATATAAAACAAATGATATTAAATGCAAGGTGTTTTTTCAATGAAGCATCCCAAAACAAATCTAAAATACAGTTCAGCATTAAACTTCAGCACTAATAAAGTACAGTATAATCCCATGTACTCAAATCTAACAGAATTTACATTATAGCTGTATTTATAGAGTAAAACAGTAAGAATAGGATTGCACATAATTAATTATGCTGTTTTATTTAAAAATAAAATACAGTATATAATATACAATAAATATTTTATTTCTACACACACTTAAAATGTTGTGATGTGAAAAAGAAAACTATGTTAAAGCAAGTCTTTTTTTTTTCCCTTTAATGTACAGTAGCAACCAACACAATTATATAAAAGAAAGTGAAGCCCAAGCAAATCTAAGTCTAAGCTAAAATTAACAAATAAATAGACAAAATTTTGTTATTTTTTCCTGAAATGACAAAGTAGGTGGGAAAAATGAAGTAAAAAAGTGAAACACTTTTCACTTCAACAACCTTTAGAAGAGTCATTTGCAGGCAGATGTTATGCAATGTTGTGCAATTATTTAATGCACAAGATTAGTTACAAATCATTTGACTGTTTAGTGTTCGGAATAACGCAAGTGTTTACATCATGCCAAGAAGAAAGGACATTAGCCATGACCTCAGGTTCTAGTTTCGGAAAACTGCATTTGAACAAACTACAAAAGGTCTGGAACAATATCTTTCAGAATGTTAAGACCAATGTGGAGATGTTTGGTCATTATGCACAGCACCATGTTTTGGAAAAATAAAACACAGAGTATCACTGAGGCACAGATCTTGGGAAACATGCAGTCATTAAGACAATAACCTTCATTTATAACAGAATGTTCTTGAGACAAATGTGAAGCCATCTGCCAGCAGCTTAAGCTGGGCCAAAATGTAATTATGCAACACGAGAATGATCCCAAGCATAGCAGCAAATCGACATTTGAACGGCAAATGATGAAAAAAATAAAGGTGTTGAAACAGTCCAGACCTTGACCCAACTGTAATGCTGTGCTGGGATCTTAAGAAAGTAATAAATACCCTGTTTTCATGTACTATACCAATGTTAAACATGAACAAATATTAAGAAACTTTAAGTTACTGTTGCTAAAGGTTTGTCTACATGTTGCTGAAATGTAGGGTGTACTTAGTTTTTCCCACATTAATGTTTTCAGAATGTTGGTTTACCTTATGTGGAAGAATTACTACATATTAAAATTTGTTTCATTCTCACTTGAGGTGTAGGTACCAGAGTGACATTATCAAAAACAGGACTTTCCTCCAACACAAAAATACAAAGATATCTTATATAAGGCTGCCAAGAGACCAACAGCAACATTAGAGGAGCTTCAGGAATAAAAAAAGAGAGAAATACTTAATATTCTTCACAAGTTTTGGTCTATGCATTTGCTATACACTTTAAACTTTCAAACTTGCAAAATGTGATCAAATATAATGTTTTTGTGCATATTATGAACAAGACAGCTTATTACTCAAAGAATACTATACCCATGGTGAAGCATGAACCAAATGGCTTAGAAAAGGAAGGAGATCACGTTTTTTTTAAAGAATCCAAATCTAGACCCTATAAGATATCTGTCAAATTGCCTAAAATAAAAGAGATTTTCTTCAAATTTTATACACTGGGATCATTTTTTTCCAATTAAGAGTAGAATAAATATGGGAAACCAAGCACTTTGTTGGTAGACCATTACCCCAAAACAGTGCTAAAAGCAAGCAAGCTTATGTATTATCATCATATAAAAAAAAATCAATATACAAGTTTAAGAAAATCAACAAATTATAATATAATTATTTAATTACTTTATTGATGATGTGAATGACCCCATTAATTGCCTGAAGATCTGGGACAAGAATCGCAGCATTATCAATCATAAGTTCCTGAAGAAGAAAGCACTCAGTTTCACACATTGCACTGAAAAAAAGAATGTAAACACATTTATATTATCAGAAATGTAACATTTCTTACCTTGTTTTTAATTGTGACCTGCCATTTTGTCTTGAACTTAGTCTGGACTGTTTTGTTGACCTGCTTCTTCAAGTCATCATAAGTGTAAATGCCATCCAAAAAGTGAGCTCTGAAACGAAACCACAAACACCGCACTGTTTAGAAAATGAACAGTGCTGCAAAGTACCTCTTCATTTCCTGACATGCTGAAATTAAAATCCTCTAAATGACCACTAATCAAAGAATCAACTAATCAACTGAGAATGAATTTGTTGAACTCTTCAAGCATTCAGTTCCACCAATAATAAATTGTCAGAATTGGGTCATGTTATTCGGTAACATGCCAATAACCACCACTGATAAAATAATCGAGTAATTACTATTTGTTACAGTACTTGCATATGATTTTTTTTTTTAGATTTAACCTTTATCAAATATTATTGAATTATATAAATATAATGTATACATTTGTTAATAGATTTTTTTGTCTTTTTGTAGTTGCAGTTTATAAATGAGGCATTTTTTTGCCTCCCAAAACTAGCTAGTTTCATTTTGTAATTTAGTTAACTAGCTAGCAAGTCAGCTGGATTTAGATTGTTTTAAGTTTTTAATGTGCCGTATCATTCAATCTAAAACAGTCATTAAACATTAATGAAAGAACATATTGTTGGTTCTAAATTTTCTAAATACACTTTTACTGTCAATTGATATTGGCAAGTTCACAGTTTTACTTAAGAAGAAATCATTTCTGTACTTTTTTCCATCCTTTGCTAATCACATACATTAGACAGTTAGCTAGCTATGTGCACTGAACATCCACATTCTCTAGCAATAATTCTCACTGTGGAAAATGCATGTGCAGTAAAAAGGGTACAAACACAGACTCTTCAGAATAGAACAAGCAAAAAACATACTGCAAGGTATAAGGAAGGCGGTAAATATCAGTCCAAAACAGCTTCTCTGATTCAGTCATATTTCTAAATGCATCCTTGGAGGGAACTAAAGCAGTCACATTGCCCTCAGCACTGATCACCGATTGTCTCTGAAGGTCAAAGGACAAAACACACATTTTATTTGCATTGTAAAACAGTAAAACATCATTGTTGTTTTATACTTCATCAAACAGTACATACTTGCAAATAGCGGTTGAAACTGGAGAAATCTGCATTCCCATCTAGCTCCTGAAAAGAGAAAAAAAAGAAATTTGAATAAACATTGTGTTAGGGGTTCATCATTTCTGTGTTGGTTTACATTAAACATATCTTTGTCATAAAACCTATAAGTAGTCTTAGCATCAAATAATATTAATGAAAATCATAGATAATAAAGGTCAACTAATGTAAATTAACTAAATTCAATTAAATATATAATTATTATTGGCAGGCCATCAAGGCAAGCAAGGCCTTCTCTGCTGGCTTAAACTCTTATCAGAATCGTTTTTCATCTTCTTGTTCATCTTCTTCTTGTTTTGGCTGCTCCCATTAGGGGTCGCCACAGAGGATCATCCGTCTCCATACTACTCTGTCCCCTGCTTCTGCCTCTTTCAAACCATCTACCTGCATGTCTTCCCTCACAACATCCATAAACCTTCTACTTGGTCTTCCTATTTTTCCTCCTTCCTGGTGGCTCCATCCTCAGCATTCTTCTACTGATAAACCTGATGTCTCTTCTCTGCACATGTCCAAACCATCTCAATCGGGCCCCTCTCCCCCTCTCTCCAAAACGTCCTACATGCGCTGTCCCTCTAAACTTATTTCTAATCCTGTCCATCTTCGTCACTCCTAATGAAAATCTCAGCATCTTCAACTCTGCCACCTCCATCGCCACCTCCTGTCTTTAAACTCTATCAGAATTAGAGACATATATATTTGAATATATTTTTGTCCATGACTCTATTCCCAATAGTCTAGTCTCCTTATTTCATAGGGTTTCTCTCAGGTGCATTGCTTCAAAAAGCAGCGCAACAGAGTGTCTGTATACGTTGCTGATTCTATCCAATCAGTTTTCAGCCATCACATTATGTGTTGCCATGGTCAAAGGTGTCTGCTGTAAGGCCTGCAGGATCAGCACCTACAGACTTTTTAAAATCATAAACTCTTTCAAGCTTGAAGCTGTTGCTGTAACCAATCAGACTGCAATTTGGCAAGTCCAAGGCCCTCTAAGTTGGCGTCCGATCACATTGCCATTTTCACTTCCTTCGATTGTATGGTTAGAGAGTGAACTAGTCAGAGCTCTCAAACCACATCTGTAGCAAATGGCACAAGCTCAAAAATATTTGTTTGCATTTAAAAGCAGAGGAGAAGACATTGTGAAAAGTTGGACATGGACATGTGAGGAAAGTCAGCCAAAACAGTTCAAAACCATTTTTTCTGCTGCCTTTACTTTCCTGTAGAATTTGCACAAAAAGACACAATTGTCCTTAATTTCAAATCAACGGGAAAAGCGTAATGCATGAAAAAAAAAAAGGGGGGGTCAGTCAATGAGGTTAATATTGAATCCTCTGCTAGAGATGATGTATGTGGGCAGTGCAGCTGTGGCTGCAGTGAAAAGAGACTTGTTGAATTGTGTTCATTAGGTTGCAGTGAAAGAAGAATTGCTTGCTTTTAGTAATGCCATTTATTATCACTTCATGAGATACCTGTCTGTGATGCAGTGCTCTGTTATACTGTGTTTCTTCATTGATAGTTTCTAAAGACGTGGCTTCATAATGATTGTATTAAGAGGTGGTTTGATTAAGTAGGACACCACTGAAGGCCTTGGTGTGAAATGCATGGCCCACCAATAATAATTACAGATTAAAAAATTCTTATTCATTAGTTTTTTTGTATAATTAGTACACTATTACAATCAATTGTCACACAATTGTGTTAAGAAAAATCCATAAAATATAATGCTGTCAACTGCTAAAAAAACTTACACATTTATAATATATTTGTTTGTTAAAAGCTGTGTAATTTTTTTTTTTTAATCACAATAGCAGATGTTAATTGATTCAAAATGGTGATTTATTATTCTGGCAAAAACACTTACCATCAGTATATTCCCATAGCATGTAATGCCATCTCCTTCACAATCTTCTGGACAAGTACAACGAACACCAGATGTGGCATTAAATGAACACGCTGCCTGTAGTTACAAATAAATAAATAAAAGGTTAAAGTATAATATTCATTCATTCATTTTCTCCCGCTTATCCATATTTGGGGTCGCGGGGGCAGCAGTCTAAGCAGGCCCCCGCCTTCGACTGCTGCCCAATCCTCACAGCACCGTCCCTTACGGTCCCTCCTGCAGGTGGTGAGCCCACGGGAAGGCGGCCCCACGTCACGGACCTTGATATTTCCCTCGTAAGGGACCCCCGGAGCATAGAGGGTTAAGGGCCTTGCTCAAGGGCCCAAGAGTGGCAGCTCGGCGATACCGGGGCTTGAACCCCAGACCTTCCGATCGGCAACCCAGCGCCTTAACCGCTGGAGCCACCACTCCCCCTAAGTATAATATTCTCTTAAGTATTTAGTTAGCTGACAACTATGAATAATGGTTTAGCAGAGTTTTTATTGTAATGCAATTTTTAAATAAATAATAGCATTATTATAAACACTAGATTATATAGTATATTAGTATATTAGGTATACAAAATGTGCATCTTATTTGCTATTCTTTCGGAAAGACATAAATAAACATAAAGCCAATTTGTTGCTTTCTGCATAGGCAGAATATTTTTCTCTGTTACAAATTGCTGGTCCTACTTGTTATTCATGCAGTCTAAAGCATGTTTAGGGTTAAATTAGTACAAAATATCTATGATGCACCTTATTAATAGAGACTATAGCACCACTAAAGACATAGGTACACATGTCCAGTATTTGACTTATAAGGGAATTGTATGAATTAATGAATAGCAAACCATTTCATGGCAGCCTCCATTATCTGTCTGGCAGGGGTTAACCGACTGACACATGATACCATCTCCCATGAATCCTTTCTTACAGACACATTGATTCTGGGGAAATAATAAGTTAAATCAATAAGGTTGAAATGTAGTATATTTAGATAGTTAGTTTCTTTTCAGCATAATTAGTACTAACAAAATAAAGAATGTAACCCAAAACAATGGTGCATTAAAAAATATCTTCATATTTACCTGACCAGGTCCAGTGGGTGTACAATCAGCAGAGATATGACAACCACCACGATTTTCCAATAAACAGTTGTTAATCTCCACACACACAGCTCCATCACCTATCCATCCCTCATTACACACACACGATACATTTCCTGGGCCTGCGTACACACACTGAGCCTGTAAACACATATGCAGTTCAGTGATAGTGTCGATCATTGCAGATATCAAAACGCTGATAAAAAAATACATCTACGGTCAGTTCTACTGAACAACCATGTGTTTAACTTATTGTCTCTAACATCAGTAATCGACATTGAAACTTGTGTTTGCATTACATGCTACTAAACACTCAGATCATACGCTGTGAATGACAATTGACAATAGTCTGTAATTGAACTATAATTGAACTTATATGTTATCTATACTACAGTAACAACTCATTCACAGGCGTCTGTAAGGTAGACAATCTATTTGCTCTCAGAAATAATGTATTATGAGTATATTTTTTTACTGAATAAACAAGAGAATCTGGTGAAAGTTTGACTGTTTAATAAATTCTATAATGTAATAATGTAACAAACTTTTCTACTGATTCAACTTTTATCTTTATTATAGTGATCTCATTTACACTTGGACAAAGCACTGGATATCACATTAAGGTTCTTCGTAGCACCGCCTTTCACAGATTGATTCCATTACTATCAATCACAGACAGGTTTGACATATTACAGAGCCATTACTATATAAAACAAGCTATTACATATATGCACTAATTAGTTGGAATTCATTTATCAGTTTGTGGTTACGAGTGACACCGATTATGATGTGATCTGCATGGGGTAGTATTTGCCAATGATGCAAATAGGACTAATACAGTAGTGTGAAAACGAAAGTACACTTTCTTTGAATTCTTTGGTTTTATGTATCAGGACAATAAAAATCAACTGGTCCTTATCAGGTCTTAGAATTAGGTAAATACAACCTCAGGTGAATAACACCACATGTCATTACACTGTCCAGCAGAGATGGAGAAAAGTACAGTACAGTAGCTTGTAGGACCACAGGATGATTGTGATCTGTGGGTCTCTCAGACTGTTGTGAAAGAACGTTAGGTCACTCTTTATATATACTTTTTAGTGTCGCTTCAGTTTATTGAGGTTTGCAAGCATTTGTTTAAGCACAGTCCTCTTACGGTTCTGCCACATTATTTTAGACTTTGACTGGGCCTTTAACCTCAGCCAAGCTTTGGCTAATAGACCTACATTTAATTCTAGAATACTTTAGCATACAGGAAGTTCATGACCATCTCAATTACTGCAAGTTGCCTGTGTCCTGTGTCTGTGAAACAATCCCAAGTCATCACTCCTCCAACATATCAACTTCATTTACAAAGCGCTGATATGCAGTGTTTGGTTTTCCACTTGTAAATAATGTTCCTAACTGTATAATGATGCATTTATGTAAACCACTGCAACTCTGACTAGACAGTTACTAAGGTTAAATAAATGTGCATCATGTAGTATTAAGTCATAAAAATCCATTGCTTTGTTTATTTCTAAAATAACATTTCATGTTTTGAAGAGATTTGCCTATAACTCAGATCTGCAGATCTGCCTCCAGTTCTAGTTGTGATAATCTACACCATGGGTGTCAATTCTTTTCCACAAAGGCATGGTGTGGGTGCAGGTTTTCATTCCAACCAATCAGGACACACCTAATAGTCATTGAAACTTGCTTGGTTAGAATGAAAACCTGCACCCAACCTAAACCATTTCATTAAATATATTTAAAAATATTGTTTTAAAATTCCTAATGCTTCTGTTAGGAATTTAAAAAGAGGTAACACAGAAAAAGTTAATATTGTATCTCACATTTGTATGGCAGCCTCCTCTGTCAGGTTTGAGACACAGATTGGCTTCAGTGCAGGAGTATCCATCCCCATCATATCCAGGATTACACACACACCTGGAATGCACACACAATCAATAGTAATCAATCCATTCGCTGAAATAAGGTTTAATTGAACTGTTTAAGGCATGTCATTTATTTGCAGCTTCCTAACATGCAGAAACAGTGAAAAAGTATTGAATTATTGATTTATAATAATCAATTATTTGAGAAACAATTGAGAATTGATTTATGAATTTAAAAAAAAAGCATACAGTGGATATAAATATATATAGTGGGGGAGTGGTGGCTCCAGCGGTTAAGGCGCTGGGTTGCCGATCGGAAGGTCTGGGGTTCAAGCCCCGGTATCGCCGAGCTGCCACTCTTGGGCCCTTGAGCAAGGCCCTTAACCCTCTATGCTCCGGGGGTCCCTTACGAGGGAAATATCAAGGTCCGTGACGCTGGAGTGACGTGGGGCCGCCTTCCCGTGGGCTCACCACCTGCAGGAGGGACCGTAAGGGACGGTGCTGTGAGGATTGAGCAGCAGTCGGAGGCGGGGGCCTGCTTAGACTGCTGCCCCCGCGACCCGAATTACGGATAAGCGGGAGAAAATGAATGAATGAATGGATATAAATAAGTCTACACAACCCTATTAAATCTGTAGCTTTTAAATGGCTTCTTCTTCTTCTTTCGGCTGCTCCCATTAGGGGTCGCCACAGCGGATCATCCGTCTCCATACCACCCTGTCCTCTACATCTGCCTCTTTCACACCAACTACCTGCATGTCTTCCCTCACCACATCCATGAACCTCCTCCTTGGCCTTCCTCTTTTCCTCCTACCTGGTGGCTCCATCTTCAGCATTTTTCTACCAATATAATTCATGTCCCTTCTCTGCACATGTCCAAACCATCTCAATCTCGCCTCCCTCACCTTGTCACCAAAACATCCTACATGCGCTGTCCCTCTAATAAACTCATTTCTAATCTTGTCCATCCTCGTCACTCCCAACGAAAACCTCAACATCTTCAGCTCTGCTACCTCCAGCTCCACCTCCTGTCTTTTACTCAATGCCACTGTCTCTAATCCATACAACATCGCAGGTCTCACCACAGTCCTATAAACTTTCCCTTTCATTCTTGCAGATACCCTACTATCACAAATCACTCCTGTCACTCTTCTCCACCCACTCCACCCTGCCTGCACTCTTTTCTTTACTTCTCTAACACACTCTTCATTACTTTGCACTGTTGACCCCAGGTACCTGAACTCCTCCACCTTCTCCACCTCTTCTCCCTGCAACCGCACCACTCCACTGCCCTCACTCTCATTCACACACATGTACTCTGTCTTACTCCTACTGACTTTCATTCCCCTTCTCTCAAGCGCATATCTCCACCTCTCCAGGCTCTTCTCAACCTGCTCTCTACTCTCACCACAAATCACAATATCATCTGCAAACATCATAGTCCAGGGAGACTCCTGTCTGACCTCGTCCGTCAACCTGTCCATCACCACTGCAAACAGGAAAGGGCTCAGGGCCGATCCTTGATGCAGTCCAACCTTCACCCTGAACCAGTCTGTCGTACCTACTGCACACTTCACTGCCGTCACACTGTCCTCATACATGTCCTGCACCACCCTCACATACTTCTCTGACACACCTGACTTCCTCATACAATACCACAACTCCTCTCTCGGCACCCTGTCGTACGCTTTCTCTAAATCCACAAATACACAATGCAGCTCCTTCTGTCCTTCTCTATACTTCTCCATCAACATGTAGCTTTTAAATCGCAAAAAACTAAATTTCTCAAGTCAAAATTCATGTCATGTTAATCTAACATACAGTGGAACCCGGTTATCTCGCCCTCGGTTACCTCGACAACCCTATTAAGTCGACGTTTTTGAAGTGGAATCGCCAAATTCTCGCTTTTTCTAAGCATTTTTTATCGGTTATGTCGACTTTTTTATGTCGCCGAACCCTGATATCTCGAGCACAAGGGGGGGGGGGGGAATTTGCCATTTAACGTCGGTTATCTCGGTGCAGCCGCAGAAGAACTCGCGGAAGTGGCGGAAAAATCAAACCTTACAGCTGCTCCAGGTTTTGTATTGTATACTGGTGAATCTCTGCTGTTAGTTACTGCACATATGCCTTTTGTTGTTAAATGTTATGCGATGAACGGGAGGCGAGGCCGCGCTTGGCGGCGCGGAACGTGGGATGAGCAGCAAAAGCATAGAATGAACACGGGCAGGATCGGGGGTGAATCCGCGGTGCGCTTTGGGAAGAAAAGCGCAGCCGTTGAGAGAGTGCCGGTGGGAAGACACGTACCGGGATACGCATGCGCGATAACAACGACCGCCGTGAACCAACATATACCAACAACAACGGACAGTGAGAGTGTGGAAGTTTAAATAGGAGCTGGTGATGATAATAAACGAGCACCATATGTGCGCGATTGAAGCCGGGAGCTTCAGAGAAAGGGGCCGAGAAAACACCTGCCACGCTGAAGGGGGCCGAAGGGGGCGTGGCAGGTGGATTCCTGACAGATAAACATGTACTGTATGTATTTTTATAGCATGACTTCATCAAACAAATCGCGGCAACGCTGTTGTGTAAAAAAAACCTTTAAAAACACGTGCATGCACATTCTCATTTATTAACGCACAGCATGTACATAAAGAAATTTCAAGCACGTTAATATACTGCCGCCATTTTGATTTTCGTTTATCTCGATCATCGGTTACCTCGATGCTTTTTGGCGACCCCCTAGGACATCGACATAACCGGGTTCCACTGTAATTTATCTTTCAGCATGTGGGTTCTTGTCAGGTTTTTCCCACCAGATGTCACCATTGTGTTCCTGTGTCCCTCATTAGCTACCTATTGTTTCCACCTGTGTTCAATCACCTCCTGCGCCAGTGACTTCTTTTTTGCTTTGTTTTGCTGTGCCTTTTTCAAGAAAAACACACCTTTTGCTCAAATTCTCGAGAAGATTTAGTTTTTTCCCTTGTTTTACTTGTTGATGTTCACTGTTTTTTTTTTTTTCATTATTTCTGTGGTTTTTTTTGACTTTATGTTAAAACAAGACAATTTCAACCTGTTTAAGTACAAATCTATGCTTGGGTTTACAAGCTGCCCTGTGACATGCTGTTAAAGACCCCATTTCTCACACAGCCAACACTGATTCAAACCCAGATCTTTTTTTTTCCACTTTGTCACTCTTAACAATGTTGTTAAACTTTTTCTTTTTACTTTATTTCAGTATTTGTAAAAGATTATGATATGGTTTAAGAAATATGTTTAAAAAATGGTTGAAAAACAATTGATAGATGATTAAAGTGTGATACTGACGTGTTCATTAGGCCATCACGTGTACAGTAAGCATGGATATGACAGTGTTCTGAAGCACCATCTGAATCACAAAGCTTGGCAGTGAGATCACAAAGTTCTCCAGTGTATCCAAGAAGACAGGAGTTCCTACGACACACACCCTGGCTGCCAGGCCTGTTATCACACAGGCCATGAATACATCGGCAATCTGTGCAGACACAAATAGTAAGAAATGCAGCAAAAAACTCTAGTCACTTATTGATAGTAACAATAGAAGTACTTAAACCTATCCAAGAATAATCAATTATTCCATTAGCACTGGTTATGTACATAAATCTTTGAAGCTGGCAGTTATCAACCCCCTAATTTAAAAAAAAACCTGACCTTGCCCCCTGTCATCTGTCCAACTATAAGCCAATATCAAACCTCCCCTTTATCTTCAATATCGTAGACAAGGTTGTAGCACAGCAGTTATGCTGACACCCACCTAGGAATAACATTGATGAAATGTATCAGTCATGATTAAGGCCTCATAATAGCATAGAGACAGTGCTGGTTAAAGTGATATATGACCTGCTACTGTCCTCTGATCAGGATTGTGTCTCCTTGCTTGTGTTTCTGATCTTAGTGCAGCTTTTGACACCATTGATCATAATGTCTTTGTTGCTAGACTAGAAAATGTTGTTGGAATAAAGCGACCAGCTCTCTCTTGGCTCAGGTTTTATTTGACTGATCGTTATAAGTTTGTTGAGGTAAATAGTGAATTCTCTACACTCACTGAGGTAAAGTTTGGTGTTTTCTAAAAATCTATCTTACACCCACTGCTTTTTTTCTTTACATATGCAGCCTCTGGGTGAAATAATACGTAAACATAGTATTAGCTTCCATTGCTATGCTGATGATACACTGTTGTAAGTTTCAGCAAAGCCAGATGAGCGCGATCAGTTTAACAATGTTGAGGAGTTTCTGAAGAACATTAGACAGTGGATGTTTAACTTTCTTCTGCTCAACTGCTCAACTGCTCAACTCAAAAGTACTTTTACTAGGACAACATGCAGCTAGTAGTAAGCTTTCGGATTACGTAGTATCTCTAAATGTTCTAGTAAGTGCATAAATAAGCTTCAGTGAGTCCAGAAGACAGCAGCAGGTGTTCTTACTAGAACCAGAAAATATGACCACATTCTTTAAATAAGTTTTGGTGAGCCTGTGCCAGGTGCAGCCTCAGGTTAACTGGAACCCATCATGGTTTTACACTGTTGGATTGTAACACTATCATACAGATAATTTGCCCATTCAGTGGCAGCTATAATTAGATAAGACTAAGGTTAAGTTAAATTCTTACCTTCATCACAGTTTTCCCCATGTTTCTTTGGGTCAGAGCAGATATGGCAACCAATTCCCATAAAGCCTGGGTTACATTTACACGAACCGTCACCATAAATGCCATCAGAACACTGTTAACAAGATCAGATATGAAGTGAACATTTCATATCTGAAGAAGTCAACTAAAAATAATAAATAAAAACAAATAGTAGTCTTTTTCAAATCTCTTAATGGTAAATATTGCAGCACATGCTAAACAACGTTTGCTTATATGCAACAAACTAAGTAATTTAATGGTATAAAAAATACTCAGACCAAACAAATATATATAAATGTAAAAACTTTGTTTTAAACTTTATTTTTATAAAAAAAAATATATAAACTCCTTTAGCATGAACAACAGCTGTTAGAGCAAAACAATGTCCTATTTAGACGTTCTTTCAGCCATTTACTGTCCAATTCTTGTGTGTATTTGCCCTTTACCTAGTTTGTTGCAAAGAAACACATGCAAGTGTCTCAAAAACAATAAAACACTAGGTTTTCAATGTTTCCAAAATGGGTGGGTGGAATATATTAGGCAGGCATGTGAAAATTTTTTCCTCAAAATTGATGTGTTACAAACAGGATAAATGGGCAAGCATAAGGATTTGAGCGAGTTTGACAAGAGCCAAATTGTGATGGCTGGACGACTGGGTGAGAGAATCTTCTAAACTGCAGCTCTTGTTTGTGTTCCCGGTTTGCAGATGTCAGCTGCTATTAAAAATGTTCAGAGGAAGGAACAGTGGTGAACTGGTGACAGGGTCATGGGCGGCCAAGGTTTATTGATGCACATTATTATTACAATACATTACAACCAAAACGACTTAACACTGAGGGAACAGAGTGAGATACCACATATTTGGCTAGATACTTAGTGATGAATAAGCAGAGAAAGCAGCAGAGTCAAATATATAACTTCTTTTTTGCAATACTTTGGAAATTAGGAAAGTGTTCACCACTAATCAGATATTAGAATCAACAGAGTAAGTGGACTCTAGACGAGCAATATATTTACATTAAAAAACTATAAAGGGTGAACCCAAAGTTTAATATAATACCGTTTTAATATAAAATCCTCTTTAATGATACCTTTAGCGATCTTTAGTGATATCCTCAACCAGCTCATAGAAATTCAATTGATCAGATTTAGCACAGTTCTGTACAGACTTAAATGCTCAAAAGAAGATTTAAAGTAATGTTACCATACACCAATCTTACATTAATTAAAAGTAAGCTGCATACAAAAAAACAGCTTGTTGATTTGAAGGACAGAGATTAGTTGTGTGTCAACAGCATATTCAGGATTTTGCAGAAAAACAGGTGTTGTACTTACAGTGCCTTTGTCATAACATGGGTGTTGGAAACCTCCAATACAGGGTTTACAGTCAGAACCAAAAAAACCCTTGCAGCATTCAACCCTCTAAAACACAATTGTTTGATATTAGTCAAACAGTACATAATGCAAACAGTAAATGACATTGAAAAGTACCAATGTGAGCCCCGGAAGCACCAAACAATGTGATATAAACCAGAACCTATCAGTAATGTCTGGCTAAATGCTAGCAGATATTTGGCTGATGACTTGCTCAAATCCCTCAGGTTTTTGTTTTTTTTCAACAAAAATTTTTTGGGTTTTTTTTCAACATTATATATGACAAATCTGTACATTTTGCCCAATTAGTAAAAGGTGAGTAGACTTATGTAACCAGGTTATTATGAGTCTTTCTTTTTCATGCTTCTATTTGATTTTAATTTGTAGGTGGTTGGTTGATACATTACATTAAATGTGGATTTTTCTCAGTTTTTAACTGGTGCCTAAAGTCCTTGTTATATCCATCGTATTCAAATAACCAGAAGTCTAAATGGGGAAGCTATTGATTTAATTTAGCAGGATCAAAAACATTTAAAAAAAATCTAGTTAGTTATCCTCATAGCTACTTTAACTAAGGTTACCAATAATGCAACATGCAGTTAGAAAACACAATTAAGATTACATTCAAATAATAATTATTATAACTTATTATAACTATTATAACTATAATTGTTAACATTTTAAATACAAATGAATTATACAGCACTGATAAGTATAAGGAAGTTAGAAATATTGTTAATGCTACTTTCCTGTGGACATATGTATTAGTATGTATTTGACATTTTCATCAATACTCTGATTTAACTGATACTGCAGAAATTTACAAACATGACAAAAGGTCTTTTTTACCTTTCGATTCACTCGGCAGTATTTCGCACATCCTCGTACGTTGGCAAACTGATTCCATCGTGGATCAGGAGGGGGATTACAATTTTGAAAAGGGACAGGCTAATATAACAGAAATGAGCATGTAAGTCATCATGTATGGAATATCAATCAGCAGTCGGATTAATAAATAATTAACTCTTTTATTATACGCAATGATACTTCTAAATAATGTTACTGTGGTGTAAGAACTACTGTTCTATGAAATAATACAGCAATACATTTGTAAAAGAGGCACCATATATCCTCTTTATTGTTAATAATATACCTCTTCTTGGCTTCCAGGTGGACATTGTACCTCAGAAATGTAATTGCACCAAACACATTCAGTCTGCAAAAGAAGGTAAACAGTTAAAAAAAATATATGTGCTAGTGTGCAAGTGCAATCAACATAATCATATTTCTAAAGAAGAACACTTTAGGGTCTAGTATATAAGTAGAACATACTGTGAGGAATATGGACTTATGATTTCCATAAGCTACTGCACCATCACATAACTATTCCATATCACACTTATCACTCACACCTTGTCACCCTCAATTAGCATGCATGTATATACAGTACGTTACCTTTCACAGCAGGTTTGTCCACATTTATGTTCTGTCTTATACTCAAGTTATTTCATTCATGTCTCTGATGGCTTTTGCATTTTTTGTTTCTTATGATTGTGTTTTACATTTACACCTATTTAATAATTATCTGCACTTGCATTCACTAATCCCTGTTTTACGTTATGTATACAATACTTCTGCTTGAAAAATTAGCTTAAAGAGATTTAGCATTAATACCTCACATCCTAACTGCAGGAGTGCCCCAGGAATCTATAGTTTTTCTTTATTTATAATTAATACCTGGTCCTGGGATTAGTTCACACAGTGTCTCATCACAGTAATATGGATAACAATGTAGTCTAGTCATTGTTTTTTCTGCACTACACACAGAAAAAAGGTAACAAAATGCATTTGCCTTGCAGCAGGTAATACCATCACCAGTGCTTCTTGTGTGCATTCTTATTTATCTTAAATAGAATAAGTAAAAAAAAAAAAGTTGTTGAAATTATATTTATATTTATAAAAGCATTTAGAGTAATTAAAAACCAAGTATGTAGAATATCAATAATTATCAGCACATGGAGCAACAGGAATACGTTTCATAATAAGGCTATAATAATTCAGTGCAGAATAAAAATCACATTACACCAAATTCTCCTATATACCATAACAATGGCAGTCTCATTAACATCACACCGATGTGGCATGATCGGAACGATGGACGGTGGCACAAGAAGTCCATCGATAACGTGAATGATTCCATTGGATGCAACAATATCCTTCACTTCAAGAGGTATTCCTTTTTCGGTGAGCAACACTCTACCCTGAGGGCAAATGAGAAGAAAGACATTCAGGATGTTGGAATTCACCTTTGTAAATTGCCCCAATCACAGTCAATACTGTACTGTAGGCACATCCAAATATCATCATATGTTTTCTATGGGAATTGAAGCCTGTGTGAATGGGCTGAATTTGTTTGGGGGGCAGCATTCATGATGTCAAGAAAAGCTTTGGAAGGCGGATTATATTGGTACAAATTTTAACATGCTCTTGTAAAGGTTGTCCCAAAGGTCTACTTACATAGGGAAAATTGAAATCTTTATCAAAATTGCTTTTAAAATTTTTGGAATTTCTAGATTAACAAAAGAATGTTCTCAAAGCCCAATAGATTTGCAACAAACTGTTGCAAAGTTGCAATGGACATGTATTTGCATGCATAATGTCAAATGTGTTAACACTAGTTTATTGTGAGGTAAAGAGGCATGGCTTGATGTGTGCTCAGTTTTTCAGGGCAAGTGGTGTTATTTTTCACATGTGAATATTTATTGTAAAATATAGAATATGTGATTGTTTCTCAAGTCTATGTACATACAGTGTAAATATCTATGTATAAACCATCTTAGACAGTGATCATGATCATGATTTGCACATGTCTAGTCAAGAATCACAAGCAGACTTACATCACTAGTGACATTGATTATTATGACCTGGTTAGCCATGGTTTGGATCTCTGTCATGCTAGCCAGCTGGTCCACAGTTACCTGCAAAAACATAAGGATGCAGATTTAATCCATAATGTAATGACCTAATAATATTTGTTTATGCTACAACAATTGTTTTACATAAATGAACTGGAGTCATAAATCTTAGGTAAACTAAGGTGACTAACAAATAGTTAGCTATTTGCCTATATACCTTGCAATTCAATATTATTCAGTTTAGGTTAACTTAATATTTAATATTAATATTTAATACTGGCATAATTCTAAACAGGTATATTAAGACTTTATCAACCTATATTTTGGTAAAATAAATAAGCAAACACATTTTTTTTATATGATTGGGTTTTAGTGAAAATAAAAACACATCACAAAATTGTTTGTCTATGACAGCCTTATTATAAAAAAAGTTGTAAAAAATTCAATCTAGCAAATCATTAATCTTCAATAAAAATAAAGCCTTACTGCTGCCTGAGAAAACATATGGTGTTTCAGAAGCTCCTGAAGTTTGTGCTTAGCCTTTGAGAAAGAAATATAAAAAGCAAGACAGTATGTTGATCAATAAAAATAATTAAATGCTGGCTTAAATAATACATTAATATTCATGTCAAACATACTTACATCCTTTAGCATGTATATAATACTACCATCTCTAGATCTGTCCACGGCTTTATTGGTTGGGACAAACAGTGTGAGTGGCCCAGGACCTTGGAGTGGCATTGGAATGCCACAGTTCTATAATAAAATATGAAGTCATGTGAAAGCTAGAAATGAGTTAGAAAACAGAGCAAAATGCCGCTGTTTATATTTCAAAAGATATAATATTCAAAAAAGCCTGATCATCAAAAAGTAAAAACACTTACATCTATCAGTGATACAAATCTATTGAATCTGGCATCTTCTGCAAGAATGTCCCCAATGGTTTTTGAAGAGAACTAAAGTTGCATAACAGTATGAGTTAGAAAACAATATGTAGATGGCACTTAATAATTAATTCACACATTTTGGCTTAAATGTAGTTGATCAGCTAAGGTGTAATTGCCATTTAAACTCATCATTTACTTTTGGGTCATACAAACTATTTTTTAAACAGTTGCATGCTAGGAAAGGTAAAGATTCCTATTTCAAGATGGCTGCTACTGCTGTTGTATACTATGTACCATACCAATCAAAACATTGGGCAGACCTTCTTTTTCGGGTTTTTTTCTTTATTATTATTATTATTATAAGCATTGTACATCAAAACTGAAGACATCCAAGCTATGATAGAACATGTATGGTATTATGTAGTAAACAAAAACAGAACCCAGAATATGTTTTATATTTTAGATTGCCCAAAACATTTGGTTTTGATGGCAGCTTGGCACACTCATGACATTCTCTCATCAGATTCATGAGGTAGTCACCTGGAGTTGTTTTCAATTCACAGGTGTCCCTTGTCAAGAGTGTGACATTTCTTGCCTTCTTAATGTGCTTTAGACTATCAGTTGTCTTGTGCAAAGAAACAGTGACAGAGTCAATATCCATATTTGTGCTGCTACAACTAATATACAAATCCAATTTATGGCAAAAAAAAAATACACAGTTAAGTAAAGAGAAAAGGCAAATTTAGAAATGAAGGTCAGCCAATCCAAAAAAATCTCAAGAACTTTAAATGTATCCCCAAGTCCAGTCTCCAAATCTATGTAACTACCAAATGCTATCAAATGCTAACAAATGCTATGATGAAACAGGCTCTAATGAGCACCATCCAAGAAGAAAAATACCAAGATCTACCTCTGCTGTGGAGAATAAGTTTATTAGAAGTACCAGCCTCAGAAACTGCTGATTTATAACAATTTAGATTACAGCCCATATAAACATAGTTCAAGTGACAGACATATTTCAACAATTACAGTTCAGAGGAGACTGCATGTCAGGCCCCAATGGTTGAATTGTGGCAAAAAAAATCATTACTTCGGAAGAACAACAAGCAGAAGAGACTTGCTTGAGCCAACAAACACAAGAAATAAACATAAGATCAGTGGGAAACTGTGCTGTCTGGAAAATACTTCAGCCAACATGTACTCAATAAACCTCCAGGAACTCTTTCACAATTGTTGGAAAAGCATGCCAGGTGACATCCTCATAAGGCTGACTGAGAGAGTGTGCAAAGCTGTCCTCAAAGCAAAAGGTGACTACTTTGAAGAATATAAAATATAAAACATATTCTGGGTTGTTCTTTCATTATATGGATTTCTTTAGTATTAATGTACATGTTGAAAATAACAAAAAAAAAGAAAAACACTGAAGGAGAAGGTGTGTCCAAACGTTTGACTCGTAGTTACATATATTTTTAGGGTGTTGTATTCTTGAGAAATTTTCTAACTTTTTGGATAGTAGCTTTAGTTACAAGGCAAATCAAAAGCTTATGTTAATACAGCTGTTTCAACACATGTGTGCTTCTGCAGTAATGACTTACACAGGCAATGTGCTGGGCACATTGCATTTACGGATGAAAAAAATTAAAGCAATTTCTTTATATGACAAAAAATACTATTATATGTATACAACACGTTCATGTTGTAAGTTTGTTTACTTCAGTGTAGCACACAGATGTATACAGTGCTATGAATATTAAGACATTGGGATGTACTGTTATTAAAAAATAATACATTTTAGTGTGAGAATGTCATCGCAACATACCATTGTGGATCATTTTCCTATATAAGTATAATCCAATGTGCTTTATTCCTTACTTATTTAAGAACTTCAAGGCAAGAGTTTAGTGTTTTACTTTGCACAAAGCTACTTCGTAGCTTGAAATATTATTATCTTTTTTATTAGCTTACTAGCACCAAATACATATTGAGTAAGGGAAACATAAATACTGTATAATAATTACCTCAACACTGTCCAAATTGCCTTTAGTAGCAAAGGTAAACACTTTGTCCACTATATGAATAATTCCATTTGATGCAGGTATATCACTCTTGATTATCTTGAATGGGGTATCAGGATCATTTTTTGAAATAAACTTCTGCAAAGCACAAACCAAAGTCAGTGTTATAAAAAAGAAATTATGAAGAACTATATATGAATTTAACAATTGTATTTCACCTTATTTAATTTGAATCTCATAATTTCCCCTCCATATGTCCATAAATCTTGTCCCTCCAAGCTTTTGTAAAGACGCTGACCAAGAATAAGGTGGTGCTTACAGATGGCTTCTGCTCTTCTTGCTTGGTTAAGTTGGCCCACAGATATCTACTCATACACATATTTGCACATACATATTTATCATACATTATTAACTACATACAGTACATGCATACAGATTACACACAATTTACATCAATCTGAGCAAGCTCTGTGTCTTCAACCTAAAATATTTTTCCTTTTTCTCAGCTGCATTTGATACCATGAATTAACAGATCTCCTTTTGCTGACTTTATAAACTTTATAAAATACATTTTAATCTCTTAATAATCTTTGAACAAGGTCATTCAATGCACTGTGCTCTGTTTCCACAATTTGCACACTGTAGATTAAAGATAGTAACAGTAGCAATTAATACTGCAATTTCTAATAATTGCCACTCTAGGATTTTTTGGGGTGGTTACTGTATCAGGTATGGTCATAAAAAATGTTTGTCTTGTGGTCAGTGGCTAAAAAAGGTTGTATGTAAAGCCTGCCAAAAAGTAATTTTAGCACACTTGAAAAGTATTAAAACAGAAAGGCCAATTATTTTGTTTTTGCTATAAAACTTTTGGATTTAAAATCAAAACTCTTTCATTTCTTGACAAATAAAATCTAAATGTTTTTCAACCTGTTGTGTCAAATCATAAGCAAAAAACATATGATGACAGGTGTTTCTTGGTGCCCAGATGTGCGCTGTTAGATTGATTGTTTAATCAGTTAGAAATTAAGAAAAATCCGGAAGTTTTTTAGAGACACTGCACAAACTTTGGGCATATGCAAGGACAATCTACAATGTCTTGAAAATAAAAGAAACCACTGGGGTACTTACAACCAGACACTGAATGACTTAGACAGAGGACATAAAGTCTATACCTCAAGATGCAAACCACTTATGAGCATTAGGAATTGTTGAAAGCTAGATTAGGAGAATTAATAGAGTCACAAACATTCCAGAGTATGGAATAACCTCTATCAAAGTGATGAAAAGGCCAGAGTGTGAAGAAAAAGACGATATAGGCATTTGATGGTCAAATTTTGCAGGTAGTGTCATGTCATGGGTTTGCTGCTTTTTGATGATGTAATTTATGACGATAGCAACAGAATGAATTCAGCAGTCTATAGAAAACCTCTGTCACTTTGGAGAGAAATTGAATAATGGAGCAATACATTAGGCCACACCATACTGCCAACAAAACAAAGGACTTCATAGGGGGAAAATTGGAAGGTTGAAAACAGGTCAGTCAATGAACTTTCACCCAATTAAGCAGCATTCCACTTCCTGAAAAGCCTTGAAAAGCATCACAGTTAGGTGATATCAGTGGATGGCTAGCTTGATACAGTTATCGTAAGCAAGATATATGCAACCAAATATAATGTGTTATTGACTTTAGTCTTCTGTAAGACATCTGTTTTCATAGTTTTGCTCACCTAAAAATTAAGGGGTATACATTTGATGGTGTGTTATTTACATATCCAAATGTAAATTTCAGAAAATTAAAGCTGAAATTTTGATCTATGCTCTCATATTCATCTTTGGATCTCAAACCCAAGTGTCAAAAGGAATTGGCCTTGTTTTATCAGTACTTTCAAAGGCAACAATAATCACATATCACCTTTGGCCGATTTTTAGGTAAATAAATAAAAACCTATGCCAAATGACTTAATTTGAAAAGTAATGTATAAAAGTGACACAAGCAAGTAACAGAATCATAAATACTGAAGAAAATTTAATAAAAAGCAACAAAACCTTTTTTTTTTTACTTTTACTTACTTGTGATGTATCCACCGGGATAAATGCTGTAAAGGGCCCATGTGTGCTCAGAATGAGTTTACATCCTCTCTCTATAAAAAAAAAAAAAGAAAAAGCAGTGCATAAATTACATTATGTCTGATTAATAGTTTTTGCAGATTGAATGAGTTCTAGATAGAACAGCAGCTCTACCAAACAATGCAATGCTTCCGCTAAGGTTTCCTGCCAGGCTGCCTTCCTGATCCAGTTCCAAAACACGCTCCATAATATCTCCATAACAGCGCCACCCATCGCTAATCTGTTTAGAACTGCATACACACCTAAAAAAAGTAGGAACAACAGTTTTCACAACTATGTGCTGACTCAGTAATTCTGAGGAATTTGTTTGAATGGAATGGAATTAATCCAAGTTCCTCATTCATTATGATCAAAATAATAGCCACCACCACTGAGTATTATTTGGGGTGATAGACTATGTATAGTATCAATGCTAATGATACACAATAATTTATAAAGCTACTTCAAAAATGTCAGTTTTGTGGGAGAATGCATGACCAAAACCAGGTATTACATTTTTGGACAATTTTTCTTTTTAATTTTGTAAAATTATGTAAAACAAGAAGTATACTTCTACACACTAAATGCTTGATTTTGCTATTTGGATTTCACGAAAATCAAATTTATTCATTGTTTTTCACCTAACACACAACTGTGTGTACAATTCATCCATCACCAAACAGATTAAATTTGTTATTTGAGCTAAATTGGGGCCATAGAGTATTCAACTCTAGACATTAATTAAATTAAATGTAATAGAATCATTAAAAATGTCAGTGATAAAGGAAAGCTTTAGAATTCTGTGGTGAAAATACACTTTGGTGCAAGTGGTGGCACCTTCAGAGGTCAGTGCAATTTGATTTTGTAGAAATATGACCCTTCACTGCTACTGTATATCTGGCAAGTGCAAAGCATTGAATTTAATAAAATTTCAGTGCAATTGAGACAGTAAGAGAATGGTGCTAGCCAATTCTGTATAGTCAAATGACATTTTAATAAATTCAGGGTTCTTCAATATAATATGTTCTGAAGAATTAGAAATAGCATAAAAGAGGGTGAAAAGCTAAAGCAGACCTGGCTATTCCATCCTGGCCAGTTTCACATCGTGCACTCATGTGGCACGTGTCCGCCTTGCAGGCAGATTTTAGTGTACAACCAGCGTGAGGGTCTGATCCTTCCATCCCATTCTGACATACACATATTGACTGACGAGACAGACAAACACAAATGTTTATCAGGAATCTAATATGCTTTGCCACAAAAATATCAATAATTGCATAAAGTTGTTACATGTTAAAGCATGTATTGGTAAGAACATGAAGCCAACATTTACCTGGCCTGGTCCTGTGCTTTCACAAACAGTGGAGTTTGTTTGACAGCCTCCATTATTATTTGAACAAGAGTTGATTGGGGTGCAGAACTTGCCATCTCCCTCAAATCCAGTTTTGCATGTACACTGAAATTGTCCTTTACCATTGTACAAACAAACTGCATTCATGTCGCAAACATCCTTTGTGCAAATACCTGCAAATATTGGATGTGGGAGAAGCAATGTTATGAACCAAATGTTATAATTAGGGTCTGCACAACAGCCAGCAAAATCATTTGAATGAAACACAACCTTAAAATGAAGCTTGCGTTACAAAGAGCAAACATGAAATTCTGTGTGCAACTGAATACCACAGAGACTCTTGACATGGCATACATTTGACATACGGTAATGCTGCAATTAGTCGTTTAAGGTGGTTTGAGTAGTAGGCACGCAGAAGAACATTACTGGAAGATGAAAACCTTCATGAAAACCTTCAATTAGCTCAACCCCTGAAAATATCTAAACCATTTGGCAATTTGTGCGTGATGATCATTGAAGAACAATCCAGATGATCTCACTTCTGCACTCACCTTACTCGCCAGATTTGGCTTCTGTGGAATTTGCCCTCTTCTCAAAGATGAAGATTCAGCTCAAAGGTCACCATTTTCACATTCACATTGTATTTAATCTTCTATAGACACTGAAGAAATCTGAAGAAGCTTTACAGAAGCTTAAAGCTAACAAAATGTAATGAAAAATAAAACTTTAATATTTTGAGTTTTTACAATGACTGGTGAGGATTTTAAAAGGTTAATCTTTCCAGTTGTTGGTAATTGCCAGTGGTGACATTTTTCAATGCCAATATGAAGTCTTTAAACCAGAAATTTATCAGGGTTTCCATGTGTAGTGAGCCAGGGTCCTTCCCAGTGCCAACTAATCTTATAAACGATATACTGATTAAGAACCTAGGGGGCTGATTGTAATGCATTAAACAAATCACAGCTGTTCATCCAGTTTTATAAAATCAAATGTGGAGCTTTATACTGTTGCTGGAAACAGTAAGCATATATTTTGACAAGCACACATCATCAATATTTATGATCATGATAGAATTTATCTTGGGATTAAATCTACAAAAAATGTGTGGGTGCCTGTTATTACGTTTTCTTATTGTACCATTTATACTTTTGTGCTTTGCTTCCTGTAGAATTTGCACAAGACACACAATTAATTTCAAATCCACATGAAAAACTGTAATGCACAAGGAACAAATGCACAGAAAACCCGGGGTCATTTTGTAAGTTTAATAATAATGCTCCTGCAAAAGATGAAGCATGTGGGTGGTGCAGCTGCGGCTACAGTGAATGCCTATTGTGTTTAAAGGACATACCTACACAGACTTTTCCAACCTTCGAAAAGGATGAAAGACATTCGCACTTAGCACTTTGACCCTCCCCTTTACAGTACGAGTAGGGACTGCAATCTGAACAGGAAGACGTAACTGCAGGAAGAGAGAGAAAATAGATAAGATGTGTGTGTATGTATGTGTGTGTATATATATATATATATATATATATATATATATATATATATATATATATATATATATATATATATATATATATATATATATATATATATATGATTCGGTACATATCTCGGTTTTTAAGTCACGGTTTTGAGAAAATTAGGCAAAACATAAAATTGCTTGTAATTTTTTATTAACCCAGTTTATTATTAACAGTTATGAACATCAATAGTTTAAATTTTTTTTTTACAATTTTAAATAAAATGTCAACATTTTTAATTAAATGAATTCACTGCCTCAATATGCAGAATTGTCAGGATTTTCTTCATTTACCAGGACATAAAACAGTAATGAGATGTAGAGCGTTAGCCACTTCCTGCTTAGTGGTTCCTGGTTAGGCGCTTTGGATTCTTTAGTGTTTTCATGGATGCGCAAAACAAATCTTATTTCCTGGTACGGAGTGAGTAGGCACAATGACACTGTCATCCACAATCTCCTTTTTATACCACTGGCATTGTTTTGTATTTTTTTTAAAGTTGTATAATAATAATAAATAATGCAGTCAAAGTGCGAGAAGGAGACAATAAACTTGAGGTCCACCACTTAATAGGTTCCTGAGAAAACTCAGATTTTAATTATATTCCGTTAAAAAAAGGATTGCATTCGATACACGTGACCCAAACCGAAAGCCATGTACCGAATACATTTGGTACAAATAACGTTACACCCCTTATATATATATATATATATATATATATATATATATATATATATATATATATATATATATATATATATATATATATATATATATATATATATATACAGTGAGGAAAATAAGTATTTTAACACCCTGCTATTTTGCAAGTTCTCCCACTTAGAAAAGATGGGGGGGGGGGGTCTGAAATTGTCATCGTAGGTGCATGTCCACAGTTAGAGACATAATAAAAAAAAAATAATCCAGAAATCACAATGTATGATTTTTTAACTATTTATTTGTATGATACTGCTGCAAATAAGAACACCTGAGAAAGTCAATGTTAATATTTGGTACAGGAGCCTTTGTTTGCAATTACAGAGGTCAAACTTTCCTGTAGAGTTTCACCAGGTTTGCACACACTGCAGGAGGGATTTTGGCCCACTCCTCCACACAGATCTTCTCTAGATCAGTCAGGTTTCTGGCCGAGAAACACGGAGTTTGAGCTCCCTCTAAAGATTCTCTATTGGGTTTAGGTCTGAAGGCTGGTTAGGCCACACCAGAACCTTGATATGCTTCTTACAGAGCTACTCCTTGGTTATCCTGGCTGTGTGCTTCGGGTCATTGTCATGTTGGAAGACCCAGCCTCGACCCATCTTCAATGCTCTAACTGAGGGAAGGAGGTTGTTCCCCAAAATCTCACAATACATGGCCCCGGTCATCCTCTCCTTAATACAGTGCAGTCGCCCTGTCCCATGTGCAGAAAAACACCCCCAAAGCATGATGCTGCCACCCCCATGCTTCACAGTAGGGATGGTGTTCTTGGGATGGTACTCATCATTCTTCTTCCTGTAGTTCTGGGCTGATTTCTCACCTTCCTTAGGATCATTGAGACCCCACGAGGTGAGATCTTGCATGGAGCCCCAGTCCGAGGGAGATTGACAGTCATGTTTAGCTTCTTCCATTTTCTAATGATTGCTCCAACAGTGGACCTTTTTTCACCAAGCTGCTTGGCAATTTCCCTGTAGCCCTTTCCAGCCTTGTGGAGGTGTACAATTTTGTCTCTAGTGTCTTTGGACAGCTCTTTGGTCTTGGCCATGTTAGTAGTTGGATTCTTACTGATTGTATGGGGTGGACAGGTGTCTTTATGCAGCTAACGACCTCAAACAGGTGCATCTAATTTAGGATAATAAATGTAGTGGAGGTGGACATTTTAAAGGCAGACTAACAGGTCTTTGAGGGTCAGAATTCTAGCTGATAGACAGGTGTTCAAATACTTATTTGCAGCTGTATCATACAAATAAATAGTTTAAAAATCATATATTGTGATTTCTGGATTTTTTTTTTTAGATTATGTCTCTCACAGTGGACATGCACCTACGATGACAATTTCAGACCCCTCCATGATTTCTAAGTGGGAGAACTTGCAAAATAGCAGGGTGTTTAAATACTTATTTTCCTCACTGTATATATATATATATATATATATATATATATATATATATATATATATATATATATATATATATATATATATATATATATATACATACATACACGTATATACAACAAGAAAAAAATAAAAACCTGTGAATTATATCTCAGTATGTCATATCTATTATAATGTTTGCATTAATTTCTCTATGGTCAAAGCTGTTCACAATTTTCAGTGTGTACTCTGAGTTATTTGTTTGTTTTCTTTTTGTCATTTTCTTGCCATTGTTTTGCTTCCTGGTCTACTTCCTGTTATCCTGGTGCTCCAGCTCTGGCCTAAACACGAGTTTGATCATTGTTAGTTAACTACATATTAGTAAAGTTGAGGCATTAGAACAAATTACCCTGCATTCATAATTATTAACAATAAACTATATTTTAACAAGTAAATATAACCCATAGTATGAAGGGTATAAAGGATATAAAGGTTAATAATTACAAAACAATACAATTGAAAGTCTTCTGGTACATCAGGATTTTTAAATCCTAAAATCCTGAAATTTTGTTTGGAATAACAGGCTAAGGTTATGCTAAAATAAAATTCTGCTGTACGTCAGGCTTCTTTCATGTGTCTCAGCTTGCTACACTGAACTACATTTTTATGTTAATGTTTTTTTACCTGAAACCTATACACTATTGTGTCATTTAATTTTATATTGTTATTGCAAATTGCTAAATATCATGAAGCGAATATTACAATGGATAAACTGTTACCACAAAGTTGAAGGCACACAATTACAGTGTTGGGCAGTAACGCTTTACCGGTAACGCGTTACTTTTGACAGTAACTAATACTGTAACGCTCCAATACTGTAATCTCTAATCTGTTGAAGCTCCTCCAGGACCTCCATGCTAGAAGCTAGAAGCTAGAAACTATTACGAATATTACAATGGATAAACTGTTACCACAAAGTTGAAGGCACACAATTACAGTGTTGGGCAGTAACGCTTTACCGGTAACGCGTTACTTTTGACAGTAACTAATACTGTAACGCTCCAATACTGTAATCTCTAATCTGTTGAAGCTCCTCCAGGACCTCCATGCTAGAAGCTAGAAGCTAGAAACTAACCCGGTGTTCTGTTGTACATTGTTGATAGTTTTCATACTTAAGCTATGAAAGGAACATTTTTAAGGCTCAACACAACAGCAAAAGCCACTTTAGTTTTTCATTTAATCTTCTCCCGCTTATCCGTAATTCGGGTCGCGGGGGCAGCAGTCTAAGCAGGCCCCCGCCTTTCGACTGCTGCCCAATCCTCTCAGCACCGTCCCTTACGGTCCCTCCTGCAGGTGGTGAGCCCACGGGAAGGCGGCCCCACGTCGCTCCGACGTTACGGTCCTTGATTTATTTTTCTCGTAAGGGTCCCCTGAAGCATAGAGGGTTAAGGGCCTTGCTCAAGGGCCCAAGAATGGCAGCTTGGCGATACCGGGGCTTGAACCCCCGACCTTCCGATCGGTAACCCAGCGCCTTAACCGCTGGAGCCACCACTCCCCCACTTTAGTTTTTGACTCTCAATATATTATTCAGCTTGTTTTGTTATTTATTTCAGAATTCCTTGTGATATATTCAGTTTGTGCTGCTCTGACTTTAATAAAATAGTGTTTAAAAATTACTTTGTGTTTAAGTCAGCTTTGTGTTTGTATAGATCATAACGCATAAAATGGCATTAATGGGAACGTTAAAGAAAGTTCTTTAAAAAAGTAACTAAAAAGTTACTTTTAACAGTAACGCATTACTTTTGGTGTAAGTAATCAACAAAGTAACTAAGTTACTTTTTGAATGAAGTAACTAGTAACTGTAACTAGTTACTATTTTTTAGTAACGAGCACAACACTGCACAATTATATAAAATAGGATAGCATGTTTTTGGATGCAGCAACGTTACAGGTTTCTTCTTCTTTTAAACTAGGAGCTCTATGAAACTATGCTTTACATTGGTTGAAGTGGAAAATCTTGAGTGATCTGCTATAGAGCTCTGACCTCAACCCTCCTGAACACCTTTGGGATAAACTGGAATGCTGACACTAAACCCCAGGCCTCCTCACCCTACATCAGTGATTTTACTAATGCTGAATGAGCACAAATTTCCCCAACCAAACTACAAAATCTATTGTTTTATTTTAAAAGTAACGCGTTACAGTATTAGTTACTGTCAAAAGTAACGCGTTACCGGTAAAGCGTTACTGCCCAACACTGTAATTGTGTGCCTTCAACTTTGTGGTAACAGTTTATCCATTGTAATATTCGCTTCATGAACATTAAAGAAAGTTCTTTAAAAAAGTAACTAAAAAGTTACTTTTAACAGTAACGCATTACTTTGGTGTAAGTAATCAACAAAGTATCTAAGTTACAGTTTTCTTCTTCTCTTGAACTAGGAGCTCTATGAAACTATGCTTTATATCGGTTGAAGTGGAAAATCTTGAGTGATCTGCTGTTGAGTGACCTCAACCCTCTTGAACACCTTTGGGGTAAACTGGAATGCTGACACTAAACCCCAGGCCTCCTCACCCTACATCAGTGATTTTACTAATGCTGAATGAGCACAAATTTCCCCAACCAAACTCCAAAATCTAGAGAAACATCTTCCTAGTAGAGTGGATATAAACACTGTATATAACATTATAAAAACTGCAAGTTTCTTTCTTTATTATTTCTTTATTATATATTTTTTGTTTGTTTCTTTGTTTTGTTTTATGTTAAAGTAAATGCAAATAAACAAATAAGCGCTAGATATAGGCAAAGTGTGTAATGTTTTCAAAGTCTAAAGTATGCTATTAGAAGTATGGCAACAGACTTTCAATTTAGTTTTTATACTTAATTTGTAACATTATTAAAACCGAAAGCTGTGAGCTTTTCTTTTACGCTAGTCTATGCATCCAGTATTTGTTACTGATGTAGCCCAAATGCAAAACCAAAAAATATATTGGTTGATTAACTACATTTGGGATAAATATTTCCCCCCAAACTTATTTTTTTTTACATTTCAGTATCATAAAAGATAAATAAAAGTATAATCAAACTTACCCTGGTCACACTTAGGTCCTGAATATGGTGGTTGACAATAACACCGCCCGTCGCCATCCGGACCCGAATTACACGTTCCATGCACACAATCGCACACTAAAGCAAACATACATTAATATTCATAAAGATACATAATCATAAAGATACAATGTTTTACAAAACATAGTTAAGCAATAAAGTTACAGCCTTAAATCCAAAAAAGTTATAACACTTTGTAAAATGTAAATAATAGCAACATTTTAAATCTCATAAACCCATATTTTATTCACAATAGAACATAAACTGGAAAAATAAAACATTTTAAGGTCAAAAGAAGGTAATTATTTGTTTGATGGCAATAACACATCTCCAAAAAGTTGGGACAGGGCCATGTTTACCACTGTATAACATCCGCTCTTCTTTTGACAAATAACTTGTGGGGATTTATTTTTCGTTACATGATGTTATTATGAATCGTATTTTTTCAGTTGGTGAAATTTGTGTGTACCGTATTTTTCGGACTATAAGCCGATACTTTTTTCCCACGTTTTGAACCCCGTGGCTTAAACAACGAAGCGGCTTATTTATGAATTTTTCCTGGGTTTTCCCCGGTTTTACAAGCCTCAAGCCAAAAAACTGAGCGACATAACATTAGACCAATGAAATTTCCGAACAGAAATGAAAAAACGCACCTCACCTGTGTTCTGAGCTGCACGGCATCGGGAGAAAAAAAATTTTTTTTTAAACGCACGACGATGCCAAAAGATAAACTCCCGAGAGAAATAGTTGTGAAAGGAAGGAGGAAGACAGTGAACAATCACTTTCTTGGTAGGCTACTGTTTAGATACAAGCCTCGTGCTTTTTAATTTTTCTTGGCAACAGTGTTAAGGGTTAGTCAAAGAAACTTAGAAAATAATAAGGACATATTCCTCGGTCTTGCACACATGCAGTAATACCGGAAAAGCAGTGCCAGGCTATTCCCTGCGGCTTATAGACAGGTGCGGTTTATTTATGTTCAAAATAAAAATATTTGAAAAATTCAGTGGGTGCGGCTTATATAGCTTTATAGTCCGGAAATTACGGTACTTCAGGCAGACCAATTCAGCACCCTTTTATTTTGAAGCCATGCTGTTGTAATAGATGCAGTTTTCAGTCAAACATTGTCTTGCTGACATTTGCAAGGCCCAAAAAAATCCATTATCTGGATGAAAGCATATGTTGCTTTAAATCCTGCATATACCTTTCATTGCATTGAAGCATAGATGTTGCCTTTCCAGATGTCCAAGCTGCCCATTTAATAGCCACTAACGCACCCCCATGCCATCAAAGATGCAGGCTTTTCACTAATCATTCGTTGTTTTCCAAAAACAAATCTTGCAAATCATTGCAATCTGGATTTATTCACATTTTACACAGCGTCCCAACTTTTTTAAAATTAGAGTTGTATATTAATTAGTTGAGTTATAATGTTTTTGTGTGAGACTGATGTTATGTGACTATGCTTCTTTGTAATTGAAAACTGATGTACAACATACCAATGCAATCTTCAATGCAACAGTAGTATCTGAGGATATTTTAAATACAAATTCAAGAATACAAAGCATAACGAAGTGGAAAGAAAGCAAAAGTTACACACCTGAGCTGCAGCGCTCACCATAGGCCTTCTCATTAGAGCATTTCTGACATGCAGAGCCAGAGAAGCCTTCCTGCAAATACACTTAGTCACTAGACTAGAAAGCCGAGCAATGCAGTTGGCTGTAGTTTTGAATGTCATTTAAACACAAATTCTACACAGCAGAGTGTTTTTACACTGATTACTCATGACCACAGACACAGTTGTTTGTAAACTTAAATACTTCTGTACTTAAGTAGTTCAACCTATTATAAGGTGTAAATATAAAATAGTAATGAAAGTTTTATAAATTACCTCACACACGCAGGTGCCATTCCCGGATTCACCATCCATGCAGGTACCATGCCAATTACACACTTTTCCTGACAATTTCGGACAAGCTTAACAAATAAAACATTGCCTTAATACAGTGCATTGTAGCAACATAAACACTATCTAAATCCGAATTAAATATATTGTTATCAAACTCACGTGAACACAGAGAACCGAAAAAGCCAGGACAGCATCGCTTGATCAGAGTGACTTTCTCACAGGAGCGAGAGCAGCCAGGCAACTCCAGCTGGCGACTGCCGATTTGTACCCTATACCTGAGAAATCAGACACAACACGAGACAGAATTTCCAGAAATCCTAATTCAATACATTTAGTCAAAAAATATATTGTCTTTTCCATTATGACAATGTAGAATATAATTCTGTTATATATATATATATATATATATATATATATATATATATATATATATATATATATATATATATATATATATATATATATATATATATATATTTATTTTATTTATTATTTTTTTTTTTTCAATGTGTTTTTTTTTTATTTTATACTATTCCACCTCATAATGACACGCAGTGATTCAACTTTGACAATGTGACAGTGTAACAGTGTGTCAAAAACCATATGAACAAGTCTATTAATTTCTATAATAACTGGATAATTCATTTCAGTTAAGTTTATGAGTGTGTAATGATTTAGGCATGCAGCTACTTGTGCTAACTTGCTACACTTTGGTACTTGTTATAGGAAACAAAAGCAAAACTCAGAGGCCAAACATTTTCACACAGCATTCATTTCATTTTCCTGACAACTAAACTGTCAATTCATTTGTATTTGTTTTAAATCACAAAATATAATGTGTCCTTGATAAAACAGGGTTTCTGTCCTGCAGAAACATGTGAGCTTAAATCCACATGTGAACATTACACCTGGTAGTGATGGAGCAAATTCTTGCAGATTTCTTGTACAAAGCTACATGAGATGATTTCATTTACCGGCACTCATCATCAGTTGAAGTCTTCTTAAAGCTCTTTGGGCAGACAATAGCAGGTGCAGCAGCACAAGACGTGCAAATAGTTGAGTGCCGGACAGTGAGTGGCTCATCACAACGATTCGAGGTAGCCTTGGGGCAAATCAACAAATCAGATTATGGAAACATAATCTTTTTAAACCCATTAAAACTGGTTGTGTCTGGGGTGTCTGAAGTTACAGTGAGATTTTAGAATATTTGGCTACAAGTTGCCTAGAAACATAAAAAAAACCTTATGCACAAAAGATACTTTAAGATCAAAACAACTTACCTCAGTTTGTAAAGTACACAGCACTATGACTCCTAAAGTGAAGAGATAATGCATGGCTACTTTTTGAGTTCACGGCACTCCCAAAATCCACAAAGATAAGAAAAAATTCCACTCAAACCTCCTGTAAACCATTAGTTATGAGGCGGGATAGAGAAGTTTCACTCTTTCATGGCCACAAGTTCTTTAACATTCTTCTTGCTTTTGGGAAATAAGTGTCAGTCTGTTCCTGGTAAGCAAGGGAGGTTCTCTAACTCACCATACACTGTTTCAAAAGAAAGTAGAACAAGTAAACGATCTCTTCCCGACAGGAGAAATGGACGGATTTCCTGTGCCATGTATGTTAGGAAATCCGCACTTGTCAGCTGACCGTTGTGCGGGGTTCAGCAAAATGCAGAGAGTGACAAACATTGTTAAAAGGTGTCCAGGAACACATTTATTACATACAGATACAAATTACATGTTAGGATTTCAGTGGTTTCAACAGATTAGCAAACTGGACCATTGACTGACCACTTACATAATCCAAAGTATGGGAAAATTTGTAGAGAATGTATCTGTATCGTCCACTATTCCTTGTAAAATAACCAAATTCCTGTCGGGTCACAATACATTTCCAACTTAATACTCTATATTTGATTGACTTGAAAGGAAATGTGTTCCATTTATCATAATTGATGTACAGGGTATATGATAATACCAAACAGAGGACCAAGTGCTTATCATCAGCAAGGCTAAAGTGTAAAATGGGCAATTGTTGAAGTACTGTTGCTCATGCCATATCCATTAAACAACACACCAATGTATTTATATACATATAAAATTTCCATCAAATCGCATTCTCATTAATAATTTCTGCAGTGGTCAAATCTGTTTGTTGTTTGTTGTGCATCACTAACACAATTTTGAGTGAATGACTGTATGAATGTATGGAAAGAAAACATTATCATCTGCTGCAAAACCACAGAATTTTTACATGCAAAGTATTTTTTTATTATTATATGGACAATTTATTTGCACGAACACACCTTTAGTGTACTGGCCTGCGCTGAACTGGCACTGTGTTCATTTGTTTATTGTCTGATTGTTCTCTGTTGTTTGCAGAACAACACAACTTTACAACTGTTGTTTGTAGAACTGCACTTTACAGTATGTAGCCCTGTGTATTGAGTCAATGTGTTAATTTAAGTTTTCTTAAGTAGAAACTTGGTCCTGGAGAAACATTGCTTCGTTCCACATTGTACATTAGTGTACGTGCTTGAAATGACATTTAAAAAGCCACTTGACTAATGGAATAAACTTCGACTTGATGTCCGAACAAACAGACTGGTGGTATTTTTGTAGCTAATGAACAAATTGGCGTAAACGTAAAAGGATTATTACAGTGTCTCTAATTCCTGAGCCAGTTCTAACCTGGACTATGTACACTGATATATTAATGTCCGATTCAGTCTTATCTATACAGTTAAAAACATGTAACACAACAGATAGGAAAATGCTTGATCTGCAGAAAAATGGGATTTGGTAAGAAAAAAAAGAAGAAAAAAAAACAGTGCTGCGTAATCAGAATAATAGTTTTCTTTCCTGACATTGTTTTGCTCCCACATTTTAACAGAACTCTCAAGTAGGAAATGTGCCAAAGTAGGCCGGTTCATAAGTTCACAGTTATTAACAGGAATTTGTAATATATTTGTAAATTCAGTTACAATTCTTATAGCATATATATATATATATATATATATATATATATATATATATATATATATATATATATATATATATATATATATATATATATATATATATATATATATTAATTAGATGAGTAGATTAAAATAAATAAGTGGTCTGGCTCCGCCCTTCAGTGAACTGCTGCCACACATATTATTAACAGTACCAGTATATTCATTTTTATATTAATATATTCATTTATATTCAATATATTCATGTTCATGTTTTACAGCACATACAAAACCCTCAGTAAGACAAATAGTATTATCATACAATTTATTATACCACTGTACTGCTCTTAAATTTGATTGTTTTGAAGAATTGGCTTAATATTAACTTCCATTTCCATAAAATTCCATTGAACAACAGCTTTTCTTTTTTTTTTTTTTTCTTTTTTTTCTTTTTTTTTTGCATAGTTTTAATGCATTACTTCTAATGCATTTTTCTAATATTTGTTCAAATTAGTTTTCTGCCATGAAAAAGTCTTTATTACAGATGACTTACAGTGTGGGGTTTTTTGGGTGGGTGGTTTGCTACAAAGTGGGGAAGCTCTGATTATGAGATGTTGGACTTCTGATCGGAAGGTCAAATCCCAGCACCAGAAAGTTGCCACTGCTGGGGCCCTTGAGCAGGGGCCTTAACCTTCAACTGCTTAGTTGTAAGTCCCTTTGTATGGGTGTTTGCCAAAAGCTATAAATGCAAATACAAATGTACACAGGAGGAAAAAAAGAGAGGTTGGTGAGGTACCCATAATTGTAATTGTTTATCACATGTTCCACAAAACAGCAACTGTAAGTGGATACAAAATGTTCCTGTTATGGGAAAATAATTGAATTATTTTATTTAATTAGTAGAATTAAACCTTTTTTTAGGCTGCATGTTTGTTTTAAATGTTTTAAGGTGGCAGTAGAATAGAAATTTGAGAACGATCAATTATTACAATTTTAACTTGATTATCCTTTCATTTAAAAATCTTATTCACGTTCTGCTGATTGAGCAGTCGTAGGTTTTAATCCAACACTTGCATGATTCAGCTATTTCATAGTGTCTTGACATAATCAGCTGATTATGCTTTCAAAAAAACTTTCCTGCCTGTAACAAAAAGTCATTGGTTTAAGTGTATGGTTTTACAGCACCCACAAAAATATTTGTACAGTGAACAATGCTCTGTTCTCTGACCTTCAACACAGAGCGCTCTACCTTCCCAAGAAAAACAGGATGCAATGAGGTCAAAAAGAACATATTGCCAAGGGTCGCTTTCTAACCAAACCATTTTCAGTAACTTTTTTCACTTTTGTAAAAATCTCATTGTAAGTTTACAAAGTAGCACAAAATCTGAGAAAGTGAATTCAGTGCATGTATTGCTCACCTATGCTTAACACTTAACCCTTTTTTATTTTATTTTTACTGTCCCTTCATTTATGCATATTAACAGGGTTAGGGTTGTGGCACATAGTCAAAAATATTGAGTAGTTCTATTTATACAGTATTTTAAATTAGTTTATGTTCTCTTAAAATGTAAGTTTTCAAATCTTGGAGAATGTAAAAGGAGGGTGTAATACAATGTGATGGTGTGGAGAGAAAGCGCTTATACTAAGGGTGTTAACTTTAAGGTTATTAAAAGGAATTAGTCTTTCTTAACTGCTAGATTGCAAAATGTGCACCACATATTACCACACAACTAAATATTTATGGGTTGAAATATGCTTCAGGGTTTAAAATCAGGGCAATTTTCTGTTTTACAGTGTAGAAAGAGAGTGTGTTCTGAGATTTATTTAAGTCAAAATGGCAGTTTATTAGCTCTATCTAAAACATTGTATCTCCTTGTACAGTAAGTGTACAGTTAGAGGCTATGAGCTCCATTTTTACTCATAAATGTCAGGTTCCGCCTGTTATGCAGGAGCATTTTGGTTACTGTGTACTGTTTCCCTAGCAGAAATATTAAGAACTTTTTTTTATTTTTTATATTAAATCAATTTGTCTTTTAAATTCTGTGCAAAATTCCATCCATCCATCCATTTTCTCCCGCTTTTCCGTAATTCGGGTCCCGGGGGCAGCAGTCTAAGCAGGCCCCCGCCTCTGACTGCTGCCCAATCCTCACAGCACCGTCCCTTACGGTCCCTCCTGCAGGTGGTGAGCCCACGGGAAGGCGGCCCCACGTCACTCCGATGTCACGGACCTTGATATTTCCTCGTAAGGGACCCCCGGAGCATAGAGGGTTAAGGGCCTTGCTCAAGGGCCCAAGAGTGGCAGCTTGGCGATACCGGGGCTTGAACCCCAGACCTTCCGAGCGGCAACCCAGCGCCTTAACCGCTGGAGCCACCACTCCCCCTGTGTGCAAAATTCACCTGTGCAAAATTAAGACTGACTTACACATGAAGATCATATAGTTTAAATAAAATAAATAAATCGCAGAATGTTTTGCTTTTTTTCAGCTTATAAAATTGAGTTTCCAACAATGATAAGCAATAACTCCAGTTTTATGAAATAGTTCACAAAGAGCTAGTATTCCAACTCAAACTTATGACTTTTATGACATTTGTAGGTTTACACTTTATTCTACAGCAGTTGTAAAACAAACTGTATTACTTTTGTATAAAGAAAAAGTGCAATTTCAATGTCAAATCATCATTAGAAGGGCCTTAGTACTTGCAATTCCAGTTTCATGATCATATCTCAATGTTAACCTAAATTGAATTACATTTTATTTAATTATAGAAAGCTCTTGAATTGATTTTGAGGTATGTCTTATCTCAAAAATGAGGTATGTACACTACACAATTTATCATATAATAAATATATAAATATATCAGCAGTCACATCATTTATAAACATACCAGGTTCAATGGTAGCTATGCATTCCCATGTCAAAACACTTCCTCTATGTTTGACGGATGATGTGGTGATGCTTTGGCTCTTGAGCCCTTCCTTTCTTTCTCCTTCTTCCTATAATGTTGGTACACATGGTTTAATCTTGTTTCACATTTGTCCAAAGAATATTGTTCCTTAACTAGACAGGTTTAATTTGAGATGTTTTCTAGTTTACCAGTAGTATGTATCTTTAGGTAAACCCTTTGTAGTTACATTCATGAAGGCATCTCTTGGTTACAGACTTTGATATGGAATCACTAACCTCTTTAAGAGTGTTTTTAAAAAGTTTTAAATATGTTTTTTCTTTACCAAGGAAAAATATTGTGTGATCTAGCTGGGGTCACTAGAATGCATCGGAATCATGTTTCGGCTGATCTTGCTGATTTTTCTTTTTTTTTCTTCACTGAAGGCCCACGTACCGAATGCACGGCCCGCCACTGGTATTTCCAAATACTTAGTGTAATGAGTGAATTTGTACAGTCAGTTACATATCATTAACATTGATTACACATTATTTAATGTGTTCATTTCATTTCTAAAGCAATAGAAGTGATATATATATACTACAGATGAATTTCCTTAAATGTAATACTTGGAGTATTATTTGGGCTTGATGTTATCTAATGTTGTGTAATACTAAACTAATATTATTAATACTAACTTGACAGCAGCAACTCTGAAAATTAAGCACTCACAGAAAAGGACACATTTGCAATGAACACGTTTATTTTTGTGTAAAAAAAAAAAAAAGTGCATGCTGAGTTCTGAATATTCAAGGCAAATAATGGCATAAAAAGAAATGAATGGTTGCAGGTAGTCGACTGTAAACGTTCCTATTGTGTAAAGCAAAACATATAGCCTGTACAACTCAAAATACCATTGCTTAAAAAGCCAAAATTCTCAAAAACATAAAACACATGAAAACAAAAATTAAAATAAACAAGAAACTGACATTTTGCCATTTCAAATAAAAGACAACATTAAATAATGCGTAGTTCTCTTCAGTCATTTCCATTTGACAGATTGTACACAGCAGCAGATAAATAAAATATAAGCAGAGAGATGAAGAGCAAAAGTTTGAAACCTGATAAAAAAAAAAGAAAATTACACTCGTGTGGACTCTATACATTTTCCCAGGATGCATTGTGTTGAAAGATTCAGTAAAAATATAACAATGTGTGTGCATGTGTGTTTAAATATGAAGTCGGAGAGGATTTACAGTTTCTTTACTTCCTCTGAATAACATGATAATAACCATATCCACTGTTATAGTTCCAGCTTTTGTTTTAGGTTTCCCCTTTTAGCATCTGGTGTATTGTAATTTTGAAAATATAAAAAGAGGGGTTTATTTAAAGGGGTTTATTAAAACCCCTCTATACAACCCACAAAAGGTAAAACACAGGTCACTGACTTATGCTAGTGTGTTGGTGCCACTTGTGACCAATATTCTCATCATCATGTATGCCGTATTGCCTGACCCTGGATGCCTGAATGACTTCATAAAGAAAACTAAAGCTGGGACTAAATTTGAAGTTAAGACTAAACCCAGTCATCTCTTTCTAGATTTGTTTTTCTATTACCTTTATAACCTCCATTAGCCTGTGAGCTCCAGCGGAAGTTCCCGGCTGCATAGTATTTCCCATTGGCGAGCCAGAAGTGAGATCAGTCTCTCTCTGCTGTCCGCACCAGGCACAAAAATACACCACTGCACTTCGCTCTCAGCCCCGTCAGCACCCTGCATCCGTTTCCTTTCCTTCTCATCTGAGAAATGGTCCATGGTCAAATGGCACAGCAGATCAGGCCCAGGCACGTCATCAAAGACCAGTGTGAGCGCCTGTGGGTACGGCTGGTATCCCATGAGCACACGGTCAAGGTCTCGAATCCTGCGTGCATCCGTGAGCCTGTATTTATCCCTCTGAGGAGGCTCTTTGGCAAACTGGGGCAATGGGTAGCTGATGTAGTCCTCGTCTAATAGGAAGACATGAGTGCTGCTCAGGACGAGGCTCTTTGGATGCAACTCGGCCCTCGTACCCGGACCGCTCTGCACCTGGAACACCAGGGCATAGAACAGGACGTTGAACGAGTGCGCAGCTCCCTGGGGGCCCTTCCTCTCGGCTGCAATGAAGGTCAAGTCACCGATCTCCTCTTCACTCGGGTAAACAAACTTTACCCGGCTTGAGTGCACCAGCTCGTAGTTCTCCATTTTGCCTATTTCAGGGATTAAACGCAAAACACATGTAATTTATATATTGCATATATAAAATAAAAAAGTGATGTTTCTAAATGGAGAAAAAAATAAGTGTCCTGACGCAAACTCATTGGTAGACACCTCATCCTGTAGCTTTGCTTCATCTGCATACGTTAAACTTCTGAACATTATTAGGTTGCCTGACCTACATTGCTTAGGCAACAGCTGCTATGTTTTCTACTGCTGTTAACTGGCAGCTTTGGTTAAAAAGAAAATTATATCTGGTTGTCATTATATCATATAACATCACAAAACACCACTGCCAATGTCAACTATAGGAAAAAACAATCAAGCCAAGACAAACCCAACAAAAGACACAAACAGGCAGCATGACTGCGGTATTTTTATCGTCTTTAAGGTTTCTTCAGCTCTGCTTTCTGATTTCACTTCTGGCATTAGAAATTGTGGACAAGGTTAAAAGTTATTTGTTATCACATTTACCTTAGGGCTGCAGGGAGACTGAAACAGGCACAATTCTTTTGATTTCATTTCATGAGCAATTTGGATATAACTAAATCTGTATATAAAATAAAACAAAACAAAAACCCCCTCATAAAGAGCCAGGATGTAAATATTGCTTTACACTTTACTATACATTCACTGTAGGGACGTTCTAGCTCAGAGGTTAAGAGTTGAACTCCTGATCAAAAGGTCCTGAGTTCAAATCCCACCAATGCCAACCTGCCACCACTGGGCCCTTGGCAACGCCATTAACCCTTAACTGCTCACTTGTATAAATGATACAACTCTTTATAAGTGTAAAGTGATTGAGCTTGAAAAGAGTTTAAATCTTGACACACCAATAAGAGGTGTATTCAGTTTTTTCTTAATAATATCTAACTCACCCACTGGTTATCCTTTAACTTGGTTAAAACTTAAACTTGGTTAAAAGGTAGACATGATATGTGAATGTGTGATCACCTTATGTGCAAAAGCAGAAATGACATAGTACAGAAGTTTTAGGAATTAAACTATCCTTCATTTTTATTTAAATTTTTTGGGGGGAAACCCTAAAACAGGCTGCAATTAACGGGATTCAAAACTACGGTTCGACCCCCTAGATTACGCACAGAAGAGGGAATTTCTGAAGATAACGGTAATCAGGAAGCGCCAAATTTGTGGGACATTTGAAAGATAAAAGAATTTGGGGAGGACCAAATTCTGGGAACTTTCCAAGTTAATGGTAATCTCTCAAATATCAATAGAATGCTCTCTGGTTAATTAGGGTTAAACTGCAATAAACTGTATATCTGCTTTTTCTCATATACGGTTTCTAGAAGTTTTATTTTTCTGAAGAAAATTTCCTCATAAAAACTTTCTTTCGTCTTCTCCCATTAGGGGTCCCTCCCCCCATTTATCTGTGTTTGGGAGCGGCACTAAGAGTGCACTGGCTTGTGCAACCCAGCTTTATTGTTGTAGCAATTTTTTTATACGATTAGAAACTTGGAACATACATTAGAAACGTTTATAATAATTTATTTTGGTTGCTGTCAATCAGCATGCAACTGCAATATGTTACCTGAATACATGCTACTGAACTCGCTAGTTTCAGTTTCATAAAGAACACTTTAGAGCTGACCGGGTTGGATTTGCTACCTGTGCTCTTTTTGCCGAACTGTGTGTAGAAGTCTTGGTCTGAAGGCTCTGGTGACGGCACGGTGTCCAGTAAAGACAGCACACTCATCAGCTGCTGAAGGAAGTGGTGCGTGCTGTAGCTGTCCCTGGTCAGGCAGGAGATGATGTGCTCTGGAGACGTCCCTTTTTAGATAAAAAAATGATAAAGAAAATGAATAGAATAAAGGATGAACATTAAAGTTGTCAATATGTCATCTTTTGAGCTTCGGACTATTTAACTATGAAGCTATGAAACGAACTGAAGAGTTTCCCGAAACTAGTAAAATTGGGTTATGAACTGTCATTAAAACCTAGAAGTTTTAAGGGTTTATTCTTATATTTATAGAAACCAGTTTGTTACACCATAAAATTTAATTCTTACTCCGTGAATCCTCTAAGCAGCCTATGAAATAAATTATGGAAATAAGGAAAACAAAAAAAAGATACTAGAAACATATTACAAATGTACAAGATTATGATGCAAATGCAAGCAATGGAGAAATGCATGCATAAAGTAGGCAGTGTGCAATGTAACAATTTAATAGTGATGAACCTTCATCTTTGAGGAAGATGTAAACAGAAAAAAAAAAAAATCTTGAATTATCACTTTAAAAGTTTTAAATTAAAAGTATTATGTAATATTTAAAAAAAGAACAACAGTTATGTATGTTTAATAGTGAATGTGAGAGAATTTCCACACACAATGCAAAGAGAACTCACTTTGGAACTAAATAGCTGTGTAGCCTTATCACTGAGGCAGTGCAGCCTTATCAGGGAAAAAAAGGATGCACTTTGCTAGGAAGCATAAAGATTGGAAACTGGAGTGTGGAAAAAGGTCATACAGACTGATGAGTCCAGATTTATCCTGTTTCAGAGTGATAGGCGCATAAGGGTTAGAAGAGAGGCGGATGAAGTAATACATCCATATGCCTGACTGGACAATATGTCAGTGTCACTATCATTATAAATTACATCCCGATGTGCCTATCCGAGAGTATTCATAGTATCAAAGTAAAGTGAGCACAGTCAGGCCTCATATGGTCCCTACAGATATTTGTGTTTCGGGATGAGGATGAAAATGCAGACACCAATTTTACCAGGAGCCCCTTTAACAGGAATCTACATGAGTCTAAACTACTAACTACTAAACTACTAAAATAACTAATAGAGCAAAAGATGAACAAAACATGTGACCATATTCAGTCCCAAATGTTACATAGTGTAAACTTTTTTATTTATTTATTTTTTTTTTATTTACAATTATAGAATTGCAAAAAAACAACATCAATGATTTGTGATTGAAGAGTATCTGCAAGAGTGAAAGGGAAAGTTTATAGGACTGTGGTGAGACCTGCGATGTTGTATGGTTTAGAGACAGTGGCATTGAGTAAAAGACAGGAGGTGGAGGCTGGAGGTAGCAGAGCTGAAGATGCTGTGATTTTCATTGGGAGTGACGACGATGGACAGGATTAGAAACGAGTTTATTAGAGGGACAGCGCATGTAGGACGTTTTAGGGACAAAATAAGATTGATGTCCCTCCTCTGCACATGAGGTTAGTGCAGAGGAGGGACATGGGGTATATCGGTAGGAGAATGCTGAGGATGGAGCCACCAGGAAGGAGGAAAAAAGGAAGGCCAAGGAGGAGGTATATAGATGTGGTGAGGGAAGACATGCAGGTAGTTTGAAAGTGGCAGATGTAGAGGACAGAGTAGTATGAAGACAGATGATCTGCTGTTGCGACCCCTAATGGGAGCAGCCGAAAGAAGAAAAAGGAGAAGATGATAAAGGCAACATCAAACTCTCAATTCACATTGATTATTTGTCTACCATGGAAGGCCGTGATATTGTCCTGCTAGTACTACTCATCTCTACTCACCCACCACTCGGAAGTACTGGTCAAACAGTCCCACGTTCACGCTGTGCAGCTCATTCAGCTTTATCACAAAGGAAAAAGAGATAAGGAAATCCAAGTCCTTGTGGTCTGACGGGTGCCAGCTCCACGTCACTGCATGAAGAAGTGTAGGGGTTTTTTTTGTATGTTGAGTCATGGTTTATAACATGCTAGCAGATGATCTTGGAAACTACAAATATACCATGAGGAAGACTTTCATTCTAAAGTAAGCATTCAAAGTAAACAGACTAGGTTTATTATCCTAATGATGTCTAAATCATCACAGAAGTTGCTCAGAATCTGAAAAAAATAAATATTGCATTTGAATTTTGACTCCGTGTCACACACATTATCCAACATATTAACACAGGGAGGTAGTAGCTCGGTAGTTAAGATGTTGGACTTCTGATCAGTAAGTCATGATTTTATATCCCAACACCACCAAGCTGCCACTGCTGTTCCCTTGAACAAAGCTCTTAACCCTGAAATGCTCAGTTATATAAATGACATAACTGTAAAGTCACCCTGAATAAAAGGGTTTGCCAAATACCGTAAAATTTTTATGTGAAATATTATAATTAAAGGATCATTATGCATTATGCAACCACAAGTGATTTGTGTAATTCGATTTGTACATCAACAGTATCTCACAAAAATGAGTACACCCCTTTCTTTTCTGTAACTATCTTAGTAGATCTTCTCAAGGGATAATATTATAGAAATGAAACTTAGATATATTTTAAAGTAGTCAATGTGCAGCTTGTGTAGCAGTACAGATTTACTGTCCTTTGAAAATAACTCAACATACAGCCATTATTGTCTAAATAAGTGGACCTTCCGTTCCTGCAACCTTTAAACCAGTGTTCCCAACCCCTGGGACGCAGACTGGCACCGGTCCGTGGGTCAATTGGTCGCACAGAAAGAATACATAACTGACATTATTTACGTTTTATTTATTATCTGATTCTGAACTATGTTTTCTTTTGGAAAATTACCGGATTCTCTCCTCCACATCTGTCTATGACTCACTCTTGATGCATGTCATGATGCCTCGATCACATGTCTTACCAACATCCGCTACCTTCTTAAAGGAGCTGCTCCGGCCGCTAACACAGAATACATTACCGCTAAACTCAAACCCTCAAGCTAGCAAAATGAACAAAAATCAACACAGTGGATTCACGTTTTTTATTATATTTAGAAAATACCAGTTTCTATGCCGGTCGTATCATTTTATTTTGTTGTATTTATCCATCAGTGAAAATATTGTCTGACATTAAAGCAAAAAAGACCACTGTTGGGGACCACTGTTCTAAAGCAATGCTGGCAGCACTCATGCATCTGTTTTTGAAGCCACCTTCTGCACCTGACGCACAGCACGAGGACTCAACTTCTTTGATGGACCCTTGCTGTAACTTAGTTTCAGGGTGTTACAGATCATCCTATAGTCTTGTCCTTCTTTGTAGAGAGCAACAATTCTAATTCTCAAATCCTCAGAGAGTCTTTGTTATGATGTTGATGATGTTATGAGTTATGTTGAGAGAACAGTAAATCTGTACTGCTACACAAACTGCACATTGACTACTCTAAAATATATAAGTTTCATTTCTATAGTATTGTCCCTTGAGAAGATCTACTAGAAGAGTTGCTGAAATGTGAGGGGTGCCCTCATAATACAGTATCACAGATAATATTACAATATAACACCTTACATTTAAATTATTTTATAAAATTATGATCAAATTGGATGGTTGAAACTAAGCAAGTGTGTGATTATTTACATTTATTTACATAGCCAGCAACCAATAACCAGCACAATAAAGGGTGGATGTAGATAACTAGATAAAAATGTGTTCCCTTACAAGCTTGATCACCGAGCGTGGACGCAACATCGTCCAGGATATAGTACACGGCTTTGGTAGAGAGCATAACGCAGGCGGTCAGCTCAACTTCAGGGGATTTGTAGAAGAGCACAGATGTCCACAGGATGTGCTTTAGCTCTTCATTCTCCACCTTGAACAAAATCAGACTTCGTTTACAGCGAAAAGCGAACCTGCGTGTAATATGGTTTATGGATGTTTTGCAGGCTGAGCAAAAATCTTGATGAAAATTTTACTTGCATTACAAAAAAAATAACATTGAGCATCACCAGAACATGAGGCAAACAGCTCGTGCTCAACTGAGACGATGGTTCTTTCTCTTGCGGCGTAAAACAATGGGAGCTCAGCTCAGCTTCCCGCGTATACGTCCTCATCCTGCGTGTATCCCTCGTACAGGTAGCATTCGCACGACCGTACCGCTTACTATAGTATTCTGACCACGTGTGTTTTCATTAAAGGAGATTCTCGTTCCAAGCAATAACCCCTTCTCCTCCTCTCTTCCCTCTCTTCTCCCTCACGCAAGCCACGACTCTTTTCAAAAGGTAAAGTGCAGGCTTATATCGTGTACTATGCATTGTTATTTGTTTCAGATACATTAGGGACGATAATTTGTACGTGAAATACCGTTAACAATGATTTTTATATGAATATTTTTAATTGTGTGGAACGAATGATCAGAGTTATTTCCTATGGGAAAATTCGCATTGCATTACAAATAAATTGCATTGCGAGCACTTTTTCCGGAACGAATTAAGTTCGCTGTCGAAGATCCCACTGTATTTTATATAATGTGTGGTGAAAAATAGCTAAAAATAGCACCGTGTTGTACATTATATATGGTATTAGTGTTTTGCATATTTTGCAAATGTGTTTTTTAATGTCACAAAATATTCTACTAAAAGTATAAATTGAACACAGGCTAATACACAAAGCGTACCTCTGCGATGTTGTCATGGAAGAAGATTATAAGCTCCTCGGGCCTCAGTGAGGAAAGGTGCTGCAGCGCTGAAGAGAGGGACAGGTGGGACGGACACTGGTTTTCATCCGAGAGCTGCTGGATAAATGATTCTCCAGGGTTGAGCAGCGACAGGGTTAAATGTGGCTTCTGTGTGTCCTGGGAACCACTTAAAATAACAATAAAAAAAAAAAAAAAAAAAAATTCAACAATAGAATTTAGAAATGCAACAGTGCGACAATATTCCATTAATTCTCAATTAATCGTAAAATGTTACATTAAACGGACCAAGTTTTTGCCCAGCAGATGCTTCTACAAAAAACAAGAAATTCTGATAGCCACGACATATATACTGTAACTGAATCCTGTTTACAATATAATTTACTATTTAATAAAACCCAAGAAATCATGTGACTCATTTGCACAATACAGAGACATCCTCTGGCATGAATCCGTGTTACAATTTACACAAGTAAACAGCAGTCATCCATCGTTTGTCACCTGCTAGTCTCAATTCAAAGTCAGAAATGTGATTCTCCTGAGAGCTGAAAATCAAACTGACCGAGTGGAAATTACTCACATTAACTGTACACCTCCCAAATTATTTTTAGCTCCTGTGTGCATTTAGTTCCTGTTAGATTCACAAGCCACCTTTCTCCAGTAAACTCCCACTGGAAGTGCAGTAACAGGAGTGTAAAAATGCCTTTAAAATCACAAGATTGTCATGTTTACGTAACACTAACTTCTTTACACAAAATAGCCACTTAAAAACATAATGATATAAAGCTAGTTTTCATGTGCAAAGAGCGGACAGGTTTACAGATTTCAGGATTCTGAAGCTTGTGGCCAGAAAAGTGTACATATGATCAATTACAAACAGTATGAACAGTAAAGCAAGTCTGCAGTAAAGTCACACAAAAGGGAACTTTATATCAACAAGCACTACAAACCCTTTCTTTCTCTTTGTGCACTGGGATTCACATTTTTTTTGTCAATATACAATTCAAGGCACCTGGCCCTCATTTTCTATGACCAAATCTTCAAACTTTCAAATATATATATATATATATATATATATATATATATAAAAAATAAAAAATAAACGTTCTTTCGGCTTCTCCCGTTAGGGGTCGCCACAGCGGATCCTCCGCATGTTTGATTTGGCACGTTTTTACGCTGGATGCCCTTGCTAACGCAACCCTCCCCTTTTATCCGGGCTTGGGACCGGCACTGAGAGTGTCTGGGGATGGTTCCCTGACCAGGGATCGAACCCGGGCCGCAGCGGTGAGAGCGCTGCATCTTAACCACTAGACCACCAGGGACCCTCAAATATATATTACATCGTATATAACACTTATATATACATTATAACATATATATCATTAAATCATCATGTATTCTGGCTGCAATCATTTCTTATCAAAACCTCAAATATCTGAACAGTGCAACCTCTCAAGGGCTACAGTGGACATTGTGACACTCAACAAACAAAGTCAAAAATGGTGTCTGAACATAAAGTTAAACTTAACATAAATAATCCTCTAATGATGAACAACTTTCTTTACCCTGCTTGGCTATATATCTATAGAAATGATATTGACAGGCTCTTAATAAATAGCCTAAACAAAGTAGATGTTATTACCTCATTTCCTTGGTATCTTTGCTAGGTGTTGTGCTGCTCACTCTTAGGTGACGTTTACTGGTCTGCAGAAGAGCGATAGTCTTAATGTCACGAAGGCTGGCGCGGAACTGAGCGAACTGCTTCAGAAACAGAAACTTGTCATGAGGAAGAGCGAAAATAGCAGCTAAGTGCTCATGCCCTGCCATTAGTTCTAAAACATGGCCTTCACAGAATTGGTGGGTGACTGAAATGTTTTGACCATGTCGATTCTGCCTGGGGTTTAGCAATGCAGATGCGAGTGGAATTCTGGTAAACTTGGCACAAGAGTGTATGCAGTTTCCACTCGATTGTGAAGCCATTGCCACAAAATCAACCTTGAGCACGCAGAGGTGTCGAGTTGTGATGAACAGGAGTATCGGGATGGAGGTGTGATTTTCATGGACTGGAGATAAAATGTCAGCGGGAACAGAGCTTTTTTGACTTATTGAAGCCAATGAGGTACGGTCCAAGACGTGAGCTACATATACACTTTTCACACGGCTATCATCCTCTTCAACTTCCCAGGAATTGAGAAACTGCTGAATAAACGAGTGGACATCAGACTGTCCGCTGATATGTTCACTTTGAGCTCCATCTAGAAGCGAGTTTACATGGGAATGAATGTCCTTTAAATTTTGTCCATCTGAAAAGAAGTACCATCGTGTAGTGTTGGACTTTAACCATAAAGAGAGACAAGTGTCTGGAATGTCAAAACAAAATGCCTCTATGTCTGAATATGGTACCATCAGTGCTACTTTAATACAGTCCAGTTGTTCATCCAAGCTTTGTGGAATCACTTTGGACAGTGTCTGAAAAACCACCAGCACTTTTTCCATTGTAACCAAACAGCACGGTATCTGATTCAGATCTCCATCTTGGCTCACTTTGATGCAGTAAGACCATGCTATCAGGTTTATCTGAACGCTTGAGCTTTCTACAGTCTCAGGTTCATTGTCCTGAAGCGTGGAAGTGGATGAGCAGCCCATGATCTCATCATTGTGATCTGGACCCATCTCAAAGTAACTGCCCCCTGAGTCTGGGCTGCCCTGCTCAGGCACATCCACAGAGGGGGTCCTGCATTCGCTGGTTGTTTTATTCTCTTCATCTGTTTGGCAGATCAAATCGGAAAGCCTGGTAACAAAGTCCAAGTTGGTGGTGGTGTAAGACAAATAACAGAAGGGTAGCACGGGTGTGGTGAGTCTGTTGATCCTGGGTTCCTGGTTTTCTTTGCAATAAAAGCAGCTAATGGAAAGAAATGTTTGTTTAAATTCACAGTTGAAGTTTTAAGATGAAATACTCTACATTCCGCCTACATACACTCTGAAAAATCGGTATCCTCAAGCATGCACTTTCTGCACCATGAATGTCTTTCACCTACTAAGTTGCATACATTGGATACCTTCTAAGCTTTACTTAAAAAAATCTTATTACAGTCCAATAATGTATGCAATTAATTCGTACATGTATAATTACAATAAATTACCATTTAGTACTAACAGTACAAACAGTATTATAAATATATAATCAATGCATATCTGGATTTCAAGTGATACAAATCAATCCCTTTTCTTTTTCTTAGCATCCAGAGGCCACAAAGGCAAGATAAACACCCTGAATGGACGTGAGGAATTATCTTTGAGAGAAACCAGTTTAAAAAAAAAAAACCTTCTAAGTAATTCCAGATAATGAGGTTATAAATCATTATAGTAGGGTGTCTTTTAAAAACATACAAACAGGAGGAAGTTGAAAGAAAGTATAATGTCCGGTATTACCATAATTATGTGTCTAGATTTATCTCAGGCCATGGGAAAAAAACTGCTTCCAATAAAAATGACAAAGTGACCATTACTGTATTATATATTACTGTATTTCCCACACATTTCCCCCAATTTTATTAATCGTTTTTTTCCCAGCCGATAACTAGTCCTACCCAATTCCACAGCTACTAGCCAGCAACCAGACAGGGTGAAGGACAGCATTCCACAAAAACGTGTGGAGACAATCGCACATCTTTTCAAACTGATGCTCATGCAGCACTATTCGCTCAGAGGAAAAGTGCTATAATTTACTAAACAATCTAATCTTGGGCACCCAAGAGAGGAAGGGGTGAGGCAAGAGTGTTCTAGCTGTATTTAGATTATTACGGTTTGATATGGAAAGCCTGGGAGATAAACTTGTGGGCAAGTATTTTTGTACACATATTCATATTACTTTTAATGCATGTGTCTGTGCACAGCAATATTATGTGATTTTCACATAATTTAATAAGTCATGTAAAAAGCATATTAGGCTATTTCATATCAGATTATTTAAATTTTAAATCTAGTGACAGCCGAATTCATTTAAGGCTATGCCGCCAAAAAACAACACAGTCGCAAAACTTTTGCAACACTCAATTTTTTCAGTTAAATCATGTACCGTATTTTGCGGACTATAAGCCGCTACTTTTTTCCCCACGTTTTGAACCCCGCGTTTTAAACAGTGAAGCGGCTAATTTATGGATTTTTCCTGGGTTTTTCCCGGTTTCACAAACTTCAAGCAAAAAACTGAGCCCCGTAACATTACACAAATGAAATTGCCAAACGGGTTCAGGTGAACCAATGAAACTCTTTATATTAAATCAGATGCGATTTATCGGGCCGAACCACATCATAAATATGGATGTTGTTCCTCTGACGTTTGACCTGCCGCTCACTCGGACTGTCTACAGGAAATGCGAATCATTCGTCACGCTGAAAACAACCGGGCATGAAAAAAACGCACTTCACCTGTGTTCTGAGCTGCACGGCATCGGGAGAAAAGCTTCACCGATGGTGATTTTTAAACGCACAACGATGCCAAAAGATAAACTCCCGAGAGAAATTGTTGTGAAAAGGAAGGAGGAAGACAGTGAACAATGACTTTCTTGGTAGGCTACTGTTTAGATACAAGCCGTGTAACGGACACTGTCTTTCATTAAAGCCTGTGTAAAGTTTATTAGTTTCAGTGTAGACACCTGCGGCTTATAGACAGGTGCGGCTTATTTATGTTCAAAATAAAAATCTTTGTAAAATTCAGTGGGTGTGGCTTCTATTTTGGTGCGCTTAATAGTCCGGAAATTACGGTATTTAAAAATAAATCATATAATTGATTGGATTAGATGCTGATTGAAGTATTACAATTTGTTCATTTTTTGCAGTTCTACAATGTAATAAAAACAGTAACAAACACTGACCCAGATCTTTCATGCTTCTGCTCAGTACTGATCTCCAAAGATGAACAGGTAGTAGGTTGAGTTCTCACCTGTATTAAAGCAAACATGGATAAATATCATACAACATAAAAAAACAACATCTTATGACCTGAACTGCTGTAGTGTTGAACAAAAAGTTTCCACAGTGTTTTGGAGAGTTATGTCAATCAGCCAATTTGAAACATAAGATCTGTTTGCATGTTCACGGAGAGGATTAGTAAAGGGGACATGGCTTCCATTCCTACAACATTTTTATCATGCATGGTCGAAGTGTATAAAAATTACAGAATAGTGGTTTAAGAAATGTTCTCTTGGCCGAGAAGTAGCTTGGGAAATGCAATTTTCACCAAATAATGAATATGCAGATGTGTGAGAACATAAACAAATCCCAGCAAAATTCAGGGCCAGGTAAAGCCTTTCCTGTTTATTAGACAGATTGAAGGATGCAAAAAATGAAGTTAGTTGCTCATACCTGAAATAAAGGTAAGTGTGCTACATAAAAAAATAAAATAAAATCAGGTGAGGATATAAATAATGGCTACACAAATGTCCATTCCCTGTTTATTAAACCTTTCTGTATTAAATACTTAACTAGCAGTACATTTGGTTCTATTATCTTTAGTTCACTCATTTGGGTTTCTGGTTAACACAAACATAACACAAACACGGCCGCAACCTCTAAGGTCCTCTAATCATGTCATGCTTGAAGTGCCTAGAACAAGATATAAATCGTGGGGTGATTGCACTTTCTCAGTAGCGACCCCTTAGCTTTGGAATTCCCTCCCTCCTGATCTCACCTCTAGAAGGGAATTCTCTACTTTTAAAGCTAAACTAAAGACCCACTTATTCACCAAAGCCTTTGTTGTGTAGTAGAGGGTGTGCTTAGTCGTCTACTTCTTAACGTTTATTTTAATTGTTGTATTTTAATGCTTATTTGATTTCTCTTCTGTTTTAAGTTCTTACAATTTACTTCTTTTTTTTTTTACGATATTGTATATGTTACTGCTTTTATGTTCATTAAAATTTGATTACTATTTTGCACATGGCCTCTTGCACTTTGTTCAGCACCTAGGTTCTACCTGGTAGATGTTAGGTGCTATATAAATAAAGATTGATTGATTGATTGATTGATTGATTGGTTGGTTGATTGATTGGCTAAGATTTTTGGCTAATTCATGTGCAGGTGTTAAACTGATCGTTTTACTTACCTGAGGTGTAACCTCACAGGCTGTGGGGTAGTTATAACAGCATCGCTGGGTAAATGTAGAATCCACACGAGTCAATATCTCTTTGGTAAGAAAGGCGTCATCTTTGCAAGCTAATTCTGGAAACAAACAACAAGGGCTTTATTTAGCTAATAAAGATGGAAAAGTAACTAAATTAATAACATTGCAAATCAACTGTATAGCTAAAGGTGCAGTTATAAAACAAATATATAGTCATGTGGGGGGAAAAAAGAAAGCACTCCCTTTGTGAATTCAATGGGTTTAAGTACCAGGACAAAATAAAATCATCTATCGTCCTCAGCAGGTCTTAGAATTTCATTATAATAATACACATTTTATTGTAATTAGAAGTTAATTACAATTTACTTTACTACAAATATAAAGCCAAAATGGAAAAGTCATGTGTACATATTATAGTTCCACAGTTTGTTGAATCAGCTTTAGCAGCAATAACTAAGCAATTGTGTTCTGTATGATTTTACCAGAGTCTCTCACGTCATTGCAAAGGAATTTTGACTTCTCTTTATTTGTTAATGCACAAGGTGCATAAGGTTCTGCCACAGCATTCCAGTTAAGTTGAGGTTTGGATTTCGACTGTGCCACTGCAACACCTTGATTCTTTTTTTTTTTTTTTTCCTCAACCATTCTGTTGTATATTTGCTGGTGTGCTTGGGATCATTATCATGCTGCATGGCGCAAGTTCGGCCAAACTTAAGTTGTCGGACAGATGGTATCTCAATTATATCCAGAATTCTTTGCTATATAGAGAAGTTTATGGTCAACCCAATGACTGCAAGGTTTCCAAGTCTTCTGCCAATCCACCTTCGTGCTTGACAGTTGGTATGAGGTACACCACCAAACATGGTGCTGTGTATTATGGTCTAACATAATTCCTTATGAAGCAGTAAAGATGTTCTTAGATTTGCATACATGGCTTCTCCATTTTGGCTTTATTCTTGTCAAATAAATAATGATGGTGTAATATTTCATGTATAATATTTTACCTAATTATATGACCTGCTAAGGCCCTGAAGATTTTTAATATGTCCCGATACTTAAATCATTAAATTAAAAAAGGTTGTACATTCGATATATAATACTGATACATCAAGGCAACTGTAGACACACACAGGCACCTTTTCAGAAATGCTCAAAAGAAAATAGGGAAGCAAAGCAAGTAATAACTGCATTGAAAAATCATGAAGTAAGCTTGAATGCCAAACCAGTGTCACAGTACAGGAACTCTTTATGTATGTACATACAGATGTATAATGCCATCGTAACTTGAAAATATCGGAGGTCAATTATTATTACATTGATAATTTACAGTACTGTAGTTTAAAAACTAAAGTTTATACACTACACGTGCCTCTGTGTGTGTGTGTGTGTGTGTGTGTGTGTGTGTGTGTATTATATATATATATATATATATATACATACACACATACATACACATTCACTTCTTGCTGAAGAAGTTAATGCTCGATGGGTCAGGACTGTTTTGGCAGTAAAAGGGGGACCAACACAATATTGGGCAGGTGGCCATAATGTTATGCCTGATTGGTGCACGCGCACACACACACACACACACACACACACACACACACACACACACACACACACACACACACACACACACACACACACACACACACACACACACACACACACACACACACGGTCTGAAGTTTTAAAGCAGTTTAGCAACAAAAAAGCAGGCATTAAGAAATTTAAATGCAAATTTGTAGCAATTAAGAAGAAGGTATAGTTGTTACTGGGGTGTTTAACTCGATGTATTATAATTTTTTAGTTACAGTATACCGCCACCATTAGATGGCAAATCACCTGAGAAAAGGACGATTGCAAATTTTCCATCATAGGTCTTGAGGCTGCTGGAAAAATACATAAAATGTACAAAGCAAACATTTGAGCATCTTTTAAAAACATGTCATATGGCTTTTTTTGGGCGTATAATGCTTTTGAAGTTAATGCTTTAATGGACTGTCTCAAAGAAGCTTTACGAAAATCAATAGATTACGAGTATAAATTAAAAAAGTTATTCGCTAATGGGATCATATTAAAAAGAAATCTTGAGAGGAACCAGATATCCATTTATAATTATTCAAAACATTTGTTTAATGTCATTCTTCTTATTCGTTCAGCTTCTCCCATTAGGGGGCGCCACAGCAGATCATCCGTTTCCATACCCCCCTGTCCTCTACATCTGCCTCTTTCAAACCAAACCTCCTGCATGTTTTACCTCACCAGATCCATAAACCTCCTCCTTGGTCTTCCTCTTTTCCTCCCTCCTGGTGTCTCCATCCTCAGCATTCTCCTACCAATATAACTCATGTCCCTCCTCTGCACATGTCCAAACGATCTCAATCTCACCTTCCTCACCTCGACTCCAAAACGTCCTACATGCACTGTCCCTTTAATAAACTAGCTTCCAATCCTGTCCATCCTTATCACTCCCAACGAAAACCTTAACATCTTCAGCTCTGCTACCTCCAGCTACACCTCCACAAACGGAGTGTTTTAGTCAACGGCACTGCACGTGTTTAATGTCCACATGGCCAAAATGTATTACTGCTGATCTGCTGCTCAGTGTTTGAAAGTGTCCATGAAGAAAAAACTTAAAATTTCTTTAACATTATTTGAACTGTTAGGCTTCTTGGTGGTCTGTTTACTATTTACTGGGTCAAAATGAGATTAATTATAAGCCGAAATGAAATCGGTTGAAAATTCAGTGATTTTATTATTCACTTTTTACACTTAAAACAATTTACATTTTTTGGGGAAAAATAAATAAATAAACAAACAAACAAACAAACAAACAAACAAACAAACAAACAAATAAATAAATTAATTAATTAATTAATTCATAGAAAATCGTCAAAAGAATCCAGTCAAGACCATTTAAGATAGCGATGGGGGGGGGGGTGTTACTTCTTGGGCTGGACATGGACATTGCAGATGACTAGTTTTAATATACAAAAGAGCCTTCTGACAAGCCATACTTCACTCTTAGTTCTTTCAAATGATCCTTGGGTGTGATTATAAAACCATGTTATACTGTAAACACAGTGCATTATTATATTATTTATATTAGAGGTGGAAAGAGTAATAAAAGTTTTTTTACTCGAGTAAAAGTATTGTTACTTCCATTTTGAGTTGTTATCAGCGGGGGTGGGGTGGGGGATTGTAATATATTCAAAAAAAGACAAGGGGATATAAATGTCAAACTTGTTGATTTAAATTGAAGGAACACCTTTACAAATTAAAGTGAATCGCAAAAAAATAAATGAAATTTAATCACAAAACACTACAATCCAGTCTGAGTTGTGCACTTTCACAGCTAAAAAAAAAAAAAAATCTCCTTTTATAATGTTATTTATGATAATGAGAGAAATCACAAATGCAGATTCAGATATCAATCAGTTGGACTGTTTACATGAGACCTACCAATCCGATATGGTGTTTACGTGCCGGTGCTTTCAGATGGAATGACTTTGTGACATTCCCACATTAGCCTATGTCCCGTCCAGTCAACATTGAGTTCAATGAATTCTTATGCAGACTATTTTTATGTAACTTGTTGCTCTAAATCAAGTAACAGTATAAATTTGTAGGCAAACGACTGCTGGAAGGTATGAGGAAAAGACGGGCACAGAAAGCTGAGCTTTTTGGTGGCTGTGAATCTTTAAGGAGCATCTGCTTACTACGCTTTCCTCCTCTGAAAAGCAGAAGTGTGTGGATGAAGGTCCATAGTAAGAACTGGTAAGAGCAGGTTGTATTGCTGGAATTTAGTGACCTGGAATGGAAACTAAACTTTTACACGAGTCTCCGGTCATTCACACATTTGTGTGGACTGGTGGAGGGATTTATGGCCCCAGAAGGAGAGACAGTCAGAAATCCAATTCCTCTAATTACGCGTGTCGCGGTTGTTTTATACAAACTCGGAAGCTGTGCGGAAAACCGTGTCGTGGCAAATCAATTCGGTGTTCACAAGAGCACAGTAAAAAAGTTTGTGTATATATTCCGCAAGGCAATGAATAATAGACCGATACGAGATCTGATACGGATGGCCATGTGAAGAGGAGGCTTCCGAAATAACACGGATATTTTAAGGAAGCTCATTTTGTCCCTTAAGCAATGGGTCTTATCAACGGCAGTAATCGGTTTAACGTGTTTACATGGCAGAATTGTGTTTTTTTTGTTCAGTTTGTAGAAAGGTTTATCCCACCCTTTTCAAACTGATTACAACTTCATTCGTTTTGGCCATTTTTATTCCGATTGAGGAGTCAATATGGAGCATTTGTATTGAATTGAACTTTTAAACCGATTACAGTGCTTCATGTAAACGCACCTAGTGAGCGAACTAATTATGGCCAGGGGTTTCATAAAAATTGGATGCCATTTTGCTTTCAGCTGGGTTTGCATCACTACTGGCATCTGTCTCGTCCGCTTTCTTTTTTTGTGAGTTTTGCATGTTTGTTCTCTGCCCATCAATCAATCAGTGCAGTAGTTTCCGGTGCACGTTTTTTTCTCCTTGCATAATTTTTATTTATTTATTGATCAATTGATAAAATCTAGTGAAGTTCAACATACTTAAGTAAAAGTAAAATTACTTTCCGCCTCTGCTTTATATGATGTTTATCTGGAATTAAAGAATTAAAGAGCAATACTAAATTCAGCCAGAAGAGGGCCACACTAAAAGACACACAAGTCCATACTGTTGCTCTAGAAAATGCAGGAAAACCCTAAATACAAGAACTTCAGTTTTGTCTGTTTTGTTTTTCCAAATGTGCTAAATGTATATTTACTTTTTTACTTTAATTATGCTCTTAAATGCTGGAAAAAAAAAGTATTGTGAAAGACCTTGAGGAACAATTATTCAATCCATTGAAGCAAAAAGCCAAAACCACAATCGCTTTTTTCTTCAGGTGATTTGACATTTGAGCATGGCATTCAGTACCATGTCTTATTCGGTCTTACAATTACTGTTACATTGAGGCAAACTCATAATCGGAATCTTTGAATTGCAGTGAAATTAATGTTTGCCTTGATGTATCATAAGCCCCTTCATTCATTGCTGATACATACATGATTACCTTGGCTGGAGCTGGCACAGTGGAGCGGAGGCGAAGAAAAAGAAGAAGAAGAAGAAGACTGTAGAGCAGCAACAGAGCTGGAGGACGAGGGATTCAGGCCTCCATCAGTCTGTCTGGGGACATCACTAATCTGACCAAGAGAACAAAACACACTTTTAGCAATAGTGAAATATACTACATATATGGACAAACATTGGCACCTGACCATAAAACTTGTCTTTTTTGAATATCCCATTCAACATTTAGTCCCCACTCACTGTTATAATATTTATACACACACACACACACACACACACACACACACACACACACACACACACACTATATATATATAATTTATTTTTTTTATTTTTTTACAGTGTTTACAGATGTTGTGGAGATTTGGATTAATTCAGCCACAAGGGCATTAGTATTGATGTAGGGTGAGGATGCCTGTGGTAAGTCAGCGTTTCAACTCAAAGGCGTTTAACAGAGTTGAGGTCAGAGGTTTATAGCAGGCCATTATAGATCTTCCACTAAAAAAAAAAAAACATGTACACCATGTTTAAATGGCATTGTAATGATGGAACAGGTTTGGCTCTCCGAGTTCAATTGAAGAGAGAAATTAATGCTACAGCACCCAAAGACATTCAACACAATTGTGTTCCTCTAACTTTGTGAACAGTTTGGGGAAAAATCCACATATGGCTGGAAATGGCAGGTGTCCCAATACTTTTCTCAATACAGTGTATGTAGCTACAATGAATCACATTTTCAAATTTTCAATTACATGCATGAGAGACACTTTGATAATCACTAATATTTATTGCAGTATATAGGACAGTATAGACATGTCTACATATCAGCCTTGTGCTACTAATAATTATATCATCTCTACATGATATTCCACAATCCACTCCTGTTTCCATCATTTTCATTTTATACCATATTTATAAATGAGTAATAAATATATTTATATTATAATATCAAAAGTACACTGATAAATCACTAAAAACATGTCAAAAAACATATTTTTCCAATTTCCCAATTTAAACTGACTCCACCTTGAAGCCCCACTCCCTTCTCCTGTCTCACTTTGAACTCAAATGGTGCCTTTGATTTCCAAGTTAAATGGAAATTTTTCAGCAATGTGGAAATATATAAAAAAAAAAAAGCAATGATGTCTTCGGTATTACCGGATATACTGCATGAATTCAAGATGACAATCTTTCTTTAAACCTTTTCACAGCTGTAGGAGCCGATGTTTTTGGCTGGTGGTTAAAAGAACTAGATTTTAATTAGTAAACTAAATATTATTTCTCTTGTAGCAGTGTGGATTAAATACACTGCTGATGGGTATGTAAATCCCAGCCCTGTCAGACTCCTGATCAGAATTATAACTGGTTCTACAGATATACAATTCTTAATAAGATTTAATGATGAAATCAATTTTATACAAGTCAATAACTAATCATTTTCAGAATCAAATTAAGAAGCGTGACTAATTCTACAGCATCTGTAAAAAATAAATAGATAAATCACAAAAACATGATTGATTAAGGACAATATAATGTGATTATGGTACACATTACATTCACAGCATTTAGTAGACAGAACAACACTGACATGTCTTTCAATTAATACTCAATTAATACCTCCTAAAACTGGTTCTCTAGATCACTAAATATTGGTTTCAACCTTTTGGGGAGAAAACATGGTAGAAAAAGCACGACACGTTCTTATAAAAGGTAGGTAGGTTTTGTCGTCATTTCAAAACTACCACCTAGGTGTCAGAAAAGAAAAAGAATGCATTTCTTGTACCCTAAGACAGAGGTCCCCCAACCCCCCGGCTGGGTCAATTGGTACAGGGCCGCACAAAAAGAATACATAACTTACATTATTTCCGTTTTATTTATTATCTGATTCTGAACGATGTTATATTTTGGAAAATGAACAGATTCTCTCCTCCACATCTGTCAATGACTCACTCTTGATGTAGGTCATGATTCCTCGGTCACATACCTCCAGGGTCTTACCTACATCCGCTACTTTCTTAAAGGGGCTGCTCCGGCCGCTAACACATAATACCACTAAATTAACCCCCCCCAAAGCAAACAAAATGTACAAAAAACAACACAGTGGAGTCACGTTTATTATTATATTTAGAAAATACCAGTTTTTATGCTGGTCGTATCATTTTATTTTGTTCTATTTATCCACCACATCTTAAAGGCCGGTCCGTGAAAATATTGTCCGACATTAATCCGGTCCGTGGCGCAAAAAAGGTTGGGGGCCGCTGCCCTAAGAGATGTAGGAACCAGTCAAGCAGTTTTTATAAGAAGTATAGTGCACTGTGGGGTGTGATAAGGGCTTTAAGGTAAATAGACCTAGGTTAAGGTCGACTTTGTAGACATGCTTAAGAGTTTTAAGTTTGATGGTTGCAGCTACAGGAAGCCATTGAAGAAAGAGTAGCAATGGGGCTGTATAAAAAAAAAAACAAAGTTTGAAAACATTTTGGAGTCATGTTTAGGTCATTAATGGTTCCAAAGAGGAAGTATATACCGTATTTTCCGGACTATAAGCCGCTACTTTTTCCCCACTCTTTGAATCCCGCGGCTTAAACAATGAAGCGGCTAATTTATGGATTTTTCCGGGGGTTTTCCCAGTTTCACAAACTTCAAGCCAAAAAACTGAGCCCCATAACATTACACAAATGAAATTGCCGAACGGGTTCAGGTGAACCAATGAAACTCTTTATATTAAATCAGATGCGCTCCCACTGAATCGGGCCGCACCACATCATAAATATGGATGATGTTCCTCTGACGTTTGACCTGTCGCTCACTCGGACTGTCTACAGGAAATGCGAATCATTCGTCACGCTGAAAACAACCGGGCATGAAAACACACTTCACCTGTGTTCTGAGCTGCACGGCATCGGGAGAAAAGATTCACCGATGGTGATTTTTAAACGCACGACGATGCCAAAAGAAAAACTCTCGCGAGAAATAGTTGGCTTATAGACAGGTGCGGCTTATTTATGTTCAAAATAAAAAATCTTTGTAAAATTCAGTGGGTGCGGCTTATATTTGGGTGCGTTTAATAGTCCGGAAATTACGGTACTAAGCTTATTCACTGAAAGACCTTTTTTGTGATTTTGTGATTTGAGTGATTGTAAAGTGATTTTTCCTGTTAAAGCAACAAATAATACTATAGACCTTACCTTTTTTTCACTGTTTGCCATTCTGTCTTTGGTTTCTTTGGCTTTCTGAATGGCTTTCAGCACCTCGACAGTGTCCAACTCTTTTGCAGTGGTTACTGTGCCGTCTAAGCAAACCTTTAGTATCACACAAATGTTCATCTACTTCATCAGTATAATGCTCCTTTAAATTATTAGAAAATATTATTTAAATTACTATACTACAGATTGTAGACAAATTACAGGTTGAAAAAATTATTTCTGTTCGGTTATGTTGCAGTTACGCTGTGCATTGTTTTGTTGGTATTGTTTGTGTCCTTTTGTAAATTTTATGGGGTTTTTTTTTATCATCTTATCATAATTTCCTTATATATAGTCATTTATCATTCATATCATCATATTAAAATAATGGAAATATGAAAAAACAATATGGATTTCTATTAAATAAAGCCGTAATAAGTAAGCTGTACCTCTGATGCTCTGTCACAGAACTGCGCCAGAACTTTAGTCCTGTAGTCAGGAATGATACACATGGGGTTGTTTGCGAGGGCAAGTTTTTCCAAACAGGGCAACATCCCAATGTGTTTAATTTCATCCAACTGCAGAATATAAAGATTTTAACATGTAAATAATATTAAACATATTTCAGCCATCTGTGGCAAATTATAAACTTCCCAATACCTGCGCTAATTTGTTAGTGCTCAAATCCAGGTTCACAAGAGAGTAAAGTTTACTGAGACCAGAAAGGGTTTCAAGTTGATTCCCTGCCAAATTCAGGGTCTTGATATTTCCCAGCTTAGTGTGAACACCCTCGAGGACTGTAAGCTTGTTAAAGGACAGGTCCAAGTGCACGAGATTGTATAAATACTGCAAATATAAATGTGAAAAACACCAGTAAGACTTTGACAAAAGTAATTCAATATTAATGATGTGAATAAAATCAACATTACAATTGTCCTTTATGAGCTTACCTGTAGATTTTCTACCATTGACAAGAAATTGTGTCCAAGGTCAAGGAATTCAACTGCAGGAATCAATTTCTAAAACAATAAAGCCAAGATTTTGAAAAGATGAGCCCATCATCACAGGTAGAAAAAGTGTGGCCTGCATGTGTCTGCTAGTTACAGTAAAGAAGGTGTGGCATATGCACTCGGTAAGGATGCATGGTGTATGTGTCATTATGAGCAAAGGAGGCGTGGCATATGTGCTCGTCTGTGACAGTAATGCATGCGATCATCAGTCCTAAAGGAATCCTTTGTCAATGTGAATCTTAGCAAAAGAGACATCAATGGGCCAAAACGACACGATTAAAATTACACTTTTTGCTGTATTGTGTGTATTTGACCAATTTTTTAAATCGGCCAACAATTACACAAAAAAAGATCAGCAATTAATCAGTTACGATCATATGATTTTAAAATAAGAGAAACAAACTCTTAGCATATACAGAATTTACAGCTTACCACAGACTCGTCGATGCAGCAGATCTTATTGTGGCTCATGTCCAGTGTGGTCAATATCTTCCACATTGGAATGATTGCTGTCAGTGCACAATCGATGTCCACGCCTTCAGGTTCCCACTGGGCAAACTCAGCAGCTTCAGGAACTAAAATCTCCTTTGGGAAAGAAAAATTCACCCGAACCCATTTCAGGATCAATACAGCAACTGGAGTGTTAAATTGGTTTAGGAGTTTTACTCAGGACAGATTTAAAATAAAAATAAATAATAAATAAAAAACCTTCATGGACGCAGCTGAACGATGAATACTGAGTGTAGCCAGAGTGGGCTTTAATGCAGGAAGTCCACTTATCTGTGTTGAACTGCAGTCATTTATCTGGGGGAAAAAAAGTTCATAGTTAAAGATGTTTAGAAGCATAATGTTAGGATTGAACTTATGACTATGCATCAAGCATAGACGTTATATATCTTGCAATAATCATATTATGTATCTTTTGAGCTGGCAGATTTTTTAACAAACCATTTTACAAACAAACTACTAATAGTTAAATCCCTACTTTAGAGTTTCTGTGGAAATAATAAATAATCCAAAAGTATAAATGCAGAAGACCTGGTTTAAAGTAGAATGAAGATTGGTAAAACAACACGCGTCTTAAACAATAAAGCGGCTAATTTGTGGATTTTTCCTGGGTTTTTCCCGGTTTCACAAGCTTCATGCCAAAAAACTGAACCCCATAACATTAGACCAATGAAATTGCTGAACGGGTTCAGGTGAACCAATGAAACTCTTTATATTAAATCAGATGCGCTCCCACTGAATCGGGCCGCACCACATCATAAATATGGATGATGTTCCTCTGACGTTTGACCTGCCGCTCACTCGGACTGTCTACAGGAAATGCGAATCATTCGTCACGCTGAAAACAACCGGGCATGAAAAAAAACGCACTTCACCTGTGTTCTGAGCTGCACGGCATCGGAAGAAAAGCTTCACCGATGGTGATTTTTAAACGCACGACGATGCCAAAAGATAAACTGAAAAAATGACTTTCTTGGTAGGCTACTGTTTAGATACAAGCCGTGTAACAGACACTGTCTTTCATTAAAGCCTGTGTAAAGTTCATTAGTTTCAATGTAGACATGCGGTTTATAGACAGGTGCGGCTTATTTATGTTCAAATAAAAATCTTTGTCAAATTCAGTGGGTGCGGCTTATATATGGGTGCGCTTAATAGTCCGGAAATTACGGTATGTCCAAGTATATGTTTCTTACCTCAATCTGGAGCACTGATTTAAACATAGAAAGGTCAAACGGTAGACAGTGCTCTGCAATATTACTGGTGCCCACAACTCCTATTGTCCCAGGGATCTGTGCATTAAAAAAAAAAACAATAGATAATGTTAACGTCAGTCCATTAATGTGGCGATCCATCACATTTCTATCTAAAGTCTGTCTTTCCCTGACAGACAAAGCCGATGCAAAATCGAAGTGGAAGTGGGTTTCCAGTGTGATAAGTCACAATTAGAAGCAAATAATGGAGAACGGCTTTCGACTTAAGCAGACAACAATATATATTACTTTTACCAATAGACGCCAAAAAGAAGCCTTATGCAGGATTTAAACTGTTTATAATTAATGTGAAAAATTTATAATAATAGAGATGAATATTGCATGGAATAAAAAAAAAAGAAAAAAAAGCACAAACTGGCAAAGCAAGTCTTTGTGCACCTTGAGATATTTGAGTCTGCAAGCAAAGTCCAGTATGTGCCCAAGATCTGCCTTGGCATCTCCATTGGCACAGGTGGGTTTGGCGAGCTTTAGTTGCTGGGTGATGGCGTAGAGCTGCAGGGGTCTCAAGAGGAAAACCTCGCCAGCAGCTAACAACTGCTCACCTGTAGAAAGAGGAAAATATAGCACTGTTTATGGCTGGTACATGACAAAAAGAAATAAGGAAATGGGAATGTTAAAAAATAGGATAGAGGAATAAAATAGAATAAATTTTTGCTATAAAAATAGAAATGAAATATGGAGCACAGACACAGGAAACAGCACTTTCTACACATTCTTTTCATAAATCATGTCACAGATAGCTGTTATCGTTATCATTGGTTATTAAAATTCACTGTACATGCATCTTAGTAAGTCTTTCTGTGCAAGTGATATATATATAAAATACTTCTAGACAGTAAATATAATGGATAAAGTCACTTCACACATCCATACCCATATCACCTCATTACTACAAACTGTTTACATGCTGTTTTTGCACATCTTTCGACTGCTGCTATTGTTTTTTTGCACAAACCATTTTGTTTAATTACGATGTTCACACCTGTACTCCGTTCTCTTTTACACACCGCACTGTGTAATATACAGCAGGTTTACTGGCGGTGCTATTTTGTGTTTTGTGTATTTGTCCTACACTGTCTTGTGTTGTCTTTGCACTGTCTTGTGTTGTCTTTGCACTGTTTGCACTAGGTTGCACACGATGCACTTTGTGCTTAGCTCTGTGTTTTCTGTCAGGTAGCTTTATGTTGTTTTACGTAGCACCAGAGTTCTGGAGGAACGTCGTTTCGTTTCACTGTGTACTGCCTCAGCTATATATGGTTGAAATGACAATAAAAGCTTGACTTGACTACATATAGACAATTCACTTTATTCACCTGAACTAGGACCCAACCTGTTCCACCATAACAGTACCCCTGTGCACAAAGCAAGCCCCATGACCATATGGTTTAAATGGGTAGGAGTGGAAGATGACCTGCTACAGAGTTCTGACCCCAACTCTATTAATCACATTTGGGATGAATTGGAACACTGACTACACCCCAGGCCTCCTCATCCTACATCAGTAATCTAGTGGAACATGTTACCAAAACACTGGAGGTTATTATAAAAGAAAATGGGGATTAAATGTGGAACAAGATGCTAAAAAAAAAAAAATCACATAAGAATATTTGGTCAGGTGTCCACAAACATTTGGGAGATTTCCTCACACAGTGTCAGGTTTTGATCTTAGTTGTTGCACATTTACATTCTGACACAGACACAAAAAATAAATTCAGTGTGTAATCAGATACCAGCTGTCAAAATGTCAATGATGCAATTTTCTGTGATCTCACTTATGGAACTAGACAGATTTTCAAGTACTTGTTTGAGATATATTTATAATTTTAGTAGTGGTTTCTAGACTATATATAGTGCAAAATATCTCAGGTCACCAGACAATTACGTCTGATTAATATGATTGCAATCAAAGCTTTCTCCTTTCTGAGCATTGAGGTAAAGTTTTTGGATGTGGGTTTAATCAGAACTGATTGTCAGCACGGTGGTGTGAGAAAAAAAAAATACAAGTCTCACTCCAGAGGGATCTGAGACCTTTCCATATTTTGTGCAATATACAATGATGGAAGTGTGGCAGTAAGAAAGAAAAAAAAAAAAAAGTCACAGTTATGTGATGAATGCACAGCCTTTTTGAACTTCCAGAAAGCATCTTACAGTTGATAGCAAGATATACAAGTATAAAGTCATACCTCTGTGGAACAGTTCTTCTGCCAGGGTTGCAGTGATGCCATTGATTTCCTAAAAACAAGTAAAGCAATTACTTACTAGTTAATTAAAGAACACTTATGTAAAAGCCATGGTATATATTGGAAGTGCTTGGCTTATTTTGTTCCTTTAATGAAATATTATATTATTTGATTTTTTCAGGAGTGAAAGATTTTGTTCAATTCAAATGTAATTTTTTTTTACAATGTACATTTTCACAGAGCAGCCTTACAGAAAGAAAAAGATTACGTATACTCATTATGCATTCATAAATTCATCTATAATGACCAACTCATGCCATCACTGTAAGGGTTTTTACACGCACTAGAATCAATCTCTAAAACTGGAAAAAATAAATCATAAAAATAACAATGTAAACAGATCTTTGGTTGGCATCAGGTAGTAATTTTGAAGCAATGCCACAGTTTCCAGCTAAACAGCGTTGCGAATGAATAAAAGCATTATAAAACAGATGCACACGATAGAACTGTAAAATGCTTCTCATTTAGAGAACATGGAAGCTCCTTCCATCTACATCGTAAACTCGTTCCAATCACTACAAGTTCACTTATTACAGCATTCAGATCCTCTACAATTACAACTTGCCAATCAATATTTATAATACTGTTAATGTCCCCACAAATGTTTCAGTGTAAACATGTTACATAAGTTGAATTTTGGTTTAAAGTAAAATGTAAATGTAAAATTTTTTAGGTTTAGGGGTTAGAGTTAGGGTCAGGGTTAGTAGGGTGGATAAGTAGGGTTGATATTTTAATGAAGGCCTGTCTAAGGTTAATGAAGTTCCCCAGGAACTACAGTGGTCTAAAAAAATATTAACAGTATCCAAACCAAACCACCCAAACCATAAATCTTCTGTTTCCAAACAGGTTTTGTTAGAGACATAAAAAAAACTTTGATAAAAGATATGACCTAATCTGTTGTTCATCATGTTCTACATACCTTCCTGGTTATTTGTAATATAAAAAACAAAAAAAATTATATATATATATATATATATATATATATATATATATATATATATATATATATATATATATATATATATATATATAATTTAATAATAATAATAATAAGATTAAATGCACTAATTTAAAATTTTCAGTTACACTTACAGCTTACTCAGAGAAACCTGCAGTTTTCACATTTATACAATTTAACAATTGCAACCGGCATTCTCAAGGGCACAGGAATGGCAGCTAGGTGGTGCTGGGACCTGATAACATGTCCAACATCTTAGCCAATGAGTTACAACTTTTTAGAATCTGGGTCCCATGCTTCTTTCACAAAAGTCGCTGATTACAAGCAGAGATAAGTTTCAGAGAAAAAAACTGTTTTGGTTGGTAATCTCAATACAATTTTTTTTCTCTTTTTAATAAATTTTATTCATTCTTTTCACTCCTTAATTTATCACATTGTGTAGTTTTGTAATTAAATACACAATCAACCACAGAGGAATGCTGATTTGTTTCACAGCGCTTTGTATATTAAAATGGAGCAAGTTATGTTAAATGGAACAAGAGACACCATTTACATGGAACAGGGAGAACAACAGAGCTGGATTCTCTTTCTAAATGCCTTGAGTGAAGCTGAGGTCAGAGTCAGGCTGAATTGAATTATTATTTCCCTCTAAACATCATACAAACTTCTTTCTTTAATATTATATTTAGAATTACAAAACATATAAATTTTATCAAACTAAAAAAAAAAACCCACATACTGAGGGGTATTTGAACACTTTTGTTTTTGTTAAACTTCTGAATTATACTTCTAGAGCAATTTACACACTGTGTTTATTGCACTTTAAAGATTAACTAAAAAGATTGTATTCACACAATTACCCAAACTAAATCCAAGTGAGATAGTTTAAGAGTGAAGGAATAAAAGCAGCCAACAAGTATGCAACACTTCTGGGAACTCCTTCAAAACTGTTGGAGAACCATTTTGAGATGACTACCTCGTGAATTTTAGCTCTGCACTAACTAATCAATGAAATCAATCGTCAACAAATGCCGTTATCAATTAGTTGCGTGCGCTCAAGTTAAGGGTTAGTGTATATATCATATAACACAGCTACTTGAGAAAATGTGTACAGGGTCAACTGGCAGCAGGAAAAGTGTGCGACCTAAGTCATAAAAGGCATGAGAGCATTTTATATTAAACGCAACAAAGAACACTGTAACCTGCAAGTTATGCAAAGTTGAGTTTGTGTTGCATGGAAGTACCACAGTGATGCACAAACACTTGGGGGGAAAAATACAAATACATTTATTTTTTTTTTTTAATATAAACACACCGGTTTGAAGGCGAAACTTCAGCACAGTATTTAAAAATTTTATAATCCTCATCTCTGGATCTGTTTTGTCATGACTCGTGAGCATCAAGTTGCACAATCACGTCACTTGCAACATAGTGATGGATTCAAATAAAATGGTGGGAACAAACATTGAATTTAAATGCAGCAAATAACAGTAGTTTTAAACATTTTTTTTTATTTTTGTCACAGTTGTGGTTTTTAGCAAACGCTTATAAATTTGTACATTAATGCATATTTGTTCTTTTTTTTTTTTTTTTTTTTATCAAGCCTGTTAGCTTGCTGTGCTTCTCTGTTCCATTCTCTTTTCATAGCATTTGTCTACTAAAGAATGTTCCACGATAAACTTTTAAATGTCTAAATTAAAGATAGTTAAACTCAATATGCGGCTTTTGCATTTTTTGTTTTTGGGAACACTTTTCTATATAAACACCCTGAAGTAGGGTTTTATCTATCTAATATATATATATATATATATATATAAAGCTCAAATACCACTGACTGACTCACTCACTCATCACTAAATCTCAAAAACCACTGAACGGATTGCAATGAAATTTGGAACATACCTTCCTCTTGGGTCTTAGGTGCTCACTAAGAAAGGGTTTTGAAAAATTCGCCCTGGCTCGCGGTTAACTCGCGAAAAACGCGTTTTGTCACGCATTGTACATTCTTCGAAATAACATTACAGATCCTAATGAAACTTAGTACATTGTTTCTTATTAGATGTTAGATGCACGATAAAAATTATTTTCAAAGTAGTTTGCCCTGTATCGGTACTACAAAGGGGTAGTACGTTATTTGTTGACGTTACGTTCTGATCTCTTATCATCCAGTCCTGCTCAGTGCTTACTGCTTATTGCCATATTGCTTAGTGTTCTGCCTTCTGTAGGGAAGCACGGGTACTTTCAGCTAGTATAGTTATAATAAGCAAAACATCAACCAAAAAAAAAAAAGATTTCTAAAGCTTTTTCAAATCCGATTAATCGAAGAAAAAGATAATTGTCAGATTATTCGATTATTAATAATAATGATTAAAATCATCGATAGTTGCAGCCCTAGTGAAATTGATTAAAAAAAATTTTTATTTGCAAATTGGTCAAAGTTAAATGTAGCTACTTTGGACAATCTAAAAAATAAAACATTATGGATTGTTTAACACTTTTTTTTTGTTTACTACAAAATTCCATACATGTTCTTTAATAAAGTTTTAAATCAAACACTGCCCAAAAAAAAAACATTTTTGGACACCTGGAGTTATTACTAAAGACGCTGCCATTGGGAGATTTCAAGCAAACAAATAGTAATAGTAAAGGTGGAAGATTTTCCTAGAGGTCATAGGGACAACAGTATTAAACAACACTCAAGTTTAACATTGACAGAAATGCATATAAACCTTCCTGTTATTAGAAATAGAATTTGATGAAGACACAGGTAGAAAGCTCACTTAACCAAGAGATAAATAAGAAACCAGCAGAAAAGAGTTGCAGGGCGACCTGAAAGCAGCACGAACAAACGCTACACAGGAAGTAAAAGCAACAGAGCTCTATGTCTAAACCCATTTAGACATATCAGAATGATAATGGATCATATTGGAATATACTATTATATACTGAACTGAAAATGATCTATTCCAGGGGTCACCAACGTGGTGCACTGGGTAGCCCACAAGAACCACATGAGTAGCCCGCGGGTCTTTTCTAAAAGAAAATAGCTGTTTCCTACTTTGTTAAATCATTGTTGATACTTATTATGAGAAATCATTAACATGATCAGTGTCTTCACATAGATGGATATCATTAATTATTATTAATAAGATATAATGAAAGGTAAATTTGTTATTTCAGATTAAACTGAAAACTGTGTGTATCGGGTAGCCGTTCACATTAATGGTACGCAAGAAGTAGCTCTCAGTTTCAAAAAGGTTGGTGATCCCTGATCTAATCTAATCAAAAGAAACAGTAAAACAAAAATAAAACCTTGTCAATGATTCAGCTGATCGTGTTTAGAGAAAAAAGGGTAGGATCTCAAGAACATTATCTACACAGTATGTACACAGTACAAAGGTGAAAGTATATTGATACCGTGCTGCTCCTCTGCAATCAGTACTGGGGCATTACATATTATCAGGGGTATCATGAATATGATAATGTACCAGGACATATTTGAGGACAATTTAAACCAAGAACATATTTCTGGTTAAGAAGATGCAAAGTTTAACGAGACAATGAGCCCAAACACACCAGATTGAATCAAGAAGGCTTTGGATTGGCCTAGTCAGTTTCCAGTTTTTTTTCCATTAGGGGATCCTCACAGATTTAGGTCACTGAAGATAATTCAAATGAAAAAAATTTAACCACAGCACAGCAAAATCCTAAATACTTCATGGCCTAAATATTTTTAAGTATTTTTAAGTAAATCTTTGGTATTGGCAACAACAGATTTGCATCATATACCAATGTTGGTTATTTGCGGTATCAATTTTGCTATTAAAATAGAGCTTTGGGTAGATGTATATATATATATATGTACATACATTGTTCATTTATGAATACAGAGTCAAATGAAGTAAATTAACAACCAGTTTTATGAAGAAAAAGATGTCAATCAGCTGGTAGACTGGTACACTTCTTATTTCACAATTCAAAAGAGCACACGCTAGCCCAATAAATGCACAATGGGGCAAAATCATAAGTGTGATTTACACAGTGGAAAGACAGAACTAAAATGATGAAACCACTGCAAGAGCTTGTCAAAAAAAATCATTTAGACCTTGAATTTCTCAGGAATAAAAACACTGACATGGCCAACCCAGGCAGAAATAAAATCAGTCAGTAGCAGCTGGAAATACAGGTGGTCGCCGAACTTACGACCATTCGACTTTACGACCACAATCACTAGCCAGGCCGTACGACAGTGCGTACCAGCTTCCGGCATAATTTCACAGTACTGTACATATAGCCTACTCTACTTACGACCAAATCGTGTTACCGGGCGGTCCCAATCCCAATTCCTATTTCGATTTCATAGCACAGGTTACCACATGATTCAACCATGTGAAAGGACAATTTCACACAACTCAATCCAATAACGTTTAATATTTCCCTTCTTCTTTCAGCTGCTTCCATTAGGGGTCGCCACAGCAAATCATCAGTCTCCATACTACATCTGCCTTTTTCAAACCTACTACCTGCCTCTTTTACCTCACCACATCCGTAAACCTGCTCCCTGGTCTTCCTCTTTTCCTCCTTCCTTGCATCTCCATCCTCAGCATTCTCCTACCGATATACACCATGTCCCTCCTCTGCACATGTCCAAACCTTCTCAATCTCGCCTCCCTTACCTCCAAAACGTCCTACATACGCTGTCCCTCTAATAAACTCGTTTGTAATACTGTCTAAAACTCAACATCTGCAGCTCTGCTACCTCCAGCTCCACCTCCTGTCTTTCATTTAATGCCACTGTCTCTAAACCATACAACATCACAGGTCTCACCACAGTCCTATAAACTTTCCCTTTTACTCTTGCAGATACCCTTCTATCACAAATCACTCCTGCTATCACTCTTCTCCACCCACTCCACCCTGCCTGCACTCTTTTCTTCACTTCTCTAACACACTCTCCATTTCTTTGCACCGTTGACCCCAGGTACCTGAACTCCTCCACCTTCTCCACCTCTTCTCCCTGCAACCGCACCCCTCCACTGCCCTCACTCTCATTCACACACATGTACTCTGTCTTACTCCTACTGACTTTCATTCCGCTTCTCTCCAGCGTGTACCTCCACCTCTCCAGGCTCTTCTCAACCTGCTCCCTACTCTCACCACAAATCACAATATCATCCGCAAACATCATAGTCCGGAGACTCCTGTCTGACCTCGTCCATCAATCTGTCCATCACCACTGCAAACAGGAAAGGGCTTAGAGCCGATCCTTGATGCAATCCAACCTCCACCTTGAACCAGTCCGTCGTTCCTACTGCACACTTCACTGCTGTCACACTGTCCTCATACATGTCCTTCACCACCCTCACATACTTCTCAGCCACAACTGACTTCCTCATACAATACCACAACTCCTCTCTCGGCACCCTGCCGTACACTTCCTCTAAATCCACAAACACACAATGCAACTCCTTTTGACCTTCTCTATACTTCTCTCTCAACATTCTCAAAGCAAATAATGCGTCTGTGGTGCTCTTCCTCAGGATGAAACCATACTGCTGCTTACAGATGGTCACCTCTTCTCTCAGCCTGGCTTCCACTACTCTTTCCCATAACTTTATGGTGTGACTGATCCACTTAATTCCACTGTAGTTACTGCAGGTCTGCACATCTCCCTTATTCTCAAAAACTGGTACCAGCACACTCCTTCTCCATTCCTCAGGCATCCTCATATTTTCCAAAATCTTGTTGAACAAACTGGTTAAAAACTCCACTGCCATCTCTCCTAAACATCTCCATTATCACTCCTGAAATAGTTGTTCAATCATAAAGCACCTTTTCACCACCACCACCAAGCCCCTGTCTGACCTCTTCTCTGAATCTCACACTACAATCTTCCTCCTTCAGTTTCCACCATCTTATTCTTCTTTCAGTCCTCACTCTCCTCCTCTTTTTCTTCACCTCCAAAACCATCCTACAGACCACCATCCGATGCTGTCTAGCTACACTGTCCCCTGCCAACACCTTACAGTCTCCAATCTCCTTCATAGAACATAGTCCACCTGTGTGCACCTTCCTCCACTCTTATATGTCACACTATGATCCTTCTTCTCTCTAAAATTTAGGTTTATCACTGCCATTTTCATCCTTTTAGCAAAATCCACCAGCATCTGCCCTTCCACATTCCTCTTCTTAGGGCCATACCTACCCATCAAATATTACACAAGGGTTTACAAAATTCAACTTGGTATTAAAAAAGAACAAGAAAGAATTTTTTTTTTTCCAGAAGTGACTTTGAAATATAGGAGGAATGGGAAAAAGACTAGACAACAAAAAAATTAAAAGATGGCAGTCCTGTATATGTAACACTGATATTGTTAGAAAAAAAGTGATTCCACAGTGTGGATATCTCTTTAATCCATCCACTTCTGCCTCAGATGTGGTTAGTGAAGGTATGGCGTTTGGCCCATGTTAAAAAGGCTGAGTAGTGTGGAATTCTGCATCTGTTAATGTGTCCACAGGTCAAAAGTATTAAATGTGCTATTCAAATCAACAGTGTCACCAACGGTAAAATACACTCACACTGAACATACAGTTAATTTCTATGCCAAAAAAATTCTAGATCACATTAAAGAATGGTTTTGTTCTTTCTTCATAATTGTTTACTCAGCAATATAACTGTGGGATCATAATCAATACTACTACTCTCAGTCCTAAATAAAAATCAAGATAGTTTTAAGCAGAGCTAAGATAAATCTCAGAGGACTTTAAAGGTTTCTAGGTGCATTTTATGTTTGCTTTTTTTTTGGTCATATTAACTTACAGAAAGGAATGTGAAAGCAGAACTGTTTATCTATATATTATGTAACATAATTTATAACAGGCACTAACTTGTCTAGTGGACATTAACTATTCTTAAGATAGTATTAACCTTCAGTCTACAAATAAGTTCAATTCAGTTTTATTTGTAGAGCGCTTTTAACAATGGACACTGTCCCAAAGCAGCTACACAGACTTAAATACAATACAAATATATATTTTATCAGAATAAGTATCCCATCCCTAGAAGTTTATCCCTAATGAGCAAAGAAAAACGACATGATTAGTATAAAGAGGAACGTTTAGAGGAACCCAATGGCTCCTTGAAATGACTCAAATGAGAACCCATTCCGAAAGTCCATTCATTATATTTCCATCATTGGTTACCAACTATAAAATTGCTGGCTTATGGGTAATTTTTTTTATATAAACAGCTGCTACTTTCACCAAATAAAACACTATGTGGAAATACTTACAAAGAACTGGAAGTGTAGAAAGATGGATAAAACTTTAGGTACAGCCACAGGAAATCGGCTGAGCAAAGTTTGCAAATACACCTCCAGCTCCTTCTGCCTCTTTTCCACAAGGGTTTTGGAATTTTTACCAATTATCTTCTTAGGAGGCAACAGATGTTTGTCAAACTTCTTCTCGGCAATGAGCTGAAAAGAAAATCATAAAACAAATGAATAAAGCCTTTGAGCCACATTGAGCAATCATTAAAAAAGACTTACAATGTTTCCATTGCTGATTTCCTTCATGTGTTTTGGAGTCTAAATGAAATGAGTTCACAATAAACTCTCGATTTCAAAAATAATTACTCTAAATCATGCCAAATATCCAATTTGAACCCTAATGATCAGCAAATAGCGACTTTTTGGCAATAATGCAAATAAAAAACAATGCAAAAGATTTTCAGAATTTTATCTTGGATGTTTACATTGTTAAATTGTTACAATTAAAACATACTTTTTCATGCAATTCATGGAAGTCACTGTAGCGATGCTTTACGGTCCACCGGTGCTCCCCAACCTTCACCTCGATTATGTAAACCTAAACAGGGTACAACAGGAAGAAATCATGTTAGCGATTTCAAAACACCGTGCTTTATTTTCAATATAACAGTACCATCCCCAAAGTGAAGCCCGGTGGCGGGAGCATCGTGTTGTAAGAACAGTTGCATCAGCATGCAGTGGATTGTTCCGCATTCTAGGAACTAGTCTGCGACAATAGAAATACAGACTGTTGAGCTTACGAATAAACAAAACTTCTTACCTTGATGCAAATGCGTAAAATTGAAAGGTGTTAGTTTAAAACATTTTCGAAGGAAAAGGTGCTCAATGCAATGCAATGAAGAAATGAAAATAAAATGTTTTTTGTGCATAGAGTTGCTGGGGCTTGTAAAAACCATGAGTTTTTTTTTCTAAAAACTCTTTTTTAAATATAACCTTCTTCACAAATGTTTCGATAGAGTCACACTTTTTTTATTATGTGCAATAAGAGGGAAAACATATATGATATAATGAAACGAATGTTGTTTATAGATTTTTGTACTGGGATAATGCTTTCTGTCAAACCTTTTGTATAAATCTGTAGATTTCTTTCACATTATTGGGTTACAAGCTAAAGAAAACAATAAAACAACAAGAGTTATCTGAAAGTAAAGGAAAGTATGTGTGACTAGCCTGATATTAGCTAAATAAATATGAATTAGGTACATAGAATAAACCAGAGCAGAGACAGAAAGTCCTTTATCATAGTGTCTTGTGTTCCCTTTAATTACACAAGACAACGAATGCTTTATTACACCCCTAGCAATGAGAGCAAACAGAATTGTAATATTATTTCATATATTTGTGTTGTTAGTTGAAGGGTTTTGTAACTTAGTTGGCAAAAGCACATCAGTCTTATTGACAAAACTGCCACTGCCCTGCGCCATTCTCTATCTGTAGCTTATACATGACAGATGACTTTGACGTAATCACGGGCTCAATCCCAAACAGGTCCTCCCTCGCCCACTAACTGCACTACAAAGTAAAAGCGAAATGCTCGATTCTGTACACTATCTAGTGCACTTGATATAAAATAGAGCGCAATTTAGAATTCGACCACCAAGTCAGAAGATCAGCAGGATAATGGAGTCTCACAATGTGTTATCAGAATAAAGAGGAGTCTAAATGCAAAACTACATTCAAACAATGATGATTTATGTCTTACGATTAAATAAACTCACTGTGTAGTTCTCCACAAGCTCCGATCCAACGATATAAACACGTCTTTCAGCGTTTTGCTCTGTAAACGCCGCGCAGTCCATTTCCTCACAAGGTTAGAAAAACCGGTCTACACCATTATTGAAAAACATGCACCACGATGCACGTCTAATGCATAACTGCTTCATGGGACTGGCACAGAAAACATTCAGTCACCGGCCATGTCTGTTGTGATCCGGGAAAGATAACAGATAATTTTCCTCTTCTCTTGTAGTTTAGGGTCTAAAATATTTAAGTGCAACAGCGCCCTCTGATGTACTGGAGTGTAGCTGTTTCTGTTCCAGTACTACAGTCTCACAGGCCTGTTTAGAAAACACAAGAACATTTATTATTCGGATGAAAGTTAAAACTGGAACTGGAATCTCTATTGGAAATTTGTTGAATTTTATTTGTGGTGTGTTATATGGTATATGATAGGGACCATAAGAACACACTGGAATACATCTAGCACACTTAACTGTATCTTGCATTTATAATGATCTCAGATGTTGAACTAATTTACGATTTGCTCAGGAGCACCTGGTTCCACAACTCCAACTGACCGTATAAGACTGTAGAAAAGACATTATAATCACCCACTCCTGGTGCTCATGATATTTCTTCACATTCCTGTGTGTATTAATGATTTATCATCACATAATGAAGATATCGTCGTCTTGGTGTCATCAAGATGAGGATGGGTTTCATTTTTTTTTTTAGTTTAGTTCCTCTCGAGGTTTCTTCCTCACACCATCTAAGGAAGTTTTGCCTTGCCACAGTCACCCCAAACTTGCTCATCAGAGATAAATACACGTAACTCACTTATATTCAATTTTTACTTACATTCTGTAAAGCTAAGACTTTGCGACTTTGTGAAACACACCAAAGGAGTTGTATTGAATTGAATTACATTAAATTGAACTGATCATTTGTAGATCCCATGTTGGTATCTACTGGACACCAGTACAGACCATTAGGATTTTATTATTAATATTTATTATCATATTATTTTATTATTCCAATAAGGATCTACAGTGGTTTCTTAAGTTTAATGATATTTATGCAGTGGTGTGCAACAAACACAACAAAATAGACACTTCTCTTTAATGCTCCTGTATGCTGTAGCACGAACGATTTAAATCTGTTTCAGCACAACATGACATAACATATTATGACCTGGTGTGCAGATTGGAGTGAAAGAACTTGTGTTCTCTTGAGCTTTGACTACAATACCACTAATCATCTTTGGGATGAACTGGAATGTGGACTGTGTTTTTCAGTGTTCATGTTGCATAATTAAAAAAAAAACAACAACAACATTTAATAAAGCCTTGCAGACTGGCAAAAGCTAAATTGCCCCCTTTGGTGTGAACGACTGTGTGAATCTGCAGTGTGTGCTTGATTCCTTGCAATTGATTGGCATGCCATCCAGGGTATATTCACTGACATTTACATTTACATTTAACACACACCCTTATTCAAAGTGACTTACATTTATCTCACTCATACAACTGGGCAGCTATGGTGTTAAGGGCCTTAGAATGGCAGTTATATTCACTCACACACACTTTACACCCAATATTCACAGTATAGGTTTGAGATCCACCAAAACCATGACCAGAAACAAGCAATTAAAGAAGCGAATGTCTATAGACTAGAAAATACACTATATAGTGTAAAAAGTCTGTGGATACCTAATCATATCATTTGTATGTGGTTTTTGAACATCCTATTCCATGTTTGGTTCCCATTTGCTGGTATAATAACCTTCACTCCTGGGAAGATGTTCCACATTTAGTCACAATGGCATTAGTAATTTCAGGTACTGATGTAGGGTGAGTTCTAGCAGGCCACTTAAGATCTTCCACTCCATCCAATGTAAACCGTATCTCCATGGAGTTCACTTTGTGCACAGGGAATTTGTCATGCTAGAACAGGTTTGGGTCTCCTAGATCGAATGAAGGTCAAATTAAATAAATGAATAAAAGTTATTTTCTATACAGACATAAACAAATATTAGTTTGCGGACGGAGTGGTAAAGCAGCTTATGAAAGCTATTCCTGTACACATGAAAGTGAATGGTGAAGTACAATAAATATGCAGTAAACAATAATCATTGCTGTATATGAAATAAGTAATTATACAACGAAAATGTTTTTATTTAATTGCAAAAATATATGAACGTTTTTGCAAATATGGTGATGCTAATGTATCGATCCACTTAAAAAATCACGTTTGAAACATTGCTTATCTATTAATTCTCTACTACAGGTTAATTTTAGTTGTGTCCCACCACATTCACTCAACCCTGTTACCAGGACACTTTTAATCCTTTTAACACTTTTAATGTGTAACAGGAAATTGCATGACCAATTTATTTCAAACTTCAAAAACAATAATTTATGTTATTGTGATAATGAAGGATGAGATGGAAAGAAATCTCTATTACTGTCTCTATTATTTTTATGGACTAAAAATAAATGACATTAAATAAACAAATAAAATGCCCTAAATGCCCATATATTATTAGTGCATTTTCAGGGTTTTGTATATTTTTGCTAATTTCAACATTGTATTCATTGACAAATAAAACGTAGCCATTGATTAACAGTGAGCTTGTCTGAGATTGATGAACACAACAATGATTATTTAAATGTGTGTTTACTTCAATTTGGTGTAGAAAATTATTTTAATTATTAAAGTTTAATTGTATAAAGATTAAATTGGAAGTCCCCAGGTTGGAATCACCTGACTTTGAGACATTGTTTTGTTAAATAAAAAATAGAATTATGTAAAGAAAGAACTGAATGGTCCTGAGTTCTGTGGATTCATCAGCATTTATTACAGCTTTTACAGGAACCAGCAGGCTGCCACATGGTGGCGCCGTTGCTAGAGTTGCCACTATGCAGCTTTAAGTCTCTGGTTTGATCCTGAGCTCCATTTACTAGCAATATTTGATTTCGTGTGTCCTTTCTGTAACCGTGAGGGTTTCCTCCAAGTTCTTTAGGTTATCTTCTACCCGCAAAAAACATGCTAGACATGGATTAGTTACTCTAAATTGCTTCTTTGTTCAAATGCATGTGTGTGTGTGAGTGTGTGTGATGCCATCACTGGTGTATCCTGCACTGTGTTCCTAGGCCAGGATAAAGAGGCTAATAAAGAGGAATAAATGAATATCTGGCCATGGGTCATAATTGCACCAAATGTCTTACACAGTGAGTTCATTTATGATTAAGGAGGTCTTGCAGCTCAACCTCATTAATGAATGCAAACAGTTCTGAATCAGCACCACCAATTGTATGTTCTTCATACTGATTTTAATCACAAAAAGAAAGACAAAGTCTTAATATGCCTGTTTATACATGTTAAGAATCTATTTTAACTAGGGCTGTCAATCGATTAAAATATTTAATTTATCGCTCGATTCCCATGTGTTAACTTGTGATTAATCACAATTTAAATTTATATATCAAGTACATTTATAACACAAAAATGTGCGATTAAGTTGCAATTAATCACGAGTCAACTAACTTTTTAGTGGTTGATTTAGTTAAATATGATACTTGGCTTCTTTAAGAATTATGTTCTGGTTGCTTACCCTCAGTTTGCATTAATCGTGCGTTAATAAAATTAGTGCCGTTAAAATTAATTTGCATTAACATTGTTAATTTTGACAGCCGTAACTTTAACTGCTTTTTGTTGGGTGAACAGACAACAAAACTTAAGATTTTGTCAGTTTTAACAGCAGCAAGTTATCGAGACATTGTTATATGATTTTTGGTATGATATCTTTGGCAAAAATCAATCATACCATGATACATATTAACTGGAATAATTAGCATGCTTAGCTTTTAAGATCAAATATACTGCACATACACAGCAATTAAACACAGAACTGCTGAGGTGAGATTAAGGCGTAGCTTTCGAGACTATCTTATCAAATATAAACTCTTTTATTATGTATCTAAATTGTTATGTATTTTGACTATGATAAATTAAGCTGTACATGTTGTAGGAGAATCACACTTAATTTATAACCTGGTAATAATTTGGCACTAATGTGCAAAAGAGACCATTTACTTAAAGGATTAGTAGACCAATTGTATCTCCATGCCAGGTTACTGTGGTCATAGTTGTCAAATAAACAGTATATAACGGCTCTGTCACCTGAGTAACTCCATAACAACCAGCTTAACCAAAGCAACAAGTTTTAGAACTGTATATTTAGTTATTTATTAAGTAGAGGAAACTTAATTTATAATAACATTGTTATTATGTGAATATTTTATGTTGCTATTTCCATTTCCATCTAATTACTGGGCAGACACTCAGCTCCACTTCCTGGTCACATTACCTAAAAGCAGGAGTGTCATTTAACCCATGGTTATGGGTTAGGGGTTAAATAAATGAGAAAAATTTACATTTTCATTGTCCCACCATATTCACTCAAACCTGAACACTTTCGATACTTTCAATTACGTGTTCAGCAGAAAATTGCATCATCCAAATTTCCTGACAATAACTGTAGGACTTCTCTGTTTAGGAAATAACAATATTTATTTTTTGTCATTGTGATGTCACAATTTACATTTTTACGTAATTACTGAGTAGACACTCACCTCCACTTCCTGGACATATTACCAAAAAGCAGGAGTTAACCCCTCAGTAAGGACTGGGTTAAATGAATGTGATTATTGCTCTAGGACAAAGTCTAAAGCTTTAAGGCATCAACATAGATTAGCCATTGATTGTTTCCACTCTCTCTTAATGTCAATCTGTATTTTAAGATGCAAAATATGACCTAATGCCTTTTTTGGTGATTTTAAAATATGGTATCAGACTGTGCTTTATATTAAAATATGGTATCAGACTATGCTAGCTAATATTAACATGCTCAACTCAACCAGTAGTGCGTCTTGTGCCTTATTTTCTTTTTCAATATCATAGTTAATATCAATTTAACAAAACAAATAGATAAACGACACAGAACACAGCTGGTCATCTGGGCGGTGGTTTCTGCATAATGTCCCTATTTTATTATTGTGGTATAAAAAGAATAAAACCCTTTTGAATGATGTGGTGTTTAATAACATCATACTGTAAATGATACTGAGAGTTCAAGCTTAGTATTTAATGCATTGTATTTAACAGCACAGTCTAATTTTGGGGTAACCAGCCTTCCCTTTTGAGTTGAATATCTTATGTTGATAAAGAATAAATGTTTTCAGGTAAAAGTATCAGGATATATAAGCATTAAATAAGCATTATCTCTGCGTTTTTAGCAAATAATACCTCAGCTTGCCTTATTTTACCTCTGCCCATGAAATCGGTAAATGGAAAGTCTAGTGTTTTGTTAGATTTAGTTTCTACCACTGTCATAGGTGGTGCTGTGACATTTTATAACACAGCAAAGGGTCTGCTTACAGTTTACACTCAGCTTTTATAAAAAGTCGGCGACCAGTTACCTTGAACCCTGTCTTAAAAGACACCGCTTTAACGTGTAATGGTGCAAAAGGACGCAGTGTATTTTTTACCGTATTTGGTGTCTCAAACCCATCTACATTACATGGGCACTTCTTCAGTTGGATGAAATCGTGAAATCTGAATAAGCATCCAGGGAAAGGATGTTATTTTTATTATTAAAATTGCCATGTGTTATGGGTAGGTAAGATGGCTTCTGAACACCATGCAACTGAATCTTAGGTCCAAACTAATTCATAGACACAATAATACTGGTTCAGTCCACTGATTATGGACTCTAATCACACCCTAGCCCATCCTGTGTGGCGAAATTTTTGATATTTATCCCCTGCTATTGCCTTATAGTCGTTTGTCATGTCTGTAAACCCTCCATCATTTGTAAAATATGGTTGTCTACACGAGTATGTTCTATACTTGGGGTAGTACGTTACAATGCAGTTTTGCACGTAGCCCTGTTTGTGCTTATTAGAATGACAAAACTGATCTGCAACCAGTTCGGGCTTCCGTTATCTCATGGTTTTATTCTGTGTTGGACAGCAAATACTGATCCTAGAACAGCTGGTACGACCACGCCTAGGGAGAAACCATCTTGGTAAAATGACGGGTGTGCTATTATTTAGTCCGGTTTTATTGCTTTGAACGACAGCACGTATTCATTCTCGCTATTTACAAAATGTATGTGCGTTTCTATTTTATCTACTGTGGCGGATTAGATCCGCTTTTCTATTTATTTTTGTTTTTATTATTCCAACAACAAAAAAACTAACCCCCCCCCTTTCACTACAGAGCACGCCCAGCGTCCTGAATCTATAAAAGCCGCAATGCAGCGTACCGTTGAGAACGATTGATATCAGTCGTTTGTTGTGTTTGTGGGGTTTGTGTAGTAGTTTGTTTGTAATAAAAAACGCAATACAAACTACAAGCCCAATTCCCCTACTTTTTAACTTTATAATTCAGCTAATTATATACTTTGAGACACACACACACAAAAAAAAGGTCTTTAGCTCATAGTCGAGGGTGTGACTCGGTCAAGCTGCCTATCAAAGAGGCACCGCGGCGGGCTATGTACCAGCGAAAGCCAGTGACAAAGAAAAAAACGGAGAAGATTGTAAAAAGGTAGAGCATAGAGAAACCGTGAGGGTGGAATAAACACCCGGAGAAAGAAAACATCCATCCTTATTTGAACGGCTTTAGTTTCCTCGTCAAGTAGACGATGTGAAGGAGAAGATTAAGAAGAGAGTGAGCGAGAGAAAAGAACCGAGAGAGAAGCCGTAGTTGATGCTACACGACGAGAGAATGTGCGGAAGGGGCATGATGTGCCAAGGGCGCGTCCAGAGCGTCGAGCTGTCAGTAAAACACGGATCACAGGACGAGGAGACGAAAAGGATCTGTCACAAGGGCGGGAGGAGGCGAGGGCCCAGCGACCGTAGAGCTCCAATCGGACGCCGCGGCCCCCACAGATCGCGGCGCGCCCCCCTCGCCGCGCCGCTGCGGCCGGCCAACGTCCGCGGCAGGCGCGCCCCCGGCATGCGCGCGCCGCGCAACACCAACCAGTTCCTCATGCACGAAAAGTACCAGCTCCTGCACATGCGCTCGGACTCGGTGGGCACAGACAGCAGCTCTGACTGCGAGCTCGACCCCGCCGACATGGACTCGTACCTCGGGGTGCTGGAGAACGCCCACGGTGCGTTGCTCGACAGCCCCGAGCTGCAGTTCACCGCCAGCGACACGATCCACTTTTTCGGCTTCGCTGAGCTGGAGCGAGAAGACAGCATGCAGTATTTTCCGTCTGAGAACGACTTCATGCAGAGTGAAGACTTCATGCAGAGGGACTTTAAACAGTTCTGTGATGCCGTGGCTTGTACATGAACACTCGCCACAGGTAAATTCACATGATACAATGACCATCAGATCGTCGAGACAAAGAGGGCATTTTATTTTGTTTTGAATGCCATTGTCATGTTTTTTTATTATTATTATTATTGTTGTTATTATTACTGTGCATTGTTTTGTTACGGAAGTAAAGCAGTGAAGTAGGCGTGGCAGATCAGCCAATCAGAATGGAGATCACTTTGCCCCGCCTCCCAGCTGCTCAGACCACTAAGCGACTTGCTTTGAGCATCTAATGCATTACAATAGAAGAAAGAAAGCCCTATACCCTATTGTGGTGCACTTGTTTATGGAGTAGGGATCCACTTGAAGTTCAGCCATTTCCTACTGCTAAAGTGATTTGTAAACTGAAATAAAAAAAACGATGTTTTTAAGTAATATCTGTGTCTTTTTATATCCATGTGTTTATATCCATTCCATTAAAGTGCAGATTAACATAATTTATATAGCACAGATTTAGAAAGAATATGACAAGGAAAGGAATAAAACGATTGCATGATCATACATTTTATAAAAGCAGAATGAATGATCAACAATTATCTGGAGTACATAAGGTTAAAAACAATGTCCACTACTGAACAATCCACTTACAATAGTGAAATAAATCAGAAATAGAATAGTGTAGTCTGTGCATGCATACATGTCTGTGTGTATGTATGTATGTATATGTATGTATGTATATGTATGTATGTGTATATAATATATATATATATATATATATATATATATATATAAAATGTATGGCTAAAAATGTGCTCAGCACTGCAATTATATCACTTTTTACACTTAACTATATAATGCAACTATAATTTATAATTTCAGAGTGCAAATTTTTTTGCAAAAGAGGCACAAGAAGCAAAGGTGTATGCATAAGCACATATTAAGCTTTAATTGTGTATCAAGCCATTGTTTGGATCTTTCATATTAGTGGTTCTCAAAGCAGTCTTTAGGACCTCTGTACACTTCCTGTGTTGTGCAAGTTGGGATTGAAAAAAATAAAATCTTTGCTGTTTAGGAGTGCCCTGGGACTGGGTTGAGAACCACTGCTGTATAAATTAAATTGGACTCTGTTTGCAGCCAAACAGTTGAAACAATGAAACAATATCTAATGATGAACACTAAGCTTGCAAAGCTGATTCTGCTTAAGTAAACCAAAAAAATCACGATTGTACTCTGATTACAATGGAGCGCTAGATCACTATGAGGAACAACAATAACGGTGTAATGTTTGCTTGAACAGTTCAGGGCACGATAAGGACATATTGTGAATCTTTTGTAGTTAAACACTTGAGCTCTATGTTCAGTAATAACAGTATTTCCAGTACCTTAATAACACTATATTGTAGAAGGATACTATGCAAACGATTCATGATGCTGCGGTTGGTGATTTTTATTAGGACTTTGTTACTTTAGAAGTTTAGGTTCTGGTCAAGTGACTGCTAGGTCAGTTAAAATACCATGACTTCCAAAGTCAAGAAATTGTGATCAATCCTGTCAATTTCCAAAGAAATTCTGAAGAAATCTCGCCAACTTCAGAAGATATTCTAATCAAATTCACTATATTCTATTTATAAGTAAACTGTATGTTGGAAAAGACTATAGGAATGTAAATTTAAACTCAACGACTGCTCACTGTCAAGAGGTTCGGCTTATGTACAGCACAGCACATAACACACTGCAATGTTTGATCAAGAAGCAATCCCTACACACATGCTCTGACACGTCGCAAAGCTTTATTTTCATAGGTGTGCCAGATCAACACAGTGCTTTTAAGCATGCAGTAAATATTCACAAGAAGTGAGCTAAACCTCATGGATTTAAATTTCACTAAACTGAACTGTTTTGAATATATTTGATCCTGTTCAAACACATTGAAAGTACCAGTGGAAAAATGATACAAATATAAAATTAGCATCAGAGTACAGCAGCAGTGATTTGAATGAAGTAGCAAAAGTAATAAGAAAATACAGATTAGTACTTAAAGTTTTAAGAGAAAAGGGAAGTTTGAGACATAAGTCAGAAGTCAGCTGTGGGCTGAATAAAGGATATGAATCACATGTATGGTTGCACAAATCCGCACCAGTAAATAAGTAAATATGAAACCTTAAGGATGTGGTTTGTATCACTGTGTGATATCAAAATCCATACGATTTAAGCATTTGAAATATATTTTCATCTCATACATTGTTGTGTAGATGTTGGTGTTTCCCTCCACTGGCCATATGAAACCTGTTAGGTTGCAGTACATGACGTCATAGACTTAGAAGCTTTTACATGTAAAAAAGGATGCCATTACCAAATAGCTACAACTGTATTTTCTTTTTTTCAGAAACTTCTTTATTTATCCTTATCCTTATGTCTATAAATCTATCATATTTTGTTATTTATATTTAGTATGTGAATCTACTTTTGTAACCCTGGAAAACAATGGACAAATCCTGGACACTGAAAACCTGTGAGCTGTAAAGCTCTGCTTTATCACTCTTTATCAAGCAGAATTTTTTTTGTACCTTTGAAAACAAAAAGAAAGAAACGGCATTGATAAAAGAAAGTATTTGAATTGTATGGTTTTTACGTATCAGGACGTAATACATCTGGTCCCTAGCAGGTCTTAAAATGAGGTCAATACAATCTCAGATGAACAAAAACACAGGCCACACTACACTGTCATTATGTACTTTACAGAAATAAAGCCAAATTGGAAACACCATGTGTGAAAGACTAAGCATGCCCTTACTTCTTCAATCTGAATTAAGAGGTTAAATAGCAGCCAAGAGTTGCTGCTAATCATATGCACTTGATTAATTGATCATCAGCAAGTGATCATCAGTATATATATATATATATATATATATATATATATATATATATATATATATATATATATATATATATATATATATATATATATATATATATAAGGGAATGCTTTCTTGTATCTGAATTTCTGGATGTGCATTTCTGTTATGACATTATCTGTTTAGTCTTAATTTAAACATGAATGTGGAATCTGCTAAATGCTGTACATGTAAATTTAGGATTCTAGAAAAACACGTAAACGACACATACAATTGAGGTTTTACTATTAAAGCAGGGAATCCTGTAAAGCATGAATTCTGTGAGCAGGCCTCTTAAGATCAGGGTTTACTGTGAAGCCTGCAGGCCTTCTCCCCTCCCCCTTAGCTGCTGCTCTCAGGATTAGTCTATGTGAAGAGGTAAAGAGGATGCTCAGTCCCAATTCTCTCTCTTTCCCCCTTTTTCTCTTTCCCTTTTTTCTCTCTCTCTCTCTCTCTCTCTCTCTCTCTCTCTCTTTCTCTCTCTCGTTAGCTACCTGCTTTGCTGGCTAACTTAAATGCTGTATCTATTTAAGATAGCTAATGTTACTATAGCAGGACATACTATTATTAGAGGTGCTTATTTTCTGTGCGGATACAGACACACTGTTTGGTATTGTTTTTTTTCTTCATTAATCATATGTAAATGTTGATGAGATGTGGTAGCTGTTCTATCGGAAGGTTGTAAGTTTAAATTCAGGCACCATTAGAAAGGCCCTAAACTCCTCAGTTGTATAAATAAGACAATTGTCTTCGAAATGCAATAAATGTCAATGTAATAGATGCTTTCTAAATGTCAGAAAGAGCACACAATGAGAGATGAGGCAGAGTGATGGTTAGATACAGTACATCAAAATAAGAATTTGAAAGGAATACATGTACCTGCTAATTCATGTAGGACTGCAGCACAATGCATTACACAAAATGTCGGTCAGTGTTCAAATCAAACAATAAATTGGGGGAAAAAAAACATGATCGCCCTGACTTTAAGAATGTTTAAGCATTTTCATAAAGACTGTTTTATAGCACATCTGCATTAAGGTTTTACATGCTGTGAGGGGTTGTGATGCTTTTCTTCTTAAGACAGTTTTGCTTCCTGTCAGCTTAAACCAGTCTCACCACTCAACTCTTCAATAAAGGACACAGACCTGTCCCTCGCTGAATTTTTTTTGTACCTTTGAAAACAAAAATAAATAAACGTTTTGATAAAAGAAAGTATTTGAATTGTATGTTTTTTTTACTTATCAGGACATAATACATCTGGTCCTTAGCAGGTCTTAAAATGAGGTCAATACAATCTCAGATGAACAAAAACACAGGCCACACTACACTGTCATTATGTACTTTACAGAAATAAAGCCAAATTGGAAAAGCCATGTGTGAAAGACTAAGCATGCCCTTACTTCTTCCATATGAACTAAGAGGTTAAGTACCAGCCAAGTGCTGCTAATCATATGCACTTGATTAATTGATCATCAGCAAGTGAACACCTCTATAAAAGCTAAATGTTTAACAGTTTGCTGGTCTGGAGCGTTCAGGTGTGTGTTAACACAATGCAAATGAGCAAAGACATCAGCAATGACAAGCAATGAAGCAAACAAATGAAGCATTTCCAAACAGTTTAAAGCTCATAATTGTAACCAATCTTCCCTTGAGTGGACATCCTGTGACATTTACCCCAAATTTAGTTTGTTTGGAAGGGTTGCCAGGAGAAAGCTTTCACTCTCTAAAAAGAACATGGCAGCAAGGCCTAGGTTTTCAAAGACACCAAAGTGGAGATGTTGGGCCATATTGCACAGTGCCACATTTGACCAAACCAAACACAGTATATTACCACAAACACCTCATACTAACTGTTAAGCATAGTGGTGGAGGGTTAATAATTTTGGGTTTTGTTAAAAATGTTTACATTTGCAGCCACAGGATTTGGCACCATGCACCCTTCTGTCTACCAGAGTATTCTAGCATCAAATGTGAGGCCATCTGTCAGACAGCTAAAACTTGAATGAAATCAGGTCATGCAACAGGACAATGTTTCCAAGCACACCAACAAATCTACAGTAGCATGGCTGAAAAACAATTAAGGTATCAAGGTGTTGCAATGGCCCATTTAAAATCCACACCTCAGCCCAATTGAAATGCTGTGGCAGGGGGTTAAGAGAGCTGTGCATAAAAAATGCCTGCAAACCTCAATGAACTGAAGAAACATTTTAAAGAAGCCCAAATTCTTCCAAAATGATGTGAGAAACTGATAGTCAACAAAAATATGATTGCTTTAATTTATTGCTGCTAAATGTAGTTCTACAAGCTACTAAATAATAAGCTCTATTTACAATCCCAATTCCAAAAAAGTTAAACCTATGTTTAATTCACAACAGAAAATGTTTAAACTGAGGAAATGTCAACTTTTAACTTTTAAAAGTTGTTGTACTTCATGGCTTTAACAGAGTTGGAATGTGGCAATAAAAGGCTGGAAAAGTAAGTATACTAAAATGGCACAGCTGGAGGAACATTTGGCAAGTAACTAGTTTAATTGAAAATAAGTCAGTAACATGATTGGGTATAAAAGTGTATCCTAGAGAGGTAAAGTCTCTCAGAAATAAAGATGAGCAGAGCTTCTGCGAAAAACTGATGCATCCCTGGTGGTACGGGAGTCCATTATGCCTATGGAATGGTCAACGTTCACATCTGGAAAGGCACTATCAATGCTAAAAGATACAGTATATACAGATTTTGAAGCAAAATATGCTTCCGCCTTGATGACGTCTTTTTCAAATAAGGCCTTGCATATTGGAGCAAAACAATGCAACCCACATACTGCATCTATTACAACAGCATGGCTTCCTGATAGAAGAGAACTGGGTGCTGAACTGTCCTGCTTGAAGTCCATACCTTTCACCAGTTCAAAACAATTGGTGCATCATGAAAAAAAAATGAAAAAGAAGACCCTGGACTGTTGAGCATGAAGAGTTGTATCAGGCATGAATAGGACAACATTTTTCTCTTTACTCCAGAAACTCCTTATTCCCAGATCTATATGGACTGTTGTTAAAAGATGCTACACAGTTGTAAACATGGCCCTGTCCCAACTTTTTGAGACGTGTTTGATCCATCAAATTTACAATGACCTTTTCCTTTTTCTTTTCCAGTTTCCAACCTTTTTGAAATTGGGTTGTTTTTTCCACATATGGCTTCTACATCTTGGCTTCATCTTTTTGTAAAATAACCACGGTGTAATATTTAACAATATGTAATATTTACAAGTGTAATATGTAACAAGTTATATAGTTTCCTCAATCATGTAGTTTTTATTTAGACATTACGGGAAACAGTGAGGACTATTAATGAAGTTTAAGAAAAGCTGGTGCAAAAATTGCAAAGTTTTATCAAACTTAACCACTGCTGAGTTCATAAACATTTTTGTATGTTTAATTTTTGGTTTGTATATAATACCGTGTTTTTTTTAACATATAAATATCTGTCATTATGTCAGTAATGTCATTATAATTCCAAAATAGCAGACCTTGATCCACTTTGCCGATAAGGTAGTGGTATATATTTATAAAATATACCAAAGAAAATGGTATACATTATTATAACATTATACTATCATTAAATAGTCTTGTTCTTCATTACTTGTTCTTTCTCAGTGGTGCTCTGGTAGTAGTGGGATTTAAAAATACCATGCACAATCCCAGAACTATCACCGATGGTGTAAACATGGACTTTGAATGTTTTATCGATATTTTTAACAATAAAAAATGAACCATTCTGCATTACTAAACACTTGTTTATCTCTGTGATGTTCAGCGTTGCTGGGATAGGCTCCAGATTCACTGCAGCCATGAAGCGGATAAATGGTTACTGGCGTTTGATTAATGAATTAATGAATGATATTGACGTCACTGTCGGATGGTGACTGTTCGTCCATCTGTTTGACTGTTTGTTCCGATATTTTATCCTCTCTGTTTTTGTAGACTAAAAGGATTTAATTATGCATGTGCATGTTGTTAGCTTCAAACAAAAAGTACTGTAATTTAATCAGACTGACTCTGAATGTTAGTGTACACACTATAAACGAGACATTCCTTTCAGAAAAAAACAGCCAAATTTTTTACCATAAATCTGATCAACTGGTTATAACATGTTTTTATTGTCATGCAGGTTGATCTTTAGTAATTCAGCTAAAAACTGACATCACTACAAATCCTGCTAACCCAGATGTACTTGTTCAACTAGGCCTTTTCTTAGTCATGCATAAGGGACTTATAAGGAACGCTTATAGCTACCAAGTTTATTTTGAAGAGACATGATTGTGTGGTTATAACTTTTTATGAAAATTATTTTTAGATTTAGGACACTGTAGAGCGAAAAGTGTCATGAAAGTGTCATGTATGTCTTACTTATGTCCTGAGGCAAGTGTGTGATAAGTTAGACATACACTTTGCAGGAATTCAAAGGTAAACTTGTATTTATTATTATTTTTTGTAATTATTGCCCCAAACAGCCAGTAAAAAATCAAAGAAGCAAGTATATCTTGACTGATTGACTTTACTTATAAAAAGGAAGACTGTGGTAAATAATTTCAGGTCAGAATATTAATTTAATAAGAGACTACAGTGGTACAAAATACATAATAAATACGAGGTATGTCGCTCTGGATAAGGGCGTCTTCTAAATGCGGTAAATGTAAATATAAATGTAAATTTTAGTGTAAATGATAAAATCGAATCAACCATACAATGTGTGTTCATTCCAGATTTGTTCATTGGGGTTGAGGTCAGAGCTCTGTGCTGGCCCCTCAAGTTCTTCCACTCCAACAAATGTCTTCGGGAGCTCAATTTGTTATGCTGGAACAGGTTTGATCATCATAATTCCATTGAGGGTAAAATGTTATGCTTTAGCATACAAAAAACATTTTTGCTTCTTTGTACCAACATTTTGGGGAAGGCCTGTGGGTGTGATGCATTAATAAATAAGCTACAGTTATTCCAGAATGCAGCAGCCAGAGTTCTCACAAGGTCAAGAAAATATGACCATATAACTCCAATCTTATCATCACCTACACTGGCTACCTGTTAAGTTTCGAATCGACTGCAAACTACTGCTAATTACTTACAAAGCCCTAAATGGTTTGGCCCATGTGTCTATCCAGTCTTCCAGCACGCTACAATCCATTACCCTCATCGAGATCTCAAAACTCTGGACTTTTAGTAGTTCCTAGGATATTAAAGTCCACTAAAGGTGGTAGAACATGCTCACATTTAGCTCCTAAACTTTGGAAGTGTCTTCCTGATAGTGTTCGGAGCTCAGACACACTCTCCCAGTTTAACACACATCACATATCATAACCTTGTGGTCCTGTACATCTGATCACATGCACATTATCAACTTATGCTGTTAATATCATGAACAGCAGCTACACTAATTCCTCTCCACTGCTTCTATTTTTTTACCCACCCCGAGGCATCCTGTGGTTGCGCCAGCTCCAGTTATGTCCCACCTCATGAAGATAATGGACCTTCAAAGAGTAGATGCCGACCCTGCAAACATCCTGAACCATCTAGACACGTACCAGCACCATTTGGATCCCACTTCATGTGGAGTTTAGACATTGAACCTCTGATTGTTTAAAGGCTCTGACATGGAGAAGCTGGTGTTGGATCTATGATGATCTCAAATGTTGAGCTATTTTATGAGTTGCTCGGTAGCTCAACTGACTGAAGAAGACTGTAGAAAGGACATTACTCACAATCTTACATTCCGGTGCTCATGTTAGTTCTCACTCTCTTGTGCTTTGAATTGTTTTTAAGATTGATAATCACACTCTTGATATCACCCATATGAGGATGGGTTCCCCTTTTGAGTCTGGTTCCTCTCAAGGTTTGTTCCTCATAACATCTAGGGAGTTTTTCCTTGCCACAGTCACCATGGCTGCTCATCAGGGATAAATACACAAAATTCACTTTAATTCCTAAGGTCTGTAAAGCATCTTTAAGACCAAGGGTCACCAACATGGAAGGACCACATGAGTAGCCCGTGGGCCTTTTCCAAAAATAGCTGTTTCCTACTTTGTTAAATCATTGTTGATAATTATTATGAGAAATCGTTAACATGATCAGTGTCCTCACATAGATGAATATCATTAATTATTAATAATAACATATAATAAAAGGTAAATTAAGCACATTTTTATTTTAGATTAAACTGAAACTGTGTGTATCAAACTGGTAGCCCTTCACATTAATCGGTACCCAAGAAGTAGCTCTCAGTTTCAAAAAGGTTTTCATTTTGTCTAAACCCCTGGTTTAGACAATGTCCACTGTGAAATGCATTATAGAAATAAACGTGAACTTGGATTTAAAGTTGATGGCCGGTGTCCACATACTATTGGCCACATAGTGTTTTTTTGTTATTGATAGCCTGTTAACAACTGGTGCTGCCTTCACAAGCCTGTCTATAAGCGTGTCTCTTTTCTGTTGTACATAAAGCTTCTCTTGACAAAAGCTTGTGTCCTGTGGATATATTCAGTATTTGACACTACTGACCATTATATTTTAATGGCATTGTCTCTTTATACATACAAAATATACATCTTTGCCTGTGTGCATGCCTGTTTGCAGTCATTTTCTTAACCAAACAGACTAACCTGGGTTTAGACAGTGGTGCCCCATAAGCACACAAACAGCTGTTTAGAGATTTGCCAACTGGTTACCTCCACATAGTGCTTGAGGATCTTCACAGAATTAATATGATGACTCCGCTTTCAATTAAGAGCACACAAGTCAATCATCATGTGTTAAACAGTTTGTGAAGGTGTCATGTGACTTATTTTGCAATATCAGCACATTTGTTTGACTCCTCACATGCTGCTAGGGCTGTTGTCCAGTAGATTCCCCAAATAAGGGCGTCCACACCCCTGACTCTGACCTAGTGTTGCAGTGACTCCAAAGCAAATAGCACATAGTTGTATCACCCTGATATTAATGAGTGCCACAACAACTCAAAATCACTCAGCTAATGTAAAACCAGAGAAAGCTATTGTTTTGCACAGCGACTGAAATGTGGAGATACATCCAGATCTATGGCCAAAACCAATTGGGAAAGAATTGTCACGCCGTGGATGGACTTATTTTGCGGATCTGGGTTCGCTCAGTGGCAGCAAGTAGTCAGTGTTGTATTCTGTGTAACTTCATACACTCTTGTGTTTTTCTAAAATTCAACATTGTGGGAATAATGCGACAATATGTGTTGAGATAATATTAGTAAATCAATAAGGTTTAATGAGTAGTTTTCAATCAGTATAAATTCAAATACACATTCATACAGAGTATGACATATAGTGAAATGCGTTTTACAGCTGTGCAACTTGTAAACATGAAAGAAATACAATATAAGATAAAAAGGAGTTAAGTAACGTACAAATAAATAAAATAAGTATAAAAAGTATAAAAGTATATTAAAATATAATATGTACTATATATCTATATCTATATCTATATCTATATCTATATCTATATATATATATATATATATATATATATATACATGAATTAACAGAAAGGATGGATGGATATGTATGACAGATATCTATGACAGAAGTACAGATTGAAGTGACTCAGTGTGATGTAATTGTTATTAAAACTCTTATACTCTGAGGGTTTCCAGTTTTTCAGTACTTGGAATGTTAGCGAAATTTTTGAATGTGAGTTTGCACTCAATCACCTCAACATGCCTGAATAGAGTCACAGAATAGATTAAAAGATTTAAACTTTATTAGACAAGGGCTTTTAAAAGGCAGCCTGCTAAAACATAATACAAAACACAGTTTTGTGTTTTGAGTAAAAAGAAGGAAATAAACTATAAGGTATGTAAACACCTGACTATCACGCCCATATGTGTGTTTTTCCCCAAAACTGTTGCCCCAGCTGCAAGAACCACATAACTGTCTCTAATGTCTAAATTTCCTGTATAATCCAGACTTCCTTTAGCTGGAACTGAAAGGTTGAAACGTATTTCAAGCATAGCAATAAAGACATCAAACTGAACACTTCTAGTTATTAGTAATGCTCTTGTGGATGAATGCAATGGTGGATAAGGTACACAAAACATGTACTTAAGTTAAATTAGAGATACAGTAGGTAAAATATTACTCCATTTAAAGAAAAAGTGCTCCCTTTAAACTTTCACTTGAGTAAAGATACAAAAGTATTTGCCTTCAAATGTACTTAAGTATCCAAAGCAATAAGATTTATTATGGCTATAATGTCCTATCATAATTTTTTTCTACTTTAGGACATAACTACTGAAGACTACTTAAAATAAAAATCACGCAAATAAGGCCACAGGTGTTGTGGCAAGTTAAAGTCAGAAGTTTCTTCGATCATTTATTACTTTCAAAACTGGAAGTGAATTGTATGTTTGTGTTAAATAGATACCACCAACTGGCAACAAAAACAAGTTCAAAACAGTAAAATTTTTATCCTCTCATATAAAAAAAAAAGGATCGACTAAAGCAAAATGCATTTAAGTAAAAATTAATATATTTGACTTTGAAATATGGTAAAGTTAAAGTTATTCACAATTGAAAATAATTCAGTAAAGTACAAATCTGCCAAAAAGCTACATAAGTACAGTAACGAATTACATGTAATTGTTCACCACTGGATGAATGAGCACAAATCCCCACAGCCGTGTTTCATTATTCAGTGTGAATTGAGAAGGTTATTATATATTATAACAGCACACAGGGAAAACTTTATATGGCTTGCCTGTGGTTTAGGAATGTGAGGTTCAACACAAGCATATGACCACATACCACATTATGACCATATAGTGTACAGTATTGTATAACAAACCCTGAGTGCTTGGTTTAGAGAATCAAATAATATCATCAAAAGTAAACCAACGCTATTATACAAAGTTTCTTACTTTCATATGCAAATCTATAAATTAATTAATATTGAGGTTATAAGGAAAGCAAGCAAAACAATGTTTATCCCAGGTTACACCCATCGAGTGCAGCACACACAACCCTTCACTGACTGTTTAAGCTTTTTGCCTTAAGAAAAGACAGAGTGGACTGGTAGAGTCTGTAGAGAGTCATACCAGCATTTGTTGATTTTGGAAAATTTTTGTGTTTTGGGGCCAGGTTCCTAATAGGAAACACAGTTTGGACTAAAAGCTTAAAGAGGAAGAGGTTTGAGCTATTGCTGTAAAAAAAAAAAAAAATCCCAAACCGCATACTAACAAATGATATAGTGTATAAAAAATGGTGTTCTGTGTGGAGGTACATTATGTGGCTTATCTTTATGAGGACCTTCCATTGACAACATTAATAACACAGGAGATTAATTGTATGTCTGTACTAGGACCTAATATTCACCTTAATCTCAGTTACAAATGAAAACCTATTAGATTTTTTTTGTTCTTTAATTGAAAAGACACACAAAAAAAATATAGTTTTCCTCATGAAGACCAGCCTAAACTGGTCAAAACTGTCAGATATTCCTATCCTTCTTGGGACACACACACACACACACACACACACACACACACACACACACACAAACAAGAAATGCCAACAAAGCTAAAGCCAACCAATCAGAGAGGAAAACGCCTTCTAAAGCCCTACTGACATCAACTCTCATAGTAGCACTGCCCTACCGTGCTGACACGTGTGTTATTTGATCCTTTAGTTTGAATATAAAATACACATGGGTCATAGCTTTTGCTGAACTGAGATCAGGATTGGGAGGACTCATAGACCGGGGAGGGGGGGTAAAAAAAAAAAACGAGGCCCTTTAAGGGTGGAAAAGTACAGGCATGCGAGAAGCGCTGTTGTTAACAGCAGCACAGGCACATGGTTGGAGACCTGTTGTGCAACACCTTTTTTGTTTTTTTGTCAGACTTAACTGTAGAACCAGATGTCAACTGTGTGGGTCAACTTCAGTGTGGATGGACAGATGATTTGTAGCTTAGATAATGCCTTAGTGTATCTTGATGCATATAGGATAAGCAAAATACATATTTTAACATCAGCCCAGCTGCTCAACATTAATTCTATTTATAAAGTCTGTATACACTTTAAAAGCATGTGGGACTCCTTGCAAGCGGATGCAATGTGTGTCTATGTGTCAGTGGGGGATGGGTTGTTATTCTGGTGCGATTCATGCCTTCCCCTTGGAGTCATGTGACTCTCTTTCTTTTGCTCTCTCTCTAACACACACACACACACACACACACACACACACTCCAGCTCCAGTCTTTGGAATCTGGTATTTGTTGAGTATATTTTATGTAGCACTGATAAATGATTTTGTCTCTACATGGTGGCAACCACATTCAAATGATGTCTAAGGTCAACAACTGGCCAGCAAGCAGATAGTAAAGAAGAGCCAAATAGAGGAGAAAACCAAATGCAGCTAATGTAAACAGCAATGTTTTTAATTTAGAATGGTTTACATTACATTACAAAAAAAAAAATCCATGCTGAATAATACATAGAAGTGATTGGATTAGAAACGTCTTTACACCCTTACACCTACGAGGGTATGAAAATGTACTATATCCAAATTCGAAACCCGAACACTAACCTCACATCCACATTGCTGAAAGTAAGCAAACAAACTTAAATCTGTCACCGAAAGACACAAGTGGGATTTCACTATCTAGATCCTGGGTTGCATGTGCTATCTTTTTACTGATGCACTCGGTACATGTATGATGTAGTCAAACCAGTGAAAAAATAACAACCACAACCACATTGCAAACAATGCATGCAAGTTGTTAGTATGAAAGTGTTTCCAGGCACAACGTGTTCTTTAACCATTTGCAAAACTGTTGAGCTCGTATGTAATGTCCCAAGTACCATTTCTTAACTAAATTGAGTGGGGTGCCATTTTGTAAACATCTCTTCAAATGTAAAAATCTTTTTTTTTTTTTTTTTTTTTTTTTTTTACTCCAAAAAGAAAACAAGAAACCATCAAACCATTAACCACAAAGCACTTTCTTGCAAAGCTTCAATGCTACATTAAAAGCTGTATTTTGCTTTTAATGCAGCAATAAGTGTTGTTTGCATTACATTTACAAACACAAAATGTGGTTAAAAACATACGTTAATGGTGTAAAAACGTACTATGGACATTCCGATATTTTACATTAAATCAATACTTTAACAAATTGGGTAACCCAAAGTGTATGTTCAAAGAGACCTCATCAGTCAATATCAGAATGATCAAATAAGCAATATATTCAGATTACATTTCCTGTTGATCTAATGACTTATAAATGATATTTTAAATACACTGTATATTCATAAGTATGTGCTTGTTAAACATCCCATTTCAGTCAAGTCCTCCATTTATCATTATAATAACCTCAACTTTTCACAAGATTTCACCAGGCTTTTGAACATCTTCCGCACAAAACTAGGCAAAGTTTTTGTTTATGTGGAGTTTACCATGTGCCCAAGGGCTTTGTCAGGCTTGAACAGGTTTGCACCTCCTACAGGTGAAATCCTAAGAACCTTGTTTGTTGCAGCAATTAAAGTCGTTCATGACCGTTTAAAAAAGGTTCTGATGGCCTGGTGTACACATAGTTTTGGTCATAAAAAGTACTTGTGGATGTGTTCAGGTAATCTGTTGCATGTGTGTGTGTGGGGGGGGGAGTTTGCAGAAACAAAGACTAAAGAAAATGTGTCACCACAAACCACATCTCTGTCTCCTTCTTTAGTGGACCCATATTTTACTCAGGAACTGGTACAGTAACTGAAGATTACACTACGCCTGCTTTTCTAACAGAAAATGGCAGCAGGTTACGTGCGTGTTGTGTAACTGAGAGCAGCTGTTCCTCTTCTTCTGCAGCGTGATAGGAAACCTCCTGTTTACGAACGACAGAGAGCGGGGGAGGCTAGAACAGTGTGTATAGCCTCAGAAACGTGCACCTTCACACATACGGAGAACATATGCACACATGCGCTGAACATAAACAATGCTGTTACACCAGGAATGGCAAAGTGAAGATTCAGCCACACCTCACTAACACCAAAAAACCTGGTCTTCAACAGAAAGCAATGATGTTCCAAAAACTAAACTAATGTATGGTGGCTCAATTAAATTTTTATTTTTGTACTGATTGTTTGTTTATTAAGCTTTAACGCCATGTTAGCTTCAAGGGTATTAACATGACAGACACAGGTAATCATCAAATCCATTGGCACCGAGTGTAGACAACTTGGTCACGCCTTGATTTGAAACTATAAGAAACATTTCTTTTAGTACTAGGGCTTATTTCATACAATTAACTGGTTTTGTGCAGGTCCCGTTCCTTCTGCCATTTGTTTTTGATGTATAGGTTAATCAGTGGTATTTCACAGTTTGTTATTTTCAGTTCATGTGTCTTTTTTGTGCTGAACTGCAGCTATAATGCTAATGATGCTAACAAACAAGAAACCACTTAGATGGTAATTAAGTCAGCAGAAGTTCTAGCTGCTAGCTTTAGCATTATTTAGTTCAAATCTCATGGTTAAATCAGATACTAACATACAAAATGTACATAAACAAGTTTGATAAAGTAACATTAAACATATGTACGTCCACTTTGTGCAAAAGCTTTCTGACAACCTAGCATTATTTATTAAACCAGATCTCGTTGACATATCTACGGGTTGAGTGTGTGTGTTCAAACAATACTAAGCTAAAAGATAAGATTAGCTAAGCTAGGTTTTCCATTTTGACAGGGTTAAGGTTAACTTAACCCTGTAGCTTCAGTGCGAAAAAGGCAAGAAATATTAATGTCTCGATTAATTAGACAATGTGATTTTGTGTTATATTTCTAAAGGTTCACTTTGTATGCATTAAAAATGAATAGACATTATATTAAGTACATTTTAATTACTTCAAATTCTATGAATTGTATATACATTTTTTTTTTTTTTTATTGAATGAAGACACCTTTTTAGGTTCTGCAATAATGACCAGGTCAGTTCTTACCCACTTTTAAATCCATTTAGATAAAACAAACAAAAAAACAGCATATTGGGTACAAGCAGTCTTATGCTGAGGCTTTGTTCACTAAAATTCACTTATTTAATAAATCTTCCACTGATAACTGACTTTAAAAGTAAATTCTATAGACATTAATTCATTTAAATTAGTAGTATTGTAAACAATGATAACAGGAATTTAAGATCAAAATATAAATATATACAAAATATACAATTATGTATTGAGAATACTAAATATATTGAGAAATTTACCCACTGTGGGACGAATAAAGGTATATCTTATAAAATATCATTTGCATCATATAAAAAAGCTATTTTTTTATATTTATACACTTTAAGTAGTTTAAAATTGTTTGAATATAGTGGAACAAGCCTTTTAAAAAAAAAAAGCTAGTGAATGGAAACCTCCAAGTGTTGACAAGTGATAAGGCTGTCTGGCAAAATGATAGTGAACAATAAGGGTGTTATATAATCACACACAAACAATTTAGTAAATGAGATTTGCTGGTGTAAAGTAGGACAAGGCCAAAACACAGGTATTTGTTACACACACACACACACGCGCACACACACACACACACACACACACACACACACACACACACACACACACACACACACACACACTTGTTTGACAGCCAGTGTAATGTGTGGGTACAACAGTCCTTAATGTTTGTGCACGGATACAGCATAACCAGTCTGTACTCCAGCCAAGTGCAGAGGAGTGGCTTAGAGGCCCAACTCAGAACTAAACATATCCAATAACAGTTACTATGGTATGATGTTCCTGCAAAATGCACAACACATGATCTATTCAACAACCCATACGTTGTACTAAAAGTGGAGCAAGGTTAAAGTTTATGGGTCATCAAAGCAAGCACATTTTTTCTAGCGTCTGGAAGTAAGTGAACAAATTGAAGGGACTTTAGCAAAGAGCAGATGCTAGAGTAACTCTGACATCTAGTGGTGAAAACTAAAGCATAGCATTTCAATTCATACAATAAATGTAGACTTCTCCAGCAATATGTGGTTCTTCCCCAATCTGTTACCACAAAGTTGGAGGCACACTTTTGAAGAAAATGTCTCTGGAGCTGAAAATATTAAGGTTTTCCTTCAATGCAACTAGCAGACCCAAACCTCTTTCAGCAGGACAACCCATGGAAACCCAATGGTTTGACCTGAACCCTAGTGAACACTTCTGTGATGAATTGGAACACTTACTGCATCCCAGGACTTCTAACACCACATTACTAGCTTTCTTTACTAACACAGTTGTCTCTAAATCCCCACAATCATGCTTGTTAATTTTTTAAATTGTCCAAATCATGTGAATGCAGCAGAATCGATAAATTTATGCAAATATTTAAATCAAACAACAGACTGTCGGGATAAAGTAATTCCAGGGACTTGGACTGTGGGTCTCTGTTTTATAGGTGTTGGTTTTGAGTCTTTAGACATTACCCAGTGTGAGGTGTGTGTGTGTGTGTGTAATATATATATATATATAAAATGTGGCCTTCCAGTCAGAACCATGAAAAATATTCTCTTCTCACACCTAAACTGTAGAAATGCCACTCAGTGAATGTTGTTCTTATATACCCTATCTTATGTACATTCTTATAAATGTATCCTTATAATTGTATCTATTTTGTGAAATAAATGGATGTATTTAGAACAGCACACATCAAACCTGCTATAAGCTATAAGTACATTATTTCATACAGAAACGTACATTGTATAATTTTGGAATGAGACACAGCCCCAAAACAAATTTATTTACACAGGTTTCAATTCCCAGGCACAGATATGTCATGCATGTCAAGGTATTACATTTTGAAGGGAAATAATCAAACTCTTAATATGCAACATAAGGCAATGCGTTGTGGTGCTTCAGCTTTTTGTCGTCATCTTTACTCGCCTTTTGGCGTCTTTGTGCTTCTTGCGGTACTCCTGTAAATATGATTATAAATTTATTATTTATGTAGGCTTGGCAGCATCGACCTCAACATCCTGGTTCTACTCTGTATTTATTTCGATTACATCCAACAATGACGTCAGTGGGGGATCATAATGATGTCTATGTTTACAACACCAAGTTTCACTGTCCTGTTTGAGTCTGTTCTGGCATAGAAATATATGTGTAAACAAAGCTTTGTGTAAACATACACTATATGGACAAAAGTATTGGGACACCTGACTTACCACAAAGTTAAAAGGCACACCATTGTATAGCATGTCTTTGAATGCAGTAGCATGAAATTTTCCATTCACATAAACTAGGAGACCTAAACCTGTTCCAGCATGACATTGCCCCTGTGCACAACGCTCCAGCTCCATGAAGATATGATTTGCATGGGTTAAAGTGAAAGATCTCCTGCTATAGAGCTTAACTCTATTGAACACCTTTACTAATACCCTTGTGTATGAATGAGCACACATCTCCACAAGCACACTTCAATCTAGTGGAACATCTTCCCAGAAGAGGGGAGGGAATTATAAGAGCAAATGTGGACTAAATGTAGATGCGATGCTCAAAAACCACATATCATACTTATGATAAGGTGTCTGCAAACTTTTGGTAATATTGTGTAGTTTTATTCTTTGCAATACAAATTGGAAAATTTTGGGCTTTGCATTTACTGCGTAGTCTTAAGCCATACAGTCAATTATTTTGTGTGAAAGACAAAAAAAAATAAAAATCTTTTATTTTGAATTTGATCAGAAAGCAATATTTATTCAGCCAATTATACATTTGTGCTTTTAAATGTAGGGATGCACCGGTTGAAAATAATAATAAATAAATCGGAACCTGACGGTTTTTGCTTATAAAATTCATAAAATTATTTTTTTCTGATGTTTTTTCCAGAAGAGCGCCCGTGTAAACAGATCACATTTGCAGGCCTGATCATTTGAGAACATGTTATTTGTTTGAAAATATTTTAAAATCTGTGCACAGGACATGAAGACTGCAATCTGCAATGGAACAACAGCAAAAACATTTGGTTTGGTTTTATTGGTCTATCCTGCTCTCCTCGAGATTCCGGGAAAATCAGCAAAACAAAATTAGTTATATGGCAAATGCAATTCCGATAAACCGGGGACGCAGGATCCGAACCACGGTAAAGCGGGGGATTAATGTAATTTATTTAGGTTTTATTTAGTTTCACTGGTAAAGACGATTTTTTTCTTCACCCTAAATGAAAAAAACTCAAAAATCCAATGCTGATTAAGTAACATCTTTGTTTGGAGTGTTGAAAGTGTTTGGATTGTGGAACAGTTGCCTTTAATTTCACATGGTTACAGTTCATGTTTTTATTTAAGGCCAGTTTCAACCCAATTTAAAAACAAAAAGCTAAATGCTTTTGTCAGTACCATCTATGTTTGTATTGAATGTAGCTACTTACTGCGCAGTTACTGCTGCTAATTTCAGATGGTTATAGTTATTGGTTTTTAATAGCCAAAACCCAGTTTGGCCTTTTAAATACCAAATAAATATATTTCATTCTTGTTTGTTGCTTGGATAAAAAATTAAAAAGTAATCGGACATTGGTATTGGCCAGTTTGCTTGTAAAAATTAGTATGGGAATCGGCCATGAAAAACCATGATCGGTGCATCACTAATCAAATGTATTGTATATGGTTCAACCTCCTTTAAAATGTAGTCGATTTGGGTTGAAAAATAAAAGTAAGCACAAACAAACCCAAAAGCATATCAGCAATGAACACCGGCTATACAATTAGAACACTTTGTGCTGTACCTGTGACCAAGAGAAAATGCCCAGGTTCTGTTTTCCAGTGCTAAACACCCCATGCACAGAAACGGAAATGTAATCTACATGGACAACAAAAGAATTTCCCAAAATCACACACCTCACTGAGTTCTTTCCTCTTCTCCTCCCATGCATCTCTCTGATCCTCCAGTTTCCCAACTCTGCAGAACATCCCGGGTCCCTCTGAGGAGAAACGTTTACATGCAGTGAAACATTAAATATCTAATAAGCAAAACTAAATGATAGTCTAATTATAAAAAAAAAAAAAAAGGATTTTACCTTTTAACCTGATGTCATCATCAAAGAAAAAGAAAAACTTTTTCGTTGGAACCGGCTGTCTATAATCACAAAAGTATCTAGTTAATTCATAAAGCAAAACATAACTCAAACTGTAGGCGTTCCTAAGGGTTCCTACAGCAGATCATTCGTCTCCATATCACTCTACGTCTGCTCTTTCAAACCAACCACCTGCATGTTCTCCCTCACCACATCCATAAACCTCCTCCTTGATCTTCACATCAACCTCCATCCACCGTATTCTTCTACCGATATACTCCATGTCAGTTCACTGCACATGACCAAACCATCTCAATCGCGCCTCCCTCACTTTGTCTCAAAAACGTCCTACATGCACCATCCCTCTAATAAATCGTTTCTAATCCTGTCCATCCTCATCACTTCCAATGAAAACCTCAGCATCTTCAACTCCGCCACCTCCAGCTCCATCGCCTGTGTGTTTGTCAATTCCACGGTCTCTAAACCATACAACATCACAGGTCTTACCACAGTCTTATAAACTATATTTTAAAGATAATGCTGCAAAACAAGCTGATAAAATTGTTAAACAAACAAAAAAAAAACCCTGTAATGGCAAAGGTCTGGTGGGAATATTTAATAACCAGCTTCTCCACTTTTACCAACCGAGAGAACTGCAGCCTGCGATGTAGTTTTTTTCCGCTCACATGTCAAAGTTCAAATTTTACTTATTGTTAAGAAAAAGTGACAAAGTACCACCTTAAATCCTTCACAATGTTTTCAGTGAACTTGCTTTCCCAATTTCCTTTTTAGTATAATCTGCCTGCTGCTTAAAAGCATTACAATAAGTTTTTAGGTGTCTCTTGTAGAGGTGTAGCTCGAGGACCAAGTGCTGAAATACGACAACTAAACTGAAATGTTGTTCGACTCATTACTAACAAACACTACATTACATGCAGTTTTAAAAAGCGGCTGACATTGTAATACAAAAAAAACAAACACTGCAATAGAATTTAAATAGAAAAAAAAAAAAAAACAATAAACTACCGAAATCTCAATACAAGTTCTTACTTAGATGTAGTGACCACAGCAGCTTCTTTTTTTCCCTCTTTCTCTTCCTCCTTCTCCTCCTCTTCTTCCTCCGAACTGCTGTCCTGGAATCGAGGGTCTACTTGCCAAGCCACTTTGGCCCCTTTTATAGTCTCAACTTTGTATTCATCTGAACACACCGAAGGCAAAACCATAAACAGAAAGGTGATAAATTCATAACACAAAAAGCTTTCTACAGTGTGAACACAGCTTTCTACATGTTTATCACCTCAACTAATGGAAACCTCAACACTAGGTATAAAAGCAGCAGCACTATTTTTGCCTGTTAAAATATCACACTTGGATTTTTAAGAAAAAAAAAATCGAAAAAAAAAAATAAATAAAAAGGTTGCAAAGGGTACCAACGTGAAAAGCTGCTTAAATACAGATCCATAAAGTCTAACTCAAGATTTTATTTATTGCAGCTGTTTTATAACCAGTCATATTCTTGTGAATAAAACAACACATTAGAGGTTGACCAGAAATTAAAAGATTTTAAAAGAAATTAAAATAAAACGTAACACTTAAAAAAAAACAAAAAAAACACTTAAATAAATAAAAGTTACATTCAAAATTTTAAAAATAGAAAAAAGAAAAAAAGAAAAAAAAAAGTAAAGAAAAAGTCACTTTAAATAAACAGCATGTGGCATCAGCGATTTACCTCTAGAGGCCTCTCTAGTACTGTATAAAGCAAACCGGAAAAACTATCAGTACGTTTTTTTTTGCAGATAGCCGACAGTTTCAGCAATTAGCAATTGACGATTAGGTTGAGCTCTACTACACATCATTCTATACGCAAGCATTTTTTGTAATCTATTATTCCATCATATCTAAATCCAAACTTTTTTATTTTTTATAAGTAATGTATTTGGTAAACAGAGGACCAGCCATAAAAACACTTACCTGTTGTCTGGGCCTTTGTTACATCATCATCTCCAAAGAATGAAAACTTAAATCCACTTGATGGCTCTGATTCCTGATTAGTTGAAGATGATAATGCAGGCATGTCTGCTTGTGGTGCTTGACCATCTTCATCATCATCATTATCATTATCATCATCATTATCGTCATCATCATTATCATCATTATCATCTTGGTCCCATGAAACTTGCTTGTTTTCAGTTTGGATTTCTTTCACTGTCCCAAATGCCTCTTTTAGATCTGTAGTCACATCATAGTAGATGTCCTTAGAACATTCCGGAAGCTTGGCGGCCTCTTCACGTTTCTTACGCCTTGCAGCTTTGCTTTGAAAGTAAAAACAAGAAATAATGAGCGGAGCATTGACACGGAAAAGCACACAGAAATGAGCTGTGCTGAACAGACCTTTCTTTTTGTGTTGTGTCCGTCTTGGTTTCAAACGCTGCATGAGTCTCACTCGATGGATCGTAATGCAAAGCTGAAATGTCCCTGTAGTGACAAAGAGACTCATTGAGACCAAGGTTGAAAAATAGCTTGTTCGTGGAATGTAGTATATAATAGTAAAAAGTTCCACTTTTGCTCTTTTTGTTAGTCTGAATAACACAACTCGTACTTGAAGATTTTGCCTTTGGTCGCTCCATCGCTTGGCTGAATCTTAATATTAAGGATACTTTGTAGGATGGCCAGATTTTTCTTCTTCTCTTCAACAAGCTCCTGTTCTCCTGGCATTCGCAGAGGTTCCACATCTAAAATGAATATTTATGCAAAACTGAACAAGATGGAGTCTTCGAATTTACAGCAACACACTCAATAGTTTTCTAGGCTGAACAAAACGATCCTAGTGGAAGTAATATAGAATGAGGTGGGCAGCTAACTCCTTTCTCCAGGTGTGTGCAACTGTCCTGCACTGTTACATGGTGGATGCATTGCCAAGGACAAAACTCTGTACCAAAGCCCAAACATTGTATCAGATAGTTATGTAATGTAATTCACATTGCATTTTCATTTCACTTTCATTATTGTGTTGGAAAAGTGGCACAAAGAAATGTAATCACTGCCCAATCAAATTTCAACTGCATTTTTCTTCTTTCTTCTTTAGAATTATTAAAATAAATTGCATTATTAGAGTGTTAAAAAGACCAAATATTAACATACACAAAATTCATACACTGTGTGTGTGTCACTGAACAAGCGCTTCATACAATAGAATTGTTGTTGTTCACAAGATTAAAATGAGCTAACCTTGCTCCTGTTCTTCACTTTCAAGAAACTTTGCATTCATCTGAAATCTTGGATCAGTTCCAAATCTGGACTGCAGCTCCATGAGCTAAAAGAGTTACACGCATAAGCAAATCATCAAGTAAAACACTAACAGAAAGTAACGAAACAGTAATCAAAGTGTTCTTAGTGACCTTCTGTCCTGCTCTGCCTTCAAACTGAGGCTTTATCTTGAAGTGACCTTCGTCAGTGCCGTCATCCTCATCTTCATCCTCGCTGCTGTCAAACAGTTTGCTGCCCACTGCCCTTTTTAATTCCTACACAAAACAGAAAGAGGCAGGAAGTAACAGTTTCACTGAATAACCATAATAAGGGCAATGAGAAAATGCTGAATAGATATAAGGCATGTTTTTCTTCACCTTTTCTTTGAGGTCTTGTTTTTCCTCAGATCCTGATGCATCATCATCATCAGATTCTTCATCAAATAGGCTCGCTTTTTGCAGTGTTGTGTTTTCACGGTCATTGCTAACGTCATCATCGGAATCAAACACGATATGTTTCCCTTTGTTTGTGTTCGGCAAATCCTAGACAAAAGAAACAAAACGTTCGGATATCCATAAGCTTCAGAATACTGCGATATATACACAATATACACAAAAGTATTGGGACACCTGACTTTCCCAGCCAGATGTGGTTCTTTCCCAAACTGTTACCTCAAAGCTGGAGGCACCTTGTTTTATAGGACGCCTTAGCATGTGGTAGCACTAAATTTAATTATTTTATATTTTAATTATTTTAATTTGAACCAGGAGACCCAAACTTGTTTCAACTCCATAAGGATATGGTTGTGAGTGGTCTGTTGTAGAACTCTGACCTCAACCCTATTGAACATCTTTGGAATGCAGAATGCATCCCAGGCCTCCTTAGGGTTGAATGAGCACAAATCTCTACACAAAAATCTAGTGGAACCATCTTCCCAGATGAATGGAGATTACCAGCAAATGGGAACTAAATGTGGATTGGGATATACAAAAAGCACAATGTTCTGATCAGGTAAACGTCTGTCCACATACTGGGTGTGGATACGTTATATACTGTATACATTTTCATGAATATTGCTAACATTTTTTGCTAACACAAGCCCAACGTTTGACGACTTCATACTCACCACTTTCGAGAGGGCACCCTGTATTAGCTGCTTCTGTTGCTCCGACTCTTTCTGCCTCTGTTCCAAAGCGGCGAGACGCTTTTGATTGTCCTGCTGCTGCTTCACTGGGTCTAATACAGTCTGCTGAAACAGTTTTGGACCCAAAGCAGAGCTTTTATTAATCTGTTTAGGTTCTGATTCTGCCTCCGGTTTAGAACTTTCCTCCTCCTCTTCATCGCTGGTCGTGTCTGATTCTTCAGAGCACCCAAAGCTTTTAAAAGCAGATCTTTGATGTTCTTTTAAAGTTTTGGGTTCTAAACGGACGGTTTCTTCATCCTCCTCTTCGTCACCGGATGAGCTGCTCCTGGCTGAGTATTTACTCTGGGGTAAAGAAGTCGTTTTTGTAAGTACAGGACATGTTCTGTCATTTACTTTTAGGGAAGAACTTGCTTTGGAATTGAGCTTAATTGGTTCTTCATTGATCATCATGTCCTCACTGGAACAGTCCATAGAGACATTTGTGTCCTTCTTGTTTAGCTCTGGCACCTGTTCACTGGATGACTCTTCATCTTCCAGTGTTTTCAAGCCTGATTTAAGTCTTTTAGGTTCCTCACCAAATTCACAGTTCACTTTTTCAGCTGCTCTCTTAAGTCCAGTGATTTTGGCAGCGCTGCCAAAAAGGTCCTTCGTTCCAACAAAAGCAGGAAGACACGACTTCTTTTTTGACTTGACTTTCTCCTTTTTCTCCTCTTTGTCCTCATCTGGTTCAAACAGAGATGCTAAAATATCCTCAGGGTTTATGCCGCTCTTTTTCGATTGCGCTCTCTGAGGCTCGCGTTTATGTACAGAAGAGCGTTCAGGAAGTTCACTTGTTCCTGCATTTGTGTCGTCATCACTGCTTTCATCGTCTTCCATTTTTTTAACAAGATTCTCCAAATCTGCTAGTGACAGCTCCAGCCTGTGGCAGCTCCCCATCATGGCTTCGTAATCGGAATCACCGGATTCACTCGACGATTCCGAGCCATTATCCGACTCTGATTCAGTAGGAGTCTGATTGTTAGAGAGCGCAAGTTTCTTCCCATCAATCTTCTTGGATTTTACCAGAGACTTATTGCTCTTTTCAGTCTCCTCAATTTTGTCAGAATTTTTGTTCTGCCTTAATATTTCATCCGTGTCAGCAGAGTCGTATTCCTCATCGTTCCTGGTAGATTTTAAACCAATTTGTCTAACCATGCCGGTTTCCCCGGAGCCCCAGAACATGTTGGATTTTACAACAAAGTCATCACTCACAACCTCAAGGTTTCCTTCATCTTCTATTGTTACCATTTCATGGCTTTGTGAAAGCTCTTGTGCGACTAGCGTCCGGATTTCATCCTCCGAGTCACAGTCGCTGTTGAATACGCACACAGCAGGCTTATGAGACTGAAGCAAATGCGAGGCATCTCTGTTCTGACCTGTCGTCCACCTCTCAGGAATAGTTGTAGAATATGGATTAGTGCTTGGGTCCAAACTTTGAGTCGTCTTCGTGGGGCGTTTTGTCTGTCGTGGGAACTCGCCTCGTCTTCTCTTGCTGATCTCGTCGTCGCCCCCGTCTATCTGCCACGTGAGTTTGGACACTGGAGTGAAGCAGTCCTCGCTCTCGAGTTTCTTGATATTGTGGCAGTGTTTCGACGGATCGTACTTGAGGGCTTAATGATCAGTTAAGACAAATCAACTAGTAAAATTACAAATGCAGGTAGTCCCTGTTACAATGACTCCATCTATTGGTGTGTTGCCTGCTGTGCTTTTACACATAGAGCAACCATATTTCTTTTAGCTGCATAACAATTTATAAAATGTAGTTTATCATAATGTGTGTAACAACAAAACAATTACAGCCTCACAAGCCAACACAAGTTTTCATTTGGCTACAATGTGGGGGAAATGCAAACAGGCATCAATGGAAAAGGATATCTTGGTTTTGCCTTGACATTTCAGATGAACGATTGGAAGAACTCTTCCAAATTTGCTTACCACCCAATCCTAGAGAGGAGAAAGAGAACAATGAAAAGGTTACAAAAAAGCAAAAACGTTTCCAATTTCTAGCACGACATGCTGCCTTTTTACTTCTGCCTTATTAACTTCAAGAGGGAAAAGAAGAGTATGGTGAAAAAACAACTGTCTATAGTTGTTAAAATGTAAATAATGACAGAAAACAACAGTTTTTTTAAAGATAAACAACAATAAATTCCACTAAAGGATGTCCTATAGTATACCTTGTGTCCTGGGATTTCGGTTCCCGGAACAGCCGCTTTCATGTGGAAATTCTCGACACCGGCTGCAATGAAGGACTCCACAATTTTTTCTTTCACGTCAGTCTTTGGGGTGTGAGTCTTCTCGGCTGCTTGCTGCCGCTCCTTTGCAAGTCTTGAACAGATTTCAGAAAGGATTAAAGTTGGTGATAATCGATTGCACGGCATCAATATCTATATATTAAACAAGGGAAGCACAGAAAAAATGCTAAAAAAAAGTAATTATGCATGTACACTAGGGGTGTAATGGTACACAAAATTCATGGTTTGGGACGCACCTCGTTTTTTTTAAGTCACTGTTCAGTACAATTTTGGTAGTTTACATTTTTTAAAGATTTTTTTCAATAAAATGCCAACTTCATGAAACAATATATAAAATAATATTTTGTTCAAAAATAAACTTGAAAATACAACTAACTCAATACACTTTATTATATTAATTAAACTGAGTGATCAATTAAATTGGCACCAATTAAATTCATTAAATAAAAGGAAAAGGAATTAGAGTTTACATTTGTTAGAACCCATTTGGATAATACAGATGTGTGTTTCACATTTAATATTACATTTTTCTAAAGGTATGATTTACTTATTTCAGCATACTTTAACAAATGTCTTCATTCCTTCATCTGGAATTGTCAGGATTTTCTCCTTTTAAGAGAAATCCTTGAAGCTGGACATAAAAAGTTAAAGAATCCATTGTGCTAGCGTTAGCCGCTAACCCGAAAGTGCCTACTTCTCATAGCTAGTGCTATGGCTTCTTTAGCATTTCCGTGTATGGCGCAAAACAAATAGTATTTCTGGTATGGAGTGAGAAGCCACAGTAACACTGCACCGGCTCTAGTTTCTTTTTTATACCCCGGCATTGTTGTGTATGTTTTTAAGTTTACTGATAACAATAAAAAAATGCGCTGAAAGTGCGAGACGGAGACTAAACCAACTTGCGATCTGCCACCAAATACGTTCCTAATTGAAACTCAGATTGTATCCATGTTACGCACGTAAAAAAGGATCGCATTCAGTACACGTGTACCGACCAGAAAGTCCTGTGTACTGAAAAGATTTGAATACGTGTACCGTTACAACCCTAATGTACACATATTCATCACAAACAGTACCTCTGTAAGAAGCTTTCCTTTGCCAGTTCAATTTGTAACGTTCCACCTTTCCATTTGGATTTGTTTAACACTGTGACGCCTGCGTAAAAAGAAGGAACATTTTTTTAGGAATACAGTAAATTACCAGGACTGTAAACACAAGAACAGTGTGACAAAAAACACAAAATTATGTGAAAAAAATTGCCATTCTCCAAGTGTACTGCTGTCAGACTGTGTTTCTCCTTAACCACCAGCACAAGTTTGACAAACAATCCAATGGGAAATGGGTGTAAAGCAGATGCCGCCAAGATAAAAGTATGAAATGTTTTGAAAATGTTTTGCTTGCCAGAGTACAAACACTTTAAAAAAAAAATCTAGACCAATCACATCTTAGATTAGAAATTTGCTAAAAAAAAAAAAACAAATATAGAAGCTGCAAGTAAAAGAATATGAGGAATGAATTAAAACATAAGTGATTGCTGTTATAGGAAATGCTACTGTCACCACCTTAAGGTGGATTTTTCTCCTAGACGAGCATGTAATGAAGGTTTAATTTAGTTATAGATTAAGTTTTAGTGTTTAATTCTTTTATATAACAATTTGCTGCTTTGTCCACAGAGACATTGTCATGCTGGAACAGGTTTGGGTCTCCGAGTTCAAGTGAAGGGAAAATGTAATGCTACTTTATCCAAATGCATTCTATACAATGGTGGGCCTCCAACTTTCTGCTACCAGAAAAACCAGGGATGAATTGCAGCTTTTAATCGGTGCGTTAATTCAGTTCAGCATACGTACATCTTTTGTAGTCGGAATCAGAAATCGTTAGATTGATGTAAGCGAAGGTCTTCAGAGGAGATCCTGTAACAAATCCCAAGACACAAAACAAAAATGAACTGAGGAACTTTTTAATCATTTCAATCTAGTAAAAAGTTTAATTCAGACTCTCACCGTGTTCATCTTTACGTGTGATTATCTCCACATCGGACACCTCGCCAAACTTCCCGAATCGATCTCGGAGATCTTTCTGAGATATTGCGTGGCTCAGGCCACCGACGTACAGACGCTTCATGCTTAGACACTCATCCGCTCTAGACAAAAGCAAACACATTATCCATCAATGTACTGAGCTTTCAATATGCGTTTATGTAGGACTGCAACTTGTTGATTGAGGTTCTGAACAATTGTCATGTATACAAATTTTAATCTTTCATATATTGGCCTTTTTTACACACACAATGGCACTTGACTACATTCTGTTAGTGGTAGCGGAGATTTTAGGGTTTTTTACCAAAGAAATGTTAATAAATAAAATAAAATAAAAAGGAAAACAGTGATGCAGCAGAGCTTTATTCTTCAAGTCTGTTTAGTTCTCCCACTTCCTCACCTGTACACTATTCTGAAACAGATCAGCTTCCAAAGTTTCACATGTAATGCAAGTAAACCTGTGCACCTGTGTTTAACGTGATTTATCGTCTGAATTTCTCATTATTATGACACTAACTGTTACCTGAAAACAGACTGCGGACTAACAAGAAAACCTCATGCTTGAAATTGTTGAAAATTTTTTACTCATAGAACACTGTTATTCCTGCACTTGCAATTTTATACGTATACAATCATGAAATTATTAACAAACTTTAGACACAGTTTTCAATTTAAACATTTCATTTTAAACATAGATTTTTTTCTTTTTCTGGAGGCACTGATAATCATCATGTGAAATCAATTCATATTATACAATTTGAGACATTGTATTGTTGGTTTAATATTGTCCAAAATAGAAAAACTAAGAAAATATTACACATTCATCGCAAATATCTCGAATCTGCCTGGTAGGAAATGTTTAATGAGGTGCAGTTGATTAGATTTGCTTTCAAAAACATGGAATTTTATAATGCATGTGATCTGTTGTGTGCTTTATAAACTAATTTAAAACAGCAAAAAAAAAAAATGATGAAATATTATTCTAATATTTACTACATTCATACAAATCTGTTTCAAGCTTCTATTTTCTACTACTATTAGATAGATCGATAGACAAACAGCAATAGATATACAGTCAAATATATAGAAACAAGATGTAGAAAAATATATATATTAATATATTTAAAAAAAAATTACTGATACTTTACAATAGTGCAGTCAGGTGGGAGTCTCACAACTGCAGATCTGTGTATGATCTGTTATAAGATTTGTTTACAAAAGATATGACTAATATTAAAAACATATATAAATGAAAAATCGTTAAGGGATTTTCAATCATAATATACCCTTTAATTAAAACAGAGATACTATTTACTTATTATTAATTCAATCAAATCAACCAGTTAGCACCTGTAATTTAAAATAGCATCATGCTTTAAATAAGTCACAATCACTATAGGATCTGGAAATTGTTAATTACCTCCAGATGTCTAAATAAATATAAATTAAATGAGAACTTACTTATTAAACGCGATTTAAACTGCAGTCTGAATTCTCACATGTCGCTCACGGAGCTGTGTTACATCAAACGGTTCCGGGTCGAAACAAGTACCGGATTATGGTTCCTACTTTTAATATATATTGCTCGTTAAAATATTGTAAAATATTTTATACTTTATTATGGTGTGTATTTCGAACAATTTGCTGGTTTAATTATACTTTGTATAAGTAAAAAAAAACATTGTGATTAAAAAAATATAACAACGTGATTTCATTAAGCGGATACGGTTCACGCGATTGGTTCAGTCAACGTTGGCGCGATTTGTAGCGATTTGACATTGGGGCCCGTTTCAATTTGCAGTTTGCTTTCTTTGTAGGTAGACTATTTAGAGAATGAACACAGCGCCTTTTACGCCCCGTGTAGTACACTGTATATTACTTATGGAACAATTTGAGATGTAACCATAGTGGAGGCAAAGTAGAGCTCGAGAGGCGTTCAGTTAGTAACCAGACTCACTCCTGGGAAGTAAGTTCACAAAACAATGGAAAATAAAATAATATCAGCATGTTAAATGAGCTTATTTATGTTAATAATATCCGGAAATATTTTGTCGCTAACTAAGTACTTTTTAAAAGAGAAAGTGGGAATGTTTTGGCTTCTGTTCTGGTGTGTGTATTATACACTGAACAAGTATAACAAACGTTTAAAATGACATTAAATACAACTGAGTATAATTTTATACAATTAATACATTTAACATATTTCTATAAAACACAAATTTAAGAATTTTAGAATGAACATGCAAAACTAGAGAAATAATTACAAACCTTAAACCAATGTCAACTACAACTCTTATTGAAGTTAATGGACGTTGTCCCAAAGCAGCTTTACAGATAAAAATAGTTTATAAAATATGACTTTATATGTTATAGTGCCTTTAAATTTATCTCTAAGGGGCAAACTAGTTGTGACTGTGTCAAGGAGAAACTCCCTGAGATGTTAAGAGGAAGAAACCTTGAGAGGAACCAAACACAAAAGAGAACCTTTCATCTTCTGGGTGGCACCAAAAGTCCATTCATTATAGTGTAATTATTGTTGAGGTTTACTGTTCAGTGATGGTGTTTAAATGCAGAACTCAGTGCAAAGGCATTGTATCAGATTGTTTTCTCATACTTCTGGAGTTGCTCATAAACCTCCAGGCTGTTCATGTGGAACCATCCTCAAGGTGTTGTGTCCCCTAGAACAATGGACATCCTGGAGCAGCAGTATGAAGAAGAAATAAAACTCCTCCAGCAGGAGACTGTGGCATGTGAGATCGAGAGGGACGAGTGTTTACGAGCTATTTTCAGACAACACGGAGGGGAAACCCTGCAAAACATCCTGTAAGTAGCAATAAACATGTCAACGATCCATCTCTCTGAGCTGCACTGTCATTGCCAACTGATGCCTCAGCTTTACATACCGTTATAACGAAATTTATGATGGACAAACGTGCTTTAATTATTATTATTTTTTTTTTTAGAAAGACCATCTCCATCCGTAAAGAAAACGAAGACGAAGTGACAAATGAAGATGTTTCGAAACTCGTGACAGAAATCAGTGATCTGGAGGTGGACCACAGGAGACAGACAGACATCAGTGGCATCTTCCTTTCCGAGTGCTGGATCAAGACAGTGGAGAAAAGTAAGAGTGTAGGATAAACGTTTCGTCCCAAAATCTCTGTCTGAAGTGTAAATGCATGTCGTGGGTTCAGAAAACCTTTCGCATCGTCGAACTTGATATTTTTTATAATGCGTATAATATGTTGGCAAAAGTATGTGGACAACTGATTATCACACACATGCTTTTTTAAACAACTGCTGCCACACAGTTGTTTAAAAGCCTATATTTTTCTAAAACAGCTTTGTTTGCTGTAGTGCAAATTCTCCTTAATTGAAAATAAGAGGCCTTATCTTATTCATCATGACAATGCCCTGGTGCACATAGTATCAGACTGTATATTCATTACAGTCCAAATCCATCCTTATGGTTCTGGAGTTGCTCAGTAACTTATGTGGAACCATCCTCAAGGTTTTGTGTCCCCTAGAACAATGAAAAACCTGGAGAGGCAGTATGAAGAAATAAATCTTCTTTGGCTTACCAAAGTTGCTGTAGAGACTTCAAGTGTCCTCCACAGAGTCCTGATCTTAACCCCACTGACCACTTTTGGGATGATCTGAGAACATCAGCTGAACCCTAGAAATCCTCACTCACTCACTAATGCTTTGATGGCAGAATGAGTGTAAAATCCCCACAGCCAAACCCGAGAAACTAGTGTAAACGCTTCCCAGTGGAACAAGAGCGAAGGGTATTAGAAGTGTGATCACACCAGTATATGCTTTTTGAAAATCCCACACTGTATATCCACATACCGTAATTCTGCGTCGCTTATAATAAAATACATCACGATTTAATTACACTGGTATGTTACACATAACAGTCTGCACATGAAACCGTTACAAGTCTGATCACTTGGGAAGATCGGATCACCCATTGCTGATTTGTTATAATGGATCATTTCAAAATTTTTCATTTTTCTGTTTTAATTTTTTTCAGGCAGCACAAAAACCGTACAGCAGTACAGACTTAGTGGTCGTTGTTGGCTCCTTTCATTCCAAGTTGAGTTTGTACTGACGGAGATTCAGGTAAGGAGATTTTATTTTAGACGCAAAATATATTTATTATTTAAATCTTTATAGATCTTGAATCTGCCCCTTTAATAAACTTCTAATCCTGTCCATCCTCATCACCCCCAATGAGACCTCAACAACTTCAGTTCTGCTACCTTCAGCTCCACCTCCTGTCCACCTCCTGTCTTTTACTTAATGCCACTGTTTCTAAACCATACAACATCGCAGGTCTCACCGCAGTCCTATAAACTTTCCCTTTCACTCTCGCAGATACTCTTCCATCAGATACTCATCAAATCACTCCTGCTGTCACTCTTCTCCACCCACTCGACCCTGCCTGCACTCTTTTCTTCACTTCTCTAACACACTCTCCATTACTTTGCACTGTTGATTCCAGATACCAGAACTCCTCCACCTCTTCTCCCTGCAACCGCACCACTCCACTGCACTCCCTCTCATTCACACACATGTTCTCTGTCTTACTCCTACTGACTTTCATTCCCCTTCTCTCCAGCGTGTACCTCCACCTCTCCAGACTCTTCTCAACCTGCTCCCTACTCTCACCACCAATCACAATATCATCTGCAAACAATCTTGTTAAAAACTTCACTGCCATCTCTCCTAAACATCTCCACACTTCTACTGGTCCTACTGACTTTCCAATCTTCATCCTCTTCATAGCTGGAAAAACTGCATCTACAAATTTCATAATAATGTTTCTCAACATCAAATTGCGAAGACTTAATGTCTCATCATCTATAGTACATAATATCATCAAAAGATTTGGAGAATTTATAGAAATCTCTGCACAAGGAATGAGGGTGAAAAATCAAGAATGCTTGTGATCTTCAGGCCTTCCAGTGGCACTGTATTAAAACAGGTATTGTTTTGTAATGGAAATCACTGCCTGCGAACACGGTTTGCCGTGTCATATACAAAAGCACATCACAAATGCTCTAGTGGTATAAAGGGGGACATTTTCTCAGCACATTGTTTAATAGTTGATATCATTTAAAGGGTTCTTTCTTTCTTACAGTGGATATGGTACAAAATTATGGCTAGGTAAGAACTTCAGGCTCCATATCTTGTGTGGAATACATTTTCTCAGCACTAGAGGGCAGTTCAACACCACCATCTACATTAAGGGGTGTCTCGTTGGGTACAGATTATGTATTAATAATGGACCATGTTAAATAATTTATAAAAGGTCTCTAAATTTATAACAAATTTAGTGTTTTGTAAATAATGTTTTGTAGATGTAGACTAAGGAAGTTTGGTGAATATTTCATCGTGTTGCATTTCTTAAACCTGTCATTACAAGGCCATCTACATGAAGTTGTAGTTGGAGGTAGATGAATTAACAAGTTAATACACGCAATGTACATCACACTTTAATGACCAGAATATATTTGTATTATTACCTATTGTTATTGTTGTCTTTGTTGCTGCTTAACATAATGCTTATTAAATGCATCCTAATAAGTGATCACCGATTTTATCAATTTAACATTACATTTTCCAGCAGAAGTTTTTGCTCTTTCCCACCTTTAGCTCTCTGTTTATAATCGTGTGTATTGGAAACTGTGAAAGAATGCTTAGCTTGGAAAATAAACTATCCAATTATTGCTAAGCCAGACCATATGAAGAACTGTACCTTTTAATAAATGGCGTTGTTTTTTGCAGGATGGTGAAACCACCCTAAAAAAGGTGACTGACCTTAACATTATATCAGATGGAGCCGAGTTTAAAGACTTGTGTGGATTTCTGTCAAGGTGGGTTCAATCTCTGTTTACTGCAAGATATAAAGCGCTAGGCTTCTTCTATGGGATGCTCACATTGCGTCTACTCTACACTAGCAAGCATTCTCAAGTTTCTTGTAGTTTGTCACTATTGCTGCTTGCAGGGGGTTCACAATTGATTGATCAACAAATATTTTTGTGCACAAACAATGCACATGTATGTGTGTATTTACTACTAGTGTTAGAAAAGTGTAATTGCAGGTGAACTAACTACAAAGTGCTATTATACCATTTACTGTTAAAATCAGCATAATCAACAGTTACACTGTGGTATCAAAAAGTTTCGAGACTAGTTTTGTAACACGGCAACAGATTTTCAGCACGTGGCTGAACACACAGTCACAGGAAGCACCGACTTTTATAAATCAGCCAAAAGACATGTTTACTTGAGGAGCTGTGTAACTGCTTCACCACGTCTGCTGTTCCAACCACGTGCGGTCAGACCAGATTTGGCTCTTGCGGACTTCACACTCTTCTCAAAGATCCAGCGCAAAGGTCGCCATTTTGACACCATTGCGGAGGTCCAGCACGAATCATAGAAGGTGCTGGACGCGCTTTGAATAGAAGACTTTCATGACACATTTCAGAAGTTGCATGAATGCTAAGAACACTAATGCTGTGCAAGAGGACCTTTTTTAAGGTGATAGTGGTGTAAACGCAGATAAATAAAGCACTTTCTCCTAAACGGAGCTAGACTCTTTTTGATACCACCTTGTATTATTGATTTTGTTGCTCACACAGTTGAGTCAGACAGGTGACTCAACTGAAATCTAACAAACCTGTGTGAATCTAAAGATTCCTTGAGAGTGTTGAATTGTTTAATCAGACAATTCTGTTTGCCCAGTGCAGTTTTAAGTGTTTTATTGTATGGTTTTCAGCCATAGGCACACTTCAGAGAGAATTTTCCAACTAACAATGAGCCCAAAGTCTTACATAGTCCTATCCCTTACACTGCAATACATTACTTTTACATTCAACAGTTAAAAAAAACAAAACAAGTATTGTTGCAGGAATTCTTTGAAACTGCACAATAAAAGTGGGAATAATAAATATGTATATTTTGCATGAGTTAAGCATTCATCGCCAGCTTTCCTCTTTTCCACTAAGTCCTAAGGGTCCCTCATAATATTTTGTTGACCAAGTTGATCATCATCGTGGTAATAGTGAAACAGAATGCTGGTACCCACCAGGACTCCCTGGAGTTTTGGAGAGCCAGGATCTAATGAATATGACTAAGGCATTTATACCAGTTATCTATCTAACAGATATTCCATTCAAAGCATCTTGAGATACTTTATAACAGCAGTGTTTGTTTATAGGCTAGATCTTTTTAGAATGATTTACATCCCTATAAAATTGCAGACCACAACTCCCATAATCCTCAGCCTGCAACCTCATCATACAACCTCCACTTAAGCATCTAGCCCTGCTCATAATCACCTGATTACAAATGACACTCATCTGTTTGCAATCGCACTGCTAATAATTACATAAGTCCCTTTGGACTGCCAGATATACTTTACCAATCTCGCTGCAGGATTGAGTCTGAGACGATTCCAAGTCTTTATCTTCCAGCGTTGATTAGTGTTCGGCTGTAGTGCGTGTCCTGTTTACCCATTTAGTGTTGTTTAGTTTATCCGTGTTTATCCAGATTGCCTCACCATTAGCCTGCTTCACATTTCTAATTGCCCAGGCATTGAAATTGTCTGCCATATTGGGTTAAACACAACCAGGACACATTGCACTGTTTATTCGCTTCTTAACAGAAAAAAACTATTGTTTCTGTAACAAACTATACGATAAGGATATTCAGGGTATACATTTTTTAGAATTCCACAATCAATAATCCACAACAGGGTGATGTGATAACAGAAAATTATAGATTTTTCATTTATTAATGAACCATCACGCAATGTAACCGCTTATAAATACAGTTATAATTAATGTTGTAGAACCTGCATGAGACAAGTTAGTTCCTGTTATCACTCTCGTTATAGCAACTATAAACTTACATTCGAGGTCCTCGGTCCTGCAGTGCCTTCTTGATTATTAATACTTATTTCATGTTGTACATGATTTTTATACATGTACCTTCCGCTTGTTAACAGTTGGTCGAAATCTTGTCTCGTTGGCTCGTTTAACAGCTCTACACTTCGATTCCTTGTGATTATTGTCTGTAAAAACAGGTCTGGTGCTAATTCAGGGTGCATCACGTAAAAACTAAGATCGTCAAAGCCAAAAAAAAAAGAGGTTTTGTACGTGTCTGAAAACAGTAAATCACTGCCAGTAGATTTTATCAGCTGATTTAATGGAATAACTGATATATGGCAAATTTTTTTTTTTTTTTTTTTTTTTTTATAACTCTTGCTGAACTTTTCCATTATTACACTGATCATTTTCGTATTATTAACCTGTTGAGACACGAATAAAAACAAAAACTTTGACTCTTAACTGTGACCAACTTCATGGTCTGTGGATGCACATCTGGATCATATTGTCTGGTCTGAGATTCTGTCCTGGCACTTGGATGTGGAAAAATCCTTCAGACATCGATTTGCACATACGTCTGTGCAGACGGGTTTTTTTTTTTTTTTTTTTTTGTTACGTCTCAAGAAAGGCTGTTTTAAAATTATTATTTTCCATGTTAGGTTGAGTAAAAGCAGTTTCTGAAAACAGTCGGGATCACAGACTTATGAGTGATTAAAATTTGGATTTTCGATTTTCAGAGAGCTGAAGTGATTAGTTTAATAATTTCAGCATGCGATAATTATTTCAGTTATTTAAGTTATTTGAATGTGAACATGTGGCATGCAATGTGTGTGAGCTACAAATGATTGCTGTAATGTCTAGCTAGCCAGTACACAAATGCCATTTAATATATATTCACCTTAACTCTTGTTTTAAAATTTAACTTTGCAGTTATATCATTTCAGTGTATTTATAAATAGTGACATTGCTTAAAATATCAGATTTTAGCATCTCCTTTTTGAGGCAGGCGGAGCAAAAATGGCGAGGTTCCTTTGATTTGCTTTACATTCTTGATGTTGCGCACTCATGGTGCACCATGCTTACTGCCCCATTTAGCTGTAATTCCCATTGCACCTGCTGTTCAAAACTGGGAACTGCAGCATCACTAACTCTTTAGTGTTGTGAGGCAGAGGTCCCCAAACAACAGGTCATGACCGAGTGTCAGGCCTTGGAAGATTTGCTACCGGGTCATGAATACTGTATGTCTATAGATATAACACTTATTTATTCAGCGATTTGTCTTTTACGAGCCAATACTACACACAGCGTGTGTAAAAAAATCTTTTAGGGCTTGTAACAGCTCGTAATTACACATCCCTTGAAAGTTTTTTTTATTAAAAGATATAAGAAAAGATCAAGTGATAATGGAGCAAAAGGGAAAAAGATAGCTTGTAGAGCTCCTCATTTTCTAAACGAAAGAAGATTTTCCAAACAAAATTGGTTCATGGTGTACAAAAGGTTGGAAATTGCTGCTGTAGACCAGCAATAGAGGCACATTGGGGCAGGAACCACATTGCCCCATGCTCTATGATTAATGGTGTATAATTGTGTATTGCTTTTTATGTCAAATCAGGTGAAAAATACCGTTAAAACCTGGTTCTAACATACCTTGCAGACCTTGGTTTAGAGCATTGAATTGAAATAAAATGTATCTTCAGTGTATAATGACATCACATTATCAGATAATGTACATTGAATTTGCCATTTTTCATATGAACAAAAGTTCATAAAGTATAAGCAAGATAAGTAAGAAAAATGCAACTACTCAGACAATATAGACAATATGTGCAGAGGTTAAATACAAACAAAATCAAAACTCTGGTCACATAAAACAAATACAATTCTGATGTACATTTAAAGAACTGATAGTTGAATTTGTATAATTCCAAGTAGGATATTGATTATTTTAGTAATCGAGTTTTCTACTGATTATTCCAACGATTAATCGAGTACATTTAAGACGTAGAGCTAAACTAAATATACAAGAGAGAATAAGACGAGTCTCTAAAAATGAACCCTTTTTGGGTTTTTTTGATAAATGAATATTTTTTGTCCTCATTTTTTCTCCTCGCTGTTTTCTCCCAGTTTTTCCAATGCTTTTTATTCTACAGCGTCTCCCATGTTTACCTTTCCAGAGCACTCCAGAGTTTAGCGGGTGGTGCATAAGTAATAATTATCCATGGGGAAACGCAATGCTCCATGTGTAGTTAAATTGACTAAACTCTTAATTTTTTTGTATTCGAATTACTCGAGTATTCAAGGAATCGTTTCAGCCCTAATTCCGTGTACACCCATTCTTAACCTGCTCTACCTTCCTTCATTGCTGTTGATGACTTTGACTACCTTATTTGAAAACGGTGAAGTAAGAACTGTGAAAAAAAATACAATATTACTTTTATATTTTTTTAATAATCACCTCTGGTTAATTATATCAGTATGTGTTGATTGGTGGCTAGAATCTGTAGCTAAGTTAGCTAACTGTCTGTTAACATAACTGGTAATAGAATGTGCTTTTTCACCAATTCTGTTGCCCATGAGTTGGCTAGTTATGCTTATTCATATGGTTAGTAATATGACTCAAAGTAAAGGAATAACTATTATATTAGTGAATAAGTATCTACTATTAGCTGGTCAAATCTTGATATGATTAAGCTAACCGACTGTGAAATGCGAGTGTGTGTGTTACACAGCAGTTACAGCATATTGAAATCCAAAAGAAGACGCAGGCTATTTGTTCAAGATACTATAAAAACGTCATTTCCAAAAGATTTGTTGAAAACAGAAACTCCATCAAACAGCATTTAATGGGGAATTACACGCCATCAATCAAGCTGGAGTGGTTGAAATGTAAGAATGAATTTTATCTCATTGGCCAATGAACTAAACCAAACAAAATGTAACAGCATGCTGTTAAAATACCTCAGGAAGGCCTTACATGGCCTAAACAAGCTCCTGTGTTGAAATTAAATGTATAATAATTATTATTATTATTATTATTTATTTTTTTTTGGGGGGCCATTAAAGTAAAAAATCCAAGCCCCAATATCACAAAGCTGTCATTTTTCAGCACCAGGGCATCATACTTCATCTAATGTAAGTCAGTAAATGAGTAACAAATCTAAACAAAACAAAAGACACACAAACCTACAGTTTGGAATTGAATTATACAGGTGCATCTCAATAAATTAGAATATCATTAAAATGTTGATTTATGTTAGTAATTCAATACAAAAAGTGAAACTTTTTTGTATATTATATAGATTCATTACACACAGACTGATATATTTCAATTGTTTATTTCTTTTAATTTGAATGATTATGGCTTATGGCTAATGGAAACCCAAAATTTTGTATCTCAGAAAATGTTAATATTGTGAAAAAGTTTATTATTGGAGACTTGTGGTGTCTCACTCTAATCAGCTCATTAAATCCAAACACCTACAAACCTTTTTTGTTATTAGTACAGAAAAAAAGTTGGTGTGGAATTTAAAAGTTTATATTTAAAGTAAAACCAGAAGCAGAAATTAACTAAGCAAAAACAACACAACAGGCTAATTAAATTACACACGTAACTCTGAGGTGTGCAGCCTGGGGATTCAATTACATACATCTATCTATCTATCCATGGGTTGTATTCCATCACACTCCCACACAGAAATATAGACCAGAGTAAATGAGAAACAGGTGCAGTCCATTACCCATTTGTTCTGCATAAGTTTTGCACTCCTCTCCAGCAGACTCTTGGCTTCTCCCAAGGGACACCCAGAATTATTGTAATCTGAATTGAAAAACATAAAGGACAAAAAAAAAAACTTTACTTCTGTTAAGCATTTATTTTATTCTGGACCTTTTTATATTATTTTTAATTTTTTTACACAATAAGCTTCAGAATAGTCACTATCTCTCAATCGAACACCCCTGATTGGCTCACAATTCATCTATTCACTCTCTTTTCAAATTATCCCTCCATCTAACGTACTATACTTGACAAGTATTTCTCAACCTAACCTTTTCTGTCTGCTCTGTATCCCTGCCTCAGTTTCCCAGACATACATTTAATCCTAGATTCACATTGAAGGAGTGTACAGTATGTGTCATGTCTGTCATCTCAAGCCTTCAATCCGTTCAAACTGTTTCAACTGTGTTAGTGTACAAGTTTCTGTCAGAAGGAAAAGCAACAGCATACATTGATTTTAAACTGTTTTGGCAACTACAGCAGTCAATTTTAGTTTATGAATTTAGATATATAAATATTTCTGACTTCTTTCTGTTATGGGGAGAAGAATTAATCTATGGCTATTTTTTCCTCTGATTTTCTCCCTAATTTAGTCTTGGCCAGTTCTCCCTCACCCTTCAGGTTTCTACAACCCTGAAGGGGTGAAGGCTTCCTCTGAGCCACCCAACCACATCTTTTTCAAACTGCTGCTTATGCTGCATCATGTGGCAGTGTAACACAAAAAGGAAAATGCTGTAATGTATACCCTCCTATACAACCGTGAACTCACAAATGCTAATGAATAAAGAGTTTCACGATCTCTGGATAATAACTCTTCTTTTGTGGCATTTGGGATTCGGTATTTATTTAAGTATTTATTAATTGTGTAAGTGTACACGTATTCGTACCAAACAGGGCTTTCCGTACGGTGCACGTGTATCGAATTGAATCTGAGTTACCTTATGAACATATTGGGAGGTGGACCACAAGTGCATTTAGTTTCCACCTCTCACTTTGGGCGCAGTGTCACTGTGGCTCTTCACTCCATACCGGAAACACGATTTTGTTTTGCGCATGCACAGAATCCCTGCCACTTCCTGTCATTGCCAACGTTTTTACAGCAGTCGGGAATCCGGATTCTCTTGCGTTTTATGCACAGCTTCAACAGTTTCTCTTAAAGGGAGAAAATCCGGAAAATTTTGCATATTGAAATAAGTAGAACAGTTAATTAAAACATATCTTTAAACAATTTTATATTAAATGTAAAACACATTTATATACACATCTGAATTATTGAAATGGGGTCTTTTAAACTATTTAATAAAATGTTTTCATTTATTGTATTTAATACATTTAATTTGTGCCAATGTAATCAATTATTAAATGTAATCATTATAAAAAAAAGTGTATGGCATTAAATAAATTGTTAGAATTTATATATATATATATATATATATATATATATATATATATATATATATATATATATATATATATATATATATATATATATATATATATATATACAGTGAGGAAAATAAGTATTTGAACACCCTGCTATTTTGCAAGTTCTCCCACTTAGAAATCATGGAGGGGTCTAAAATTGTCATCGTAGGTGCATGTCCACTGTGAGAGACATAATCAAAAAAAAAATAATAAAAAATCCAGAAAACACAATGTATGATTTTTTTAAACTATTTATTTGTATGATTTTTAGATTATGTCTCTCACAGTGGACATGCACCTACGATGACAATTTTAGACCCCTCCATGATTTCTAAGTGGGAGAACTTGCAAAATAGCAGGGTGTTCAAATACTTATTTTCCTCACTGTATATATATATATATTCACAGTGAGGAAAATAAGTATTTGAACACCCTGCTATTTTGCAAGTTCTCCCACTTAGAAATCATGGAGGGGTCTGAAATTGTCATCGTAGGTGCATGTCCACTGTGAGAGACATAATCTAAAAAAAATAAAATCCAGAAATCACAATATATGATTTTTAAACTATTTTTACTTGAGATGGAGTGGAACATCTTGAGTGTCCTACATTAGAGTTCTGACCTCAGCTCTATTGAACACCTCTGGGATGAAACGTTTGTCCAAAAAGTGTACTCACATGTTTGTTTGTATGTATGTATGTATGTATGTGAGAGCATTAACTAAAACCGCTTCACCTGTGTGGTATTTTATTATGATGAAAAAATGTTTTCTTTCAGGTTTGTCTTTCGTTATCTTGGCCTTTACTTCATATCCCTAAGAGACGCAGAATTTTCCATCAGTTCTTTATGGCATTTCTCTAAACACAGACTTGGAGTCTCCACTTTTGTGGAAAGTTGTGTCCCGTGCCACACAGCTCTAGGCTCAGCGTAACTATGAAAGTCTCAAAATGACTCAGGGTTTGCCAACTTGAGCTGGCGGTGCAAGAGCCATGTAGATCAAATACAAGACCACCAACTAGCTGTCTTACATGGCTTAGCCTTTGTTGTACGGAGGTTTTTTTATAAAATTATATTAAAATGTTGAACACTAACATTTTAGGAGATAATTTCCCCCCTCCTTGTCTGTTGATCAATAAAAGCATATGCATAGTTCAGCTTTATCTCTGTCTTTTTTTTTTTTCTCCTCTAGTGTTGAAGAGTCAAGGAGCCTTTTCCTGTTCTTCAGAACCCTGAGGTCATATTCAGAAAGATGTAAGCAGCGAACTTGTACATTCCAACACTTTAAGGTAAGAAATAATTGTAGGGTTTGAAATAATCTTTCCTTAGGTGCTTTTTAAGTGCAGGGGTATAGTAGTTTAAAATCTAAAAATGTGTGTTTCAGACAAGGTTTTCGATTTATTTTTTCTTTGAGAAACGAATCATTTCTGTAATGCATAAAGAAGTAAAGCCAGGTTTCTGCTCAATCAGATCTGCTTCTGGAAGGGAATTTTAGAAAGACTGCTTTCAGACACTTAGGGATTTTAACTGCACACATAGCGATCAGCTAGTAAACAACAACCAGCCAGAGAACTGGGTTCTGTTGTCCATTTAAATAAAATGGCATCCCTTTGTGATCTCCTCCATAGAAGACACTACAGATCTGCATTGTGTTATGGGAAAAGATTGAGGCCATTCAAAAGCATGATTTAAGGTTTACAAGTTACACAACAGACAGATCATTTGCTCTATTCTGTAGTGATTGCAAGTTGAAATCCTGACTGTGCCATAGACATTGTCTGTGGGGCCTAAGGAGAAAAATTGACCGTATATTCTACCCAGTCATAGCAACACAAGCCAATCATGGGTGTCTGTGTGCTCATGCATGTGGAATAGGGCACGCAATGCTTTCTGCCCTGTAACGCAGCATGAACAGCAGTATAAAAATGTGCATGTGTCTCTGTCTACTTCGGTTCAGAAGCTGTTTTGCAACAGGGGAGAGTTGAGTGAGATTTGAATGGTGACCAACTCGCAGAGAGAAATGGAGAAAAAAATAAAATAATTGAAGGATTTAAATTAACGAAAGCGTGTTATTATGAACTATGTAAAACTTTCATTTACACCGTGAAGGCAGAACATTATGACAGGTGAAGTGAATAACACTGATTATCTCTTCATCATGGCACCTGTTAGTGGGTGGGATTTATTAGGCGGCAAGAGAACATTTTATCAAAAGCAGGAAAAATGGACAAGTTTGGCAAAGGCCAAATTGTGATGGCTAGACGTCTGGGCATCTACAAAGCCTGCAGCTCTTGAATGTGAATACATCAAGAAAATGAAGCAAAGGCGCATTTCTTTTTATCGACATTTGGTCAGTAAAACTAGTTCAAATGATTCACTGCAGCAGAGCACTATTGTAATAAATAGGTTCAATAAGCTGGTGGTAGACCCCCTGTGTGTTTTGTGCAATCCCTGTTAGTTCTATTCACACATCTATACTGGAAAATCACATCTATACTGGAAAATCACAGAGAAACTGCCCAGGCTGTGCTCCCCATCCAAAGTACCCTGTGACGCTCTGAAGACATTGGAAGTCTGTTCAGATGGAAACATGAGTCATGAGAAGGAGATTTACTGATCATCTTCCTGTTCTGTCTTCCCAGTGCACTGCAGGAACCAGGACAAACATTGGTGTGTGGCGTTAAACACAGCTGTTTAAATTGGCTGTTAAGAGGGTTATACCGTGAATCTTAACCAGTCAGTGAAGAATTCAATCATAATAGTTTCAAAACTACTTGCTACTGCATGTTTCTGCAAGAAGCACATAGCTACACTATATGGACACCTGGGCATAAGATTAATATTTGCAATTCGAACATCCCATTTCACAGTTCATCTCCATTTGCTGTTGCAATAAGCTTCACTTTTCAGGGATGATGGTACATTAGATTTTGGAGTGCACTTCAGCAACAAGGTTTGGGGAAGAACTACATATGGCTGGAAAAGTCAGGTGTGTAATATTTTTGTCCTGTAGGTTACATCTGCCAAATTGGGAGGCATGTTTTCAGACATGACTACAGAATGGCAAACGTCTCAATATAGTGCTCTATGTAGTAAGTAGAGTGTTTCGGACATACAGTTGGTTGCAGAATAATTCCTGTTTTGGTGGAGGCGTAATATAAACCCTGGTTGCTGTTGTGGTAGTTTTAGAGTGCTGGACTTAGCCATTCATTTCTTTTGCTAATTCCACCAAAGACAGGCCTCATGACAACCACAGCTTCGAACAAACGAAAAGAACACTAATTGTGTAAATGAAAATGGTGATAATTCAACCAATTTTAACATCATTGAGTAAATTAGTGTCAGTTTCTAATAGATTGATTTTAATTTAACCCATGACTGACTAACATGACTGAATAAAGCTAATTCTCTTGACGAGAGCTGTAAACAAGTCGGAAAAAGCCCAGGAGAGAATAGAGAACCATAGAACAAATTAGTGTCTGTATAGTGCTGGTTTAACCCAATCTGACCTGTACAGTATAAACGAGGAGTGTTGTAGTTCTTTCTTTCGCTAGTCCAATTATATTTTGCTGTATTACAAAAACAAACGAGACCAACATGCAACAGCCAATCAGCTTTTTGTTATTGGCACAAATCTCTCATGGATTGTACCACAGACGTAAAACATATTTTATGTTAAGTTTAGCGCTACTTGACTTGAATATATGAATTTATGGCTTGGATAAGGCCAATTGCTTACAACGTATGTGTGTGTGTGTGTTTGATTCATTTTATTCTTAATGGTCTTAAGAAATTGTTTTTAAAATTTTACTTGGTAAAACCTGCAAAAACCCTGTTTTTACAGATAACAAAGGGGACATAGGCATAAATATTCTGTGTGTAATACAATATATTAGAGATGAAACTAAATAATGTCTTTGCATTTAATAAATAACTATGTGACTGTTTGGCCAGTAAACATTTGTTTGGTAACCTTAACTTTCCTGGGGCAGGACTTTGAATGTTCCTGTCTAAGAATCATGGTCATAATCAGATATGCTGCATGACATTATGCCATAAACTGTTGCCATTTGTTATGGTGCTGAATTGATTCCCCTTAAAATAATATTCATAACGATATTCATTTTCACCACCACTGCCAACACGGCTCCTACACTGTGTATGAAAGTTTTACTACCATTTGGTTATTTAGTATATTTCTAAATTTCAAATGAGGACTTTTAAACTATTTATTGTCTTGAGAAATGTTCCAGTTATTGCACATCATTCATCAAGTGGAATAGTCTTTAACAATCCATTGAGGTTTTAATTTTTAAAAAATATTTAGTTTTGCACATTCCTAGCAGTAACTCAATTTTGGAAATGTTTGGGAAAATATCCCCTAACTCTTCTCTCATATTACTTTTAAAAAGTTTTCAATCAAAAGTCTATGAAGTCTGATTGTTTGACAAGTGACTAATAACTGTTTGGTAAAAATGCTCAGTCTATTGCATTTCTTTGGCTCTGTGTTTGTACTCTGCACAATGGCAAACTTGAATCTATTCAACAAGCAAAAAACAATGGGTCACAGGTTATTGCGATATGAATATGGAGCCTCCAGTTGTTGTTTGGAAGTGCTCGAGGCTATGCAAAAACATATTTGGGTTCTTCACTGCCACAATCAAAACATTTTCCAGAAGACTTGTAGAGAATTTTAGAAGTTGTTTATTAGGTTTGAAGTTTGTCTACAACATTTATGGAAATGCTAGAAATGTGGAATCTGTGCTGCAGTTTTGTGATGGCAGGAGTATTGCTGGATGGAATCAATTGAAGTGTTTTACTTTGAGTCATTGATTCATGTGTTTTAATATCCAGAGTCTTTAATAAAAAATCCATCTGCAGATTTTTGGCAAATTAAAATTGACTGGAAAAGAAGAGCTATTTTTGTAGCAGTCTCTTACTCTAAACTGTCAGGGCAGGATGATGCCCTCTGTATGTCTACTGAAGGTCACACAAATTGTTGAAAAACCTCAATAGAGTGGCTCCTGTTTCTTTTTTCTTTTTTTTTCTTTTTTTCTTTTTTGATTAGTTGAGCTTTTTAAAGTTTAATAATGTTCAAAGCACATTTAGCTAATTCTGCCTGCTGGTATACAGTAGAGTACTGGATATATTAACATTTAAATACTACTATGCTTTATTAGTCAGCTGATTTTAGCTAATAGCAAATAGGGCAAATGGTTAAAGTCATAGTCAGAATATGAACAAATATGGTAGCTGGAATCCAGGATCTCTGCAGTGTCTTTTTCTTTCTGGAGCTGCGCCTAAACAGAAAGCAGCTGCCTTGAAGCCATTCTGCTTATGCATGTTATTCAAAACCAGAAATTCAGTAAGGAATCAATTTAAGCCCAGGAGCACTGTTGCATAAAGTCATATTCAAGAACCCAATCAATCAGATGAATGCTGGCACGTTCTGCAGCAGTCGCCATTCTGAAAGCTTAAACCTAGTGTACAATTTAATACTTCAACATCTTTTGAGAACTTCTTCAATATGAACAAATATACATAATATTTCCCATTATGAGATTATGATAAATATTCAAAGATTCATTGTAAAAATTTAGGGGACTGCTATTTCCTGTGAGCTCTAGTGAGCTGTAGGCAAAAGATCCAACTAGAATTTTTGAAAGTATTCTGTTTTGTCTGGACTGTACTGTCTTGCCTGAAGTGCATAAAAAAAGGCAGGCTGTTGTAGTTGGGAGGAAAAAAATAAAAGTACACTATTACTTCCAGAACACATTCACAACATATTTTGTTTTCCCAAGGCAACTCTGCTTTTGTTCAGGAATTTTTAAAGAGGGTCCCTGATGTGGCTAATGCAAATAACAGGAGTTGTGTTTGTCTGTGCTGCATGCTACTCTGGGCACTGGGGAAAACTTGGGAAAAGTCATGTGACCATACCTTTTTGTACACGGCTCAAGTTTTTCCAGACCTCTTCTCTGTGCTTTATGGTGTGTATATTGTGGTGGTGGTGGTGGTGGTGGGGGTTTAGAAAACAAATGGGCCAGAACATTGGAGCTTCCACACTACAGAGGCGACTTATTAACTCTGAGGTGGTAGTTTTAAGGCTTTCCAGAGCTTCAGACTAGGAACAAGAACTTAATCTTTCTTTGATAAATTCAGAAATCCTTTCAGCAATGGACTTAATATTTAAGCCTCATACATACTGTGTTTAAGTCATTTTTGCCAAGACTGTGGATGGTATACATTTTCTGATGGTTCGTTTGTAAACCATTTGTTATGAAATATATTATGATAGACCTGCTAGTCCAGCAGACATTTTGTGAAGGCAACTTCCAAGTTTCCTGTACATGACTACTTTGACACTATACCCAGTCATATTTTTGACCAGCGATAAATTTTTGATAAGCTATAAATTGATTGACCAGATTGTGATATGTTTAGGGACGAATAAAATCTTTGATATAAAGCAGTATAACCTATAATGAAGGACTATTAAGATTTTATTTTGATACTCCTTATTAACTTATTAATATACAAATATATACTGAACAAAATTATAACACCTACACAACACCTTTTGTTTTTGCCCCCATTTTTCATGAGCTGAACTCAAAGATTTAAGACTTTTTCTATGTACACTAAAGGCCTTCTTTTAAATATTGTTCACAAATAGCAAGCACTTCTCCTTTGCCAAGAGAATCCATTCACCTCACAGGTGTGGCAGATCAAGATGCTCATTAGACAGCATGATTATTGCTCAGGTGTGCTTTAGGCTGGCCACAATAAAAGGTCACTCTAAAATGTGCAGTTTTATCACACAGTACAATGCCACAGATGTTGCAAGTGTTGCGTTTATAATTTTGTTCAGTATATAAACCTTATTAAAATAGACAAAAAGGTTGGTGGACACATGACCACAAGATTCATTTGTGCTTTATGTGCATCCCATTCCCCATTTAGTCCCCATTTGCAGATTTAATGACCTTCACCCGTCTGGGAATATGTTGCACTGCACCAGTTTGTGGAGATTTGTGTTTATTCAGGCACAAGGGTGTTAGTGAAGTCAGGTACTGATTGTAGGGTGAGGAGGCCTGGGGTGCAGTCTGCGTTCCAGTTCATGTTCAGAGCTCTATAGAAGGCCACTCAAGATCTTTCACTCAAGCCTATTCAAACCCTATCTTCATCATGCTGGCTTTGTGCACAAGGGCATTGTCATGCTGGAACAGAGTTTGTTCTCTTAGTTCAAGTGAAGGAAAAATGGAAAGCGACCACATCCAAAAACCACCCTATACAACTGTGTGCCTCCAGATTTGTGGTAACAATTTTGAGAAAACTCAAATGTGTGGAAGAGTCAGGTTTCTCAATTCTTTTGTCCATATAGTGTGTATTTTACCTTATTTTTGTACAAGGATCCTCACAAAATTAAAATAAATATATTTATACATTCGATATAAATACACACACACACACACACATGCACACACACATGCACACACAGTGGTAATATATTTTTGACATGTGTGACTCTTTATCTTACCTTGGATGGATCTCAGTAATATGCAAAATGGTGCAAATAATACAAAATAAACCTGGATAAAAATAATCTGTGTTGCTGCTTAGTAAATCTATTTAGCTGTTATTGAAAACTCGATCAGTCGATGATGTTTGGATTCCCACACAGTAAAGTAACTTCAGGGGTTTATTCGACTCAATTCCTCTCTGCGACTGGGATGAATAATGATAATTTAAGACGAGTACACCAAATATTTCTCTGGAATATGGAGAACAGCTTAACATCAATCATCCCCTTGTGAGGCTTTAATATATACTTTTTCTCTCTCAGACAGTTTATCATGTTGCTAATTTAACAAACTTCTGCCAGGCCTAATGGCTATTTCATCTCGCTGTCTTAATGCTAAAAGAGATCGCTAGAAGGGTATGGTTTGTGTCAAAATAGGAATAAAATTCCATGACATGATGGCAATGAAAAATTGGAAGTGAAGTTGCAGAAGCAATATGGAAACCATTCCATTATTTATTTGGAGCACAGTGCTGCGACGGCTGCCAAATTGGCCAACAGAATGGAATAATGTTAACCCACATTTTCCAGATCTCTTTGTGTGCTCAACCTCAGTTTGCTTTTACAGTTTATATGATTACTTGAACTGGGTTTTCTCTGTCCCATGGAAGGCATTTTTTTGCAATAATGAGTGATGCCAAGACAGCCTGGAGGCATACTTAAGAAAAAGAAAAGGAGTGAGATTTATTAAAATAACTATGAAAAGAAAAGGTATAGCATAATATTTTAATATCATGTATAACTGTACAGCCTACTTGATTATTTGCACATAGGTAGCAATCACATAAATAGTTTGGTCCTATCAAGATAGAGTGACTACATCCTTGTAGACGCATGTACGTATGGAATGAATGCTAATGAGCTTGGCTTGACTTCTTAAACAGTACAAGTGAAAACAGTTCACATAATATTGAAATGCTGCAAGTGTCCGCTTTTATGGAAACCATAAATTACTATGCAGCTTTCAACAGAATTGTTATTGTGTGTGTGTGTGTGTGCGTGTGTGTGTATATATATATATATATATATATATATATATATATATATATATATATATATATATATATATATATATATATATATATATATATATATAATATAAAATTACATTTAACAATTACATTTAACAATTACATTTAAGCCACAGAGTTCAAGAGAAATTTCAGTACTTACATAACATAGTAATCAACAATTCACGTACCCTGCTTTTGCAAGGTGACAAACTGGACATAAGACATTTTTCTGTCCATAGTTCTTTTCGTTCAAGGCACAAGATAGGGGTGGGGTGATGGTGGTCGTGGGTGGAAGGGGAGGGTTGTTTTTTTTTTTTTTTTACTGGGTTTTTTCAGTGGTACCGTCCAATCGGCAAGGACTGCAGACAAATAAAGTAGTTGGGGTCCTTTGCGAGGATCACTGGGTTTCCATCCATCCTGATCTCATTAATGTTGGGCCGGATGTAGTAGGTGTCATTGCTTTTGCAGAAGGTGTCGGCAGTAACGGTTGTAACGTTGTTGTTCTACATGAAAGAAAACAGAATAGTCGTTATGCGCTTAATAAACAACATGGTATACTTGAAATAGTATATATTAATCTTAACATTATTAACTGGAGACGAACATTGTAAGCTAGGCAGGTGCTGCATTTTTCTTATGATACCATGACAAATTCATATACCTGAATGTGAAACGTGCGCACGCTCTCTGGAATTACTGGAACTGCCTCCAACTCATTGTGGGCAAGATATAGATTTCTGAGTTTGCTTAATTTCTGTAAGAAAGATTCAGCACAAACACTTGCTCAGACTTTAGATTCAAATACTTGACTTAAAAAAAAAAAAAACAGTCTGTGCTCATTTATTTAAAAGCAAAAAAAAGTGCTAAACTCCCGAATGTCCCTGGCTCCCTTTTAGCAGTCTCATTAAGAGCAGTAATGTATTTACATCAGATGAACACAGACTTGACTGTTCAGCAAGCTGTTTTTTATGCTCTGTGCCTCAAACAGATGTCACATGTCTGCTTCTTCAAGAGGCTGCACTGGAACAGTGTTAGGCATTACACAATTCATGGCTCTGTACCTTGAAAGCGTTGGCTTTTACTCCTCTGGTCTTGAGGCGGTTGTGATTGGCATTAAAGGACATGAGCTTGGGTGGTAACATTGGCAGCTTCACAAGCCGGTTCTCGGCGATGGAGAGTTCCTCCAACAACGTCAGCTTCATGAAGGCCCCGTCCTCGATCTCCGAAATTAAGTTTCCAGTCAGATCTATTCTTTTCAGTGTAACTGGCCAATAAACAAATATATTGCACAAGAATTTAGCAATTGCTACGTTACTCAATATACTGTACTAATAATGGTACTGTATATCTTTGTGATGTCTTGAAACAATCTTAATTATTACAAGAAACCTCTTGAGAAGTAGTAGATAAGTGAATAGGCACATGCACTACTTTCTTTCTAACATGTATCTTTGATCTTTTATCACATCTGAAAGACAGTGGTATAAGACATCTGGTTCTATGATATATGGACAATTTCCCACCTTTAGGCATTTTTTTTTCTCTGAAATCCTCACAGTTAGATAGATTATTAAAGGAAGTATGCATTCCTACATAGGGCAAAAAAAACAACAAACAAGCAAAAAACACCACACACGCACCAACATCCCCAAAGTCTTTTGCGGTAATCTTTTTTATCTTGTTGTAACGGGCATACAGATAGGCTGTCTCTTTAGGAAGAGCCGGCACCGATGTCATATCGGGGTCGACTTCCTCACAGTACACCGATCCAGTCAGACACACACACAGCAGACATGTTGGAAGGTCTGTAACATGATGAAACAAGGATATGTTACTCATTTACACTGCTGCTGTGGCGAAATAGGATCACATGCTCACTCCCGTCTTAAAGACCTGCTATTTGTCAATAAGGCCACTTTGCTGAAACAGATCATGAAATATAATGCAGTTGTTTGATACACAAGGTAATCAGTGATGCTGCTACTTTACCAGAAGCATCCGTTTCTTCAGGTTTGAAGTCATCCGGATCATCAGCAGCCAGGAGAACGCCGGTGTCTATCTGTTAGGAAATGTAAAAAACAATGGAATTGATCACAAGCAGCACTTAATCTATGCAACAAAATGTCAGTCAAATTGTTTTCTGATTTAACAGTGTCGTTTTTTTTTTTTTTAACGGAACAACCCTTTTCCAGCATGCCTTGGCAGTCACCCTGGATTGTATAGCCTGTCAGGACTTGGAACACTCTAAGAGACAGGTGTGTTACTGCTTCGAGCCCTAACCCCTGGGTTCACATGGAGCCACTAGGTGGGTGGGAGCACTTTAGCCTGAGGAAACTTGGTGTTATAGTGCTGAGTAATCACATTTAATCCACCAAGCACACAAACCAAACGCTGGATCCCATTGTTGGAACTGAATTTAAATTAGAGCCTGTTCCCAATCAATAGTGTTTATTTTAACACAATACAAAGTCTGGTTTCGAAAATCCTGACTCAAGGAAGTGATTTCACTGTACAGCAGAAAGTAAACAGTTTTACAGATGTGGCATGCAGCTTTGTAAACCAGAATATTCTGTTTAAACACAAACATTCACAAATTTTGTACGACTGCATTTCTTCTGACTGAATGCATGTAGCTGACAATCCAAGCACATGGCAAAAAATAAATTAAAAAATTAAAATTTACATGCAAATGTGCATACAAATATAACTGTTGAGGATCCCAAACACAACTTCTGACCAATCACTTATATTGTAATAACTAAAAGATAAGCTAATGCTGTATATTTATATTTAGTAATACAATGTTGTTCATTGTTTTGAACATATTTATAAAGTTTGTGCTTAATAAAAAAAAGTCATCAGTAAACATGTAAACGTGCATATGTAGTAAAAATGTAAATGTACCTTTTCCATCCAAGTGTCCAATTCAGGCTCTTCAAAATTGAGTGGCAGCTCCATTGATTTTAGCTGTTGCTCTGTCCCAGAGATTAATATCGCCCATGACGCAAATATAAAGGTAGTAATAAGCATTCCCAGTCTGGTCCCCATCGTTTGTGTGCAAGCTCCGGGATGTACTTGTTGCTCTGATACAGGCGTTACACAGCAGCACACGCAGCGGTTGGCTATTTTCTCGCAGCCTGAGAGTAAAACGTGATCTGTCAAATCAGTATTTAAAGCTACATGTGGAGCTGCCAAGGGATTCTTAAGCAAGAGTTTATGGAGCAGACTTTAACCCTTTGCATTCTCTCTGCGCCGGCTGAGCTACTGCGACTCCGACGGGGCTCTAGTCATGTCTGTGGGCTGTTCTCTATTTAATCACCTCGAGAGTTGAAAGCTGTAAAACGTCTAGTCACTTGTGTAGTGCTGTAAAGTGCTGGCAGATAATCTCATTTGTTTAGTAAAGGGGCATATTAAATGGGAAGTCTTTTCATTTTTTATTTTTTTCTCAAATGTAAGCCAACGTTCGTTTTGGCTCACTGTTTCAGCTTTGCGATTGAATTTATTGAATTAAGAGATATGTTCTAGTGGTTTGCAGTGTAACGCGAGAACGAGGAGTTTCGGATTTAATAAACCGTCCGACTCGCTATTCATCATTGCTCTCTGTCACACAACATAAATATTATTGCTTTAATGGCGTATTTTGGTAGAAAGCGGTGCATTATTAAATCATCATCCTGTGCAAATTTGGAACTGAAAAGGGAATCAAGTGTAGCAAAATCTGCGGGAGTAGTGTGTTTTAATAAAAGCACATTCAAACAAAACAAGGTTAATAGAGAACATCTGACTGTAATCCCCCTTCGTGTACCTCGAGACGAGAGGAGAAGGGCCCCTAGAAATAAACATCCAAGGGATGGAAACAAGTGGACTGAAACCAAAGTCTGGTACAGGTGTGTTAGCAATTATAAGAACTTGTAAAAATTTACTATCCGGGAACAATGCCAAAGTACTGGAAAATGTCTTCTCAGTCATTGTAGTTACTGTAGCTTAAATAAACAAAACAAACAGGTACCTAGTACATTTACTCTTAAGGAGCTGCATGACAGCTGCACAACAGCATTGATTTGCACAAATAAAAACTTGCAGTGTCAGGGCTTTAAAACTTCAGAAATAAATATATGGCAATTAAATCTGAGGGTTTTTTTATTTATAGATTGCACAGACCGAACCACTTACTGTATTTTCCAGACCGTTAACTGCCAGAGTATACGATATCCCTTAAAGTCTGCTTAGAGGATCATACCAATATTTACATTCCTTGGCTCTATAAGTCACATTAACCAGTTTGTATTTTTCAATGTTTGTATTTTTAAAATTGCACTTCAGAAATAATAGCTAGTGTAGTTTCATTTAGTTTTTTGAGGGCAACAAGGTATACTGTCTGTAATCCTGTACTGTAGTACTGCCCCCAAGCCTGCAAGATTCCAGTGTACACTCACTGTTTGTTGTGTTGTATGATCCAATCTGGGCAATAGAATGCAAGAGCTTTGTAGTTTACCTTCTGTGGACCAAGAAGAAATCCTAATATGTCTGTTTGCATATAGGAACTGAGGAGACCAGTTGCTGGAGTTTTGGGAGAGGTACACTGTCCCATTCCTCAACAGTCCTTAATCTTTTTTTTTTTGTCACTTATTTGATTTCATGATGTGCCAGATGTTTTCATTTGGTGAACGGTCTGGTCTGAAAGTTCAGCAGCTGGACTCTTCTACTGAAAAGCCATACTGTTGTAATGCAGTATGCAGCATCATCTTGGTGTAATAAATCAAGGCCTTCTCTTAAAAAGATGCTGTCTGGATAGAAGCATATGCTCTAAAACCTGTATATACCTATCAGCATTGATGGTGCCTTACCTGATGTGCACAAGGCTTATTCCAAATGCACTATTGTACCCCCATACCATCACAGATGCAGCTTTTAAATTGTCTGGAGAATGTGAGATCCATGGTTTCCAAAAAGAACTTCACATTTTATTTTGCCTGACACACAACAGTTTTCTACTTTCCTTCAGTCTAATTTAAATGAGCTTTGGCCCAGAGAAAATGACAGCGTTTTTGGATCATGTTCACATATGGCTTCTTCTTTGCATGGTAGAGCTCTAAGGTGTTTCTGAGACCATGCAGTGATTTCCATTATAGAATCATTCCTATTTTTAACACAGTGCCACTTAAAGACCTGAAGATCACAGGCATAGAGTAAGCAAAGAGTCCAGATTCTTGGAATCTTTTATGACATTACGCACTATGGAAGATGAGATATTGAAAGTCTTTATTATTAAAGTGATTGTTCTGAAATTGTTCCCCAATTTGTAGATTTCATAGATTGGTCAACCTTTGCCCATCTTTACTTCTGGAAAAACTTTGCCTCTCTAAGATGGTCTTTTTATACCCAGCATCAAATTCAAAATGAACATAGTTTTTCCTTTAAAGCTTTTCTCGATTGAAACATTTGATACGTTTTTTTGGTCTATTGTAAATAAAAGGCCTAAATTAAGAATATAGTCTACTACCACAGCTTTTTATTTAGCTACTCTTTAAATTATTAGTGCATTATTCAGAAATGCTCTGGATAAATATAACACGTTTATTGTTTTACCTAAAAATCGTAAATCTTTGCTGGTGGTGGTAAAATTAATAGTGGAACTGAATGAGCAGAACAATTTGTTTTAATATAAAGTTTTATACCATATCGGTCATTTTTATTTTAAATGTTACCGTTTAAACCACTGGTTTAGAGGATAAGAATAAGTTATTTCACATATTTACTGTGTAATTAGTAGTAGTGTTATTAGACATGGGACTACATATTATTGTCTTGAATATTGTGAGACAAAATGCTTTTAAATGTACATTTATAGCATTTGGCACATGCCCTTATCCGGTTTAGGGCATTGTTTAAGGGCCCAGCAGTGGCAGCCTGGTGGTGCACTGACTTAAACTAGAGCTGGTAAAATTAACATAGTTTTTTTTTTATTTGCACACATTTAATGCAGTGTGCATTTCTGTTTGACCATTTTTATTAAAATTATAAATAAAGAAGTATAAAAGAGGCAAAATTACAACCTTCAACGGAACACACATTTATTCATGACGTCCTTTCTTTACTCAAATATGGGAATAAAAACCAAAACACTTTTATATAATTTTTAATCACTAAACATTTGTCTTACTGATGCGCCAAGTTGAAAATCAAGCAACAAAATCTTCCATGGTGCACACATCCGGCATTTAAAACCGTCCGTGTGGAACCAGCAAAAGTTTGGTTTAGTGTTCTGATCTACGCTATTTAAAACCATAATTACTCTAAAACCTTTACAAGAGTATTTAGTCTTAATGCTTGATGTTGAGTATGTTTCACTAATAATAAACAAACATTTACATAAAGTACCCATGTTTGTCCATGCCCATATTATTAAAAAAACTTTCCAAAATGTGCATTTTAAACAGATAAAAATGTGCGATTAATCACGAGTTGACAATCATGCGATTAAATATTTTAATCGATTGACAGCTCTATTTTAAACACCTCATTATGAGGGAGACAAATCTCATACCCACTGCGCCACTACTTAGATACTAGCGAGAAGGATTACACTTGAGGGTTGGACCAGAGGTAGTGGCATTCAGAGCAGTTTATGAGTGGGACGCTAACTGTTTTAAAGCATGCCTGCGTAATAAATCTAAAAACTTTGTATTAATTCAAAGGAAGCGTTATGGCGCAAAAGGCTTGTTTTAAATGGCAACTAATCTGAATTCTCAATGTGCTGTGCTTGATGTAAATCATACATAAACAATTCAGAAGCATGTTGTGTTCCCAAAAACAAATTTTGATGGGATTTGGAAATACATTCCGTCAAAGCAGAATTGATTTCCTAATCTGTATAATTGGTATATATGACACAGTTGTACATTTCAGTTGACTGTCAAACAGAAGTAGTAGTTCTGAGTGCACACATTTGTTATTTAATCTACAATCTTTTAACAATCTTTACTTATTAAAAACATCCCATGAAATTGATAACATAACAAACTATAACACTGTGGGAAAATAAACTTTCAAAATTAAGAACATAAACCCTTTTTTTAACAATTCAATGCATTGGCTTAGTGGTTCAGTTCAAACAGTTGTTGCGTTAACAAGATGAATTATTAAAATGTTTTATTGTAACTGCTTCTGTATCGTCTCATGAAGCCGGTGTATAGGGATGTGTCTCATATTGTGGCTTTAAGCATCATATCATGTATCACTGTTGCAGTCATAATATATATAATACACTATGATGAATCATGTATGTACAGCAGGCAGGTGCTTAAATGATCTTTATTGATTTACACAGTTTACATGATGTCAGGACTATGGCTCTGGATTACAGTTCCCATCAGCCACTGCACAATCACATAAGTGTCATGTAAGTGCAGGGAGCAGACGCAGGTTAAAAAATTCCATAAATTTTTTTTAGTACAAACATAAAAGAGCTAATACAAACAAAAACAAAACCCCAAGTAACAAAGAAAATTATCACAAAAATATAACCTGAACAAGCATTCGACAACTGAGAAACAACAACCATACAAATGTAAAACAAAGAACGGTGTGAATTTACAGTGCATCAGGAAAATATTCATATGGCTTTAATTTTTCCACATTTTATTTTACAGCCTTATTTCAAAATGAATTAAATTCATTATTTTCCTCGAAATTCTACAAACAATATCCCATAATGACAATGTGAACAAAGTGTGTTTGAAATCTTTTTACGTATGTACATCATATGTACTTAAGTATTCACAGCCTTTGCTCAATACTTTGTTGAAGCACCTTTGGCACCATTTACAGCCTCATGTCTTTTTGAGTTTGATGCTACATGCTTGGCACACCTATTTTTGCACAGTTTCTTCCATTTTTAGAGATTTTCATTCAGGTTCAAGTCTGGGCTCTGGTCCACTCAAGGACATTCACAGGACATTTTTATCTCGGCTATGTGCTTAGGGTCAGTGTCCTGTTGGAGGATAAAACTGTCGCCCCAGTCTGAGGTCCAGAGCGATCTGGAGCAGGTTTGCATCAAGAAAGTTTCTGCTGCTAAAACACATCCCCACAGCATGATGCTGCCACCACCATGCTTCACTGTAGGGATGATATTGGCCAGGTGATGAGTGGTGCCTGGTTTCCTCCAGACATGACACTTGTCATTCAGGCCAAAGAGTTCAATCTTTGTGTCTTATTTTCTGAGAGTCCTTCAGGTGCCTTTTGGCAAACTCCAGTCGAGCTGTCATGTGCCTTTTACTGAGGAGTGGCTTCTGTCTGGCCACTCTACCATACAGGCTTGATTGCTGTAGTGCTGCAAAAATGGTTGTTCTTCTGGAAGGTTCTTCTCTCTCCACAGAGTAATGCCATTGAGTTTTTAGTCACCTCCCTGACTAAGACCCTTCTCCCACGATCGCTCAGTTTGGCCGTACTCTGTGAAGAGTCCTGGTGGTTCTAAATGAATTCCATTTAAGGATGATGGAGGCCACTGCGCTCATATATCAACATATAATGCTGCAGAAATGTTTTTTTTCCCCCAGATCTGAGGATCTTCCCAAGAAATATAATGAATTTAATCTATTTTGGAATAAAGCTGTAACAACAAAATGTAGAAAAAGTGAAGCGCTGTGAGTACTTTCCGGATGCACTGTACAGGGGTGAAAAGGACCACGTGACAGTCATGTAATGGTGCAGTGGTTGCTAAGCATTTGCATTCTGGTCCATATTCCACATGAATATTTATGGTTGATCATATTATTAGTAATCGTTACCAAGTATTTACAGGGGATTTGCAGCCGAATATTAAGTGTTATTTACTTCAATTACTTTTAAACTTTAAAAATCTGTTCTTATACTTTCGCTTACCATCTAAGTTAAAACATGTAGATGCAAATAACAGGAACCGAAAGCAGGAAACTTCTCATTTATCATCTCTTATTCATCATTTTGATCTCAAACCCAGATGTCCTGAGTGTATAGAAGAAAGAAATGCTAAAGAATTGGCTTTGCTGTTCCAGTACTTTTGGAGGAGACTGTGTTTTTATGGTCTGTCAGCCTTCAAACAGATGTAGAGTTTCAAAAAAACTATGCTAGTTCAGTTTATATCACACAATGTTTTGCTGCAGCCTGGAAAAAAAGCATTAAAGGGATATTTTACAAAATAGATTCATCATTCCTAATTATTAGTTTACATTTTTCAGCAAAGTAATGCAGCCAGAATAGAGACATGACATTTATTATAAACCGAATTTTTTTACATGCAAAGGTTTTAAAAGAGCTGTTTATACAGTATGTGTTTGCTAAATTCAGCAAACTATTAACTAAATTTATGAACATGCAAAAAAAATAAATTGCTAGCATGAGCATTGCATATTGGAGTCGACGCTTGTGACTTATCAAGCATTTTGTCAAAGAATCCTCCCTGGGTCTTGAAATGTTAGTGAATATCCCTCATAACTTCCACAGACCTTCAAATTACATTTCAACCTTTCAGATTCATAGCATGCACTACATGCCTACAGTGCCATGTTTTATGTGTCCTAATGAAAAATATCTGTACTGTGCAGTTGTGGAAAAAATGCTGTAAAGTGAGAACAAAAGTAGAATTGTTAATTTGTATATTATACATTTCATCAATTAACAATCTAAATTAACAAACAGCGTGTGACCACACTTTGGCATTCAATTCTTACGTTTGCACACTTGCACAAAGACAGTGATTTTGTAGGATCAATGTCAGGTGTATGATTAACCAGTTCTAAACACAGTCATTAACTGAAACAGAAACAGCTGTGTAGGAGGATTAAACTGGGTGAGGAACAGGTTAAAGACAATTGCAAAAGCAGCAAGACACAAGGTAGTTATACTGGATCAGAAAGGTTTATTCAAGCTATTTTAAAAAAGCACAAGGATGCAGGAAATGTTGTGGACCGTAGATGTAGTGGTTTTCCAAGGAAATTTAATGCAGCGGATGAAAGACCCATAATGTTTATTTCTCTTCGACATATGAAGATGTCCAGCTGTGCCATCAGCAAACAAATGCCATCTGTCAGACACAGGCACACCTATTTACTGTCTGGAAATGTATGAATGTATGTATGTATGGTCTTCATTGAAGTATTACAGCCAAGAAATGATGTACCTCTGACATGGAAACAAGACTAAGCGTCTGAAATAAGCATGAAAACATATGAACTTGGGTGTAAAAATGGCTGCAGGTCCTCTAGACTGATGAGTCAAAATCTTAAATATTTGACTGTAGCAAAAAACACGTTTAAGTTTTCAGTTTCAGAGAGCAGTACAGTAATTTTTGTAATGTTTGTGGCTGCATTTGTGCAAATAAAGTTTTGGTCAGTATTGATAGTGTCCTCACTGCTGAGAAATACAGGCAGCTACTTATCCATCATGCACCAGCATCAGGGAGGTGTCTGATTGGCCCCAAATTTCTTCTGCAGCAGGATAACCATAGAGAGGAACAAGAAGCCCTGGAAGTAATGGTTTGGCCCCTACAGAGCCCTGATCCCAGCATCACCTAGTCTGTTGGGCATTACATGAAGAGACGGAAGGATTTGAGGCAGCCTACTTCCACAGAAGATCTGTGGTTAGTTCTCCATGATGTTTGGAACAACCTACCTGCCGAGTTTCTCCAAAAGCTGTGTGCAAGTGTACCTAGAAGCAAAGGATGCTCACACCAAATATTGGTTTGATTTGGATTTCCCTTCTATTCGTTTACCTTCTATTTTGTTAACTGGTGAAAAAAAACTAACAACACTTCTATTTTTGAAAGCATTCTTACATTGCAGCATTTTTTTCCACAAGTGCCTAAAACATTTGCTATAGAAGCTATAGATAGAAGCTTGGGTTAATCTCCTAATGAAGCTGGTGGAGAACACTATTCTTGGTCACTGCATAATTTGCTACATATAATTACACAGTTTTATTGTTCATGTTGTTATAAAATAGTACAAAAGCAGAAATCCCTTCTATAAAAAAATGTGTACCCAAGCTAGTATTCAACTAATCCCCTGAAGTGAATATTATTGCATCTACTTCACCATCTACTGTATTTCTTCAAGATTCATAGCATTGTATCTTTTCATCTTTACGATATCTGATCGACTCTGATTGTTAGAAATTTTTTAGTGACTGAAATTTTGCACCCTGTCATTGGTTTTTGTGTTTTTTAGTGATTCATACTAGCTCTCTGTTTCTTGTTCACCATAATATATCATCCTTATCCTTGGGAAACAAACATAGGCGTAGTAGTCCACAGGTCCTTTCAGCTTATTGTGATCAAGTCGAATGTAGGTTAGCATATTGGGGCTGTCGGGATCCAGCAGTGGGCACATTAGAGTAATGTTAAGTTCTGCAATTATAACAGAGGATGCATTAGTCATGTGTACTATTGACATTACATTAAACGTACAGTTAGGAGAAATAGTCAGATCTTTCTTGTTTTATATACAGTATCTCACCAAAGTGAATACACCCCTCATATTTCAGCCCCTTTAGTATAATCTTCTCAAGGGACAATACTATAGAAATTAAACTTCGATATATTTTAGAGTAGTCGATGTGCAGCTTGTGTAGCAGTACAGATTTACTGTCCTCTGAAAATAACATACAGCCATTATTGTCAAAATAGCTGGCAACAAAAGTGAGTACACCTTAAGTGATAACAGCTGTACATCTTTTAACCATGCAAAGCAACAAGTCCTATTCATCATGTTCCTGTTTTTGTCTGCTTGACTGGACCATACAGATTTGTGTATCTTGTATTTGAGCAGTTAAAATTGGGTGCTTTGAGTACAATTCTCTCATACTGACTGCTGGATGTTCAACATGGAACCTCATGGTAAAGAACTCTGAGAATTTGAGAATTAGAATTGTTGCTCTCCACAAAGATGGCCTATGATATAAGGTTTCCCAAGATGGTTTCCACTCGAAACAGGTCTTGCAAGGGTCGATCACAGAGGTTGAGTGCGTCAGGTGCAGAAGGTGGCTTCAAAAAACAGATGCATGAGTGCTGCAGCATTGCTTTAGAGGTTGCAGAAGTGGAAGGTTCACTTGTCAGAGCTCAGACCGTACGCTGCACACTGCAACAAGTTGGTTTGCAGGTTGTCGTCCCAGAAGGAAGCCTCTTCTGAAGCTGGCTCACAAGCAAGCCGGCAACAGTTTGCTGAAGAACCTGTTCAAGAGCATGTATTACTAGAACCATGTCCTGTGGTCTAATGAGACTCTTGTTTGGTTCAGATGACATCCAGCATGTGTGGTGACGCCCTGGTGGTGGTAGCATCGTGGTCTGGGGCTGCATGAGTGCTGTGGAGCTGTGGTTCATTAAGGGAAACATGGATTCCGACATGGACTGTGACTTTCTGAAGCAGAACGTGATGCCCTCCCTTCAAAAACTGGGCAGAACAGTAGTTTTCCAACATGAAAACGACCCAAACACAAGCATGTACACCAAGATGACATCTGCCTTGCTGAGGAAGGTGAAAGTGAGTGAGTGGACAAGTATGTCTCCAGACCTGAACCTTTTTGAGCACCGGCTGGGCATCCTCAAGTGGAAGCTGGAGAATCATCATGTGTGTAACATACAGCAGTGTGATATCATTATGGAGGAGTGCAAGAGGATCCAAGCAACTACCTGTGCAGCGATGGTTAATTCCACGCCTAGGAGGATTTAGGTAGTGCTAGATAACAATGGTCCTCACACAGAATATTAACACTTTGGACACAGTTTTGACATGATCACTTACGGTGTACTCACATTTGTTTCCAGTTATTTTGACAATAATGTGTATATGTTAGTTATTTTTAGAAAACAGTAAATCTGTACCTTTATACAACCTGGACATTGACTACTCTAAAAATTTATAGTTGTATATAGTGTATAGTATATGAGATGCTGTGTGTGTATATATATATTTATAAGCATAATAAAGTGTATGAGTATGAAAAAAAAGAGCATGTTGGCAGTTACAGCTTTGAGAAGTTTATGATAAGAGGTATTCGCTTTTTGCAGCAATGTGGCCACCCTTTTTGCCAAAGCCTCCCTAATTCCCTAATCCCTCTGATGGACTCTCATTTTCAAAAATCCTCCATAAATTGTCAATGTGATTCCTATTAGGAGATTGGCTAGGCCATGCAAAGTCTTCTTGAGCCATTTTGGCTTTCTGTTTGGGGTCATTGTCTCTTTCAAATATTCATCTTTTTTGTTATATTAGGACAAGATGTTCAAGAAAAAAATATATATGAATACGTTTTCCCCACAAAACATTACTTTGCAATAATCCTTCCCTGTTAGAATGTAGATGGTCACAGGTTGATTTTCCAAATATTCTGGTCCTCAGTTGTCTGTTTTTCTTTTTTTTTTTTTACCATTTTGCAAGCTATTATGCTGTATGTTCCAAGGCACAAAGACAATCAAACAGTAATTTAAACAGCATTAAATCTATCTAAAGTTACTTTTGCTTACATACCTTTGTAGTTGTTGTGGTTTAGGTACAGATGCTCCAAGTTCTTGGGAACGAAAAAGGGTTGTGAGAGTTGGTTATAACCCAAGTTGAGTTCGATGAGTCGTGAGAGGTTAAAGGTTTTGTAAGGAATTGTATGCATTTTGTTGTTGGACACCCGAATAGACATGATTTTTGGGGTCTTTCCAAAGTATCCCTCAGGTATAGATGTGATGGAGTTGTTCTCCAGCGATAGCTGCAGCAGCGATGCTGGGAGATCTGAAGGCATGTTCTTGAGTTTGTTGTTGTACATGTTGACTTGCACAAGACTCTTTAAGCCGGACAGGACTTTTCCTTTAAGACCTCCATCAGTAAGTCTGTTGCTACCGAGGTCGAGCACTGAAATATTCAATAGGCCTTGTAGAGTGTTGGATGGTATCTTTGAGATTTTATTGCAGCCCAGGTGTAGTATCTGAAGAGTTTGGGGTAACGAGGGTGGAACTTCCTCTAGATCGTTGTGCTCAAGTTGAAGCTGTGTGAGGTGTTGAAGTTTACCGAAGACATCTTTCCCAACTTTTTTCAGCTTATTATGGCTGAGGTTGATATTTCGTAAAGACGTAGCATTGCTGAAAGGTTTTGCCGTAATGGTTTCGATGTCGTTGAACTGAACGTATAAGTGGCGGATATGGCTGGGAACATCCGGGACTGCTTTAAGTTTGCGATGGTCACAGTACATCGCATATGGATAAGAGTGGGGACAGTGACACTCCTTGGCACATTCATTTGGGAGAAATACGTAAGCGTCTGTTTCTTGAGGCACAACAAATGAAGGAACCTCTGGCAACACTTCTTCTTCTGTCTCATAGTCCGAATAGCTGGTTTCATAATCTTGACCCAACACACTGAGGAAAATCAGTGAAAATATTGACCACGTACTTGGAAAACCCATTATTGGATTTGTTTTTCCTTATCTGTTTCGAAGAGGAATACAAACAATAGATCAACGAGAGATTACTATAATCCTATTCACTGCTGTTACTGAATAGAATTTATCTACTATTTCTGCTCCAAGCCTGGGAGCCATTGTCACAGCTGTTTTTATTCTGTAGTTCTTCTAGCTGAACCCGATGACTCAAGTAATGCATTCATTTATACTTGGAAATTTCAGTTTAGCTATTAAACTCTTAGAACATATTAGTATTATATATTACAGATTCATCCATTTGATCAGAGTTGCAGTGTGGTTACTCCTATAGTAACCACACTGCAACTTTTTTTATTTAAAAAACAAAAACAAAGTGAAATTTGACAAAAGGTGCTGTCATGCATTTTACCTCTTTATACAAAGAAGCACAAAAGTATATTTTGTGGAATTCGAAGGCTTGGCCATATCTTATCTCTTATATTCCTAATATGTATTAATAGCTAGATATTATATTTTGAATCAGTAAAAGCATAATAAGTCCAAAATAAACAACAAATAAACCCCTTCAATGACCTGCCATCTGATCACTTACTGTAAATGTGAACCTGTCAAGATTATGTTTATTGGAATGTCTAATAGATCAATTATTTGCACTATAATGTGTATCTCTTTTTGTATTTCATTTTGTTTGGAATTATTAGGTTAAGTCGATAATCTAGGCTAGGAAATTATCCTGACAAGAGATCCTCATTTTTATTTTTTGGAAAAAAATAATCATCATATTAACCCAGAAAATGTGCAAAATTATTTTGCATTTTATTTATCTGCTGTTCTAATAATCATGATGGAATCGCCCTAAATAGTTGTTGCTTGATTTTCTTTTTAAAAATTTTTAAGTACTGTCAGTTCTTTTTACTCTCCTGTTCAATGGAACATAGGAAGTCATAGCATACCTTAGTTCCTCCTGGTAAGGTGATGTGATAAAGATGAAAGCTTGACAGAGATGAAAGTGAAGAATCCGCTGAGTTTGAATTATGTTGCTTAAGGTGAAAGCAGGCCTCACTGTTTAAGCTCTGTATTAAGCTCTGCCTCTTTGCTGTGGAAATTATCCTGGAAGCTTTGGAAGCATCTGTGCAGTGACCTCAGTGATGTCTTATCTGCTTTTTTGTCCTTTCTTGAGTTGAGGTGAAGCCAAAGTTTCCGATCCGAACACATAAAGTGTGAGCTTCAATCTGCTCTTTTCATGCTAACAATAAAGTTTTATTTTATAAGGTAAAAGTCAAAGTTAGATTTTGATGGTAGTATAGAATGCAACACTATACCATAGTTTTTACTCTTTATTATTAATGTGTAAGTGTAGAGATCTATCTGAGTATCTGTGTCTCGTTTACCATATTCTACTTAAACTGGGAGAAATGGGGGGTTATGAAGGACACACTATAACTATCTAATAAGTAGTAAAATGTTAAACACAATGTGCAATTTGAAAAATGTTGAGTGCCACCTTTTTGTAGATGTTCAAATACAACAAAAAATACCAATAGCACATTTTAGGGCTGCAGCTATCGACTATTTTAGTAACCGAGTATTCTACCGGTTAGTCCATCGATGGGTTTCTTAAAATGAACAAGTAATTTGTTTCCTTTTTTAGAAAAAATTAAATTTTTATTGCTAAAATTTGCAGTCTGTGAAAACTAAACCTATTTAATGCATTTAATTGCCATATTACACAAAAACAATTTCTCGCAATTACACCTTTTTCCCGCAGTTCTAAAAATTTTCAGCGCAATTCTAACAATTCCGACGTTATTTCTTGCAATTGCAACTTTATGTCTCATAAATATCCAACATTTCTGGTGTATCCACCGGTAACCATGTTGTGGGCCTGAAGTTTGAAGCTGTTAGTTTGATACCATGCGATTCTATTGATTGTAGCCAATTTTATTATGTGTAAAGCTTTCTGTACTGCGGGCAAAAAAGTCAGAATTGCGAGAAATAAAGTCAGAATTGGGAGAAAAAAGTCAGAGTTGCGAGAACAAAAGTCGGAATGGTGAGGAAAAATCTCACAATTGCAAGAGAAAAGTCGGAATTAGTCAAACTTTTTTTTTTATGTGGGGAAAAGGGTCTTTCACCGTGTTTACCTGTCCTGAGTTTATTGGGTGGTGCGTCAATAATAATGGTCCGTGGGGAAACGCAGTGCTCCGTGTAGTTGAATGGACTAAACGAAGCATCGAGGCAAATAATTTAATGAAATTTAGTATTCAAATTACTTGAGTTACTCAAGAAATTGTATCAGTCCTATACACCCGTTTTGTAACTGAATCTCACATAACATTTAACCGGACACACAGTACACCAAGTGCATTACTTTGTAACCCATATGGTGAACATTTGTAGGAAAATGGGAGGCTTTTAAAATCAAACTTGTCACTTGTAATTGGAAATGATCAAGTTTAATACCAAAACATATCAACATATATTTTTGGGGGTTGGGGCGGAGGGATGGTCAGCTCTAATTTTCGCAGAGGTTTTGATCCAAAGCAATATAAAATCAAACAGTCGAGCGTTTATAACCTTTATTAGAAACAGCTTGTGGGATTTGAACCTTCTTCCCCAGCTACCTCTCTGCCCTGGAATTCAGACAGTAGGACAAGAGGTGGTTCTAATTCTTTGCAGAATTTTCTTATTTTTGTCCAGTGCTAATTATTAGAATTTTTACATCTGTGCAAATGTTATAGGAATGTCTAAAAATGTTGAGCTTTTAACTACTGGGGAAAAGAAAGACTTGCTTAAAAAAAAAAAAAAAAAACACCTACATCTACCAGCTACATTCTCTGTTACGTTAAAAGAAGTTTGATCAGCATTTGGAATAATGATCATCTTAATGGGGTTGGCTGGGCCTCACTCAGCTGAACACCTTAAAATGTCTCGGTGGAAACATTGCACTTCTCATGTAGTGAATTTAATGTCTGCCTGGAATTCTGGGAAAATCAATAAGCATGACATTCAAAAATGTGGGTGCTACTACTAAAATGTGAGTGGCAGTGGCTAAAGAACTATACAACAAAGATGTATGGACTTAACATTCTTATCCGTATGAGAAAAGAAATGGGAATATTGGATTATGCCTGTTATTTTTAAAATCAGAGTTTTTGCTGATGTAGTGATTTATTTTAGGATTGACTCTGATATGTTTACTTATAAGGAGATAGTTTTCCTTGAGCTGTGTTTAACATATAGGCAAAGCATACAGTGGTGTGGAAAAGTGTTTGCCCCCTTCCTAAATTTCTTATTTTTTTGCATGTTTGTCACACTTTAATGTTTCAGATCATCAAACTAATTTAAATATTAGTAAAAGATAACACAAGTGAACACATGGAGTTTTTAAGTGAAGTTTTTTTTATTATTAAAGGAAAACAAAATCCAAAACTACATGACCCCACTGTATATAGCAATTATAGATCACTGTGGTTGTCATTTTTCTGGTATCTCCTCTTGTTATCTTCTGGCCTGTAAACACCAGAAGAAGAACAGATAGCAGACATTTACAACTGTGTGACGAAGACTCAGATGGATGAAGACGAACAGGAAGAGGTACATATATGGTTGAAGAAAGTGGGATGGTATATGGTAATTAGTTCATTTGTTTATCCATTCAACTTTCCATTCTTTTGTGCTATGAAAAATGAATGTGTGATTGTGTCTAATGAAGACTTTGGGTGATGGAAGTTCTTTGAGCTACCTGAAATTGCCATTTCAATAAAGCTTAGCCAAGACTGGCCTAATTTCATTTTAAAAGGTGAATTTACACAACACACCAAAACTTATGTTTTTTTATGTTCCCATTCTATAACCATGGGTGTTAATACCCAATTTGCTGCTGTACCAGCCTACCTTTTTCTGGGAAGGCTTTTTTTGTATTAATTTTGTAGCATGAATATGTAGCATTCACCTATGACAGCTCCAAGAACTTTTTTTTTTTTTTTTTTTTTTTTTTTTTTTTTTTTTTTTTTTCTTTTCTTTACAGACCTTGCTTTGTGCACACTGCATTGTAATGTGATTAAAAAAGTTTGAGATTCTAGTGAAGGAAACAATTAATGCTACTCATTGAGTGTTCACTACTTGCAACAAAAAAAACATTTTTGATTATTATATATTATCACATAATATATAGAACAAATCAAACCTCAGAAAAGACACACATTATATAACTGATTTTGCTAATTCCTCCAGTTCCCTTTCCTTTTTTTCCAAACTATGCCGATTCTGTACATCTCCAACCATGAACCTTTAAAAACTTTCTACTTCTGTAACCATCTTCCCCACTGTGTTTGTGGCCAATACTCACTAGTGCATCTTTCAGGCATGTCCATCATAGCTTCTTATTATTAATGCAAGAAAGATTCAACCACATTTAATTAATATCCAGATTCATTCAATTAAATAAAGTCAGCCAACCCTGCTGAGTCAAAATCTGACCAGGGTGAATTAATTACTCCATTTCTACAAACACACTATGCCATGATCAAAGCAAATTCCTAAGGGGATGAGGAAAAAATGTTGAAGTGCATCAGTCTGGAAATGTTTACAAAGACATTTAAAGTTTTGGGACTTCACCAAACCACAGTAAAAGCCAAATGATGAACACTTGTAACAATGGTGAATCTTACCAAGAATAGACAGGCTGCCAACATTTCTCCAAGGGTTAAGCGACAGCTGTGATGCGACCCCTTGGGGTAAAAATCCCACAAGAATATGTGAAAATGCACAGACTTCCTTTGCTTTAGCTAAGGTCATTCATGGTTCCAATAAAAATAGTAAAAAAAAAAAAAAAGAAAAATCTGGAAACCACTGTTAACCAAAATAATATGCAGTTCTCCTTTCATATTTGCAACAAACAAAGCTTTTCTGCCATTTTTCTATGGACTCATGAATCTTACTCTAGCAGAAAATTCCTAACCAGAACATCCTCGTAGTCTAAATCAGGAAAACAAAGATGATCCAAAGGTCAAAATGTACATTGAAAAGTATGAAATTCAGGCATTGGCCTTGACAATATCGTCACTTGGACCTAACAGCAGTTGTGGCCGGACCAACCACAAATAAGCAGTTCATGCTCAACCACCTACAAAACTGTAAGTTATATGACAGATTTTAACAAAACCATGTGCCACAATTATTGGCCTCCCTGCATTTAGTACATGGTACAAGCTTTCCTGAAGAGTATGTAGGATACAGAGCAAGGAATCTTCACAATATAGATTCTATTCAGTTCCTTTAGGGCTTTCGGTCCACTCTTGTAGAATCTCCTTTAAAGGGTTAGTTTAGGAGCTTGGGTGGACATGACATAAGCTTGATTCTGTGGCCAGTTAACCTTTTTTTTGTGTAACTATTGTATTTTTATGCATGTTAACCTAGTTGATGACCTAGATGACCTAGAACTTCTTTGTTGCGGCATCCGGATTATCATTTACAACTTCCTGGCATTCATGAAATCCGTGATGCCGTGTAATAAGTCTTCACACAACCACACATCGCCGATTCTCCACCATACAGCATTCCTATCTCTATGCCAAACCCATCCTGATTGTGTGTTGCCAAAGCTCTATTTTTGTCCCATATACTTGGCCTCTGTCAAAGTTCCTGTAACTACCAATCTCCAGGCACTTAATCTTGTGGTTAGATGAAAGATAAGGATTTCCTCTGGCACGCGTTCAAAGTAAATTGTTGATATGAAGGTAGTAGATGATTGTAGGCATTGTTTATTTTGTAATCTCAGAATGCTGCCATCTTGTTGGTTACTTGTTGCCAAATGGTGGTATTTCTAAAATCAGTGTGCATGGAGGCCCAAATTTACTTGCATCTGGATGGATGTATTTTTTACGTTTTTTTGTATCTATTTTATTTGTATATTCTTTAAATTCTCACCATATTAAGAAATTCCTGAAGCACTCGTGTGTTAAAAATGTCAAATATAAATGGGAGTGAGCCTCAGTTAGAGTTTGTTCAGAAGGATTTCTAGGGGTACAAATCATTTTACATCTGGTTTTCATCAGTTTCTAATTTCTTCAATTAAACATTTGACTTCTTTCATTTTCAGTGTGTGAATGGGCTAATTAACCGCACTACTTTTTTATGCAGCGCTTTAAACGATTGACATTTGTCACAAAGCAGCTGTACAGAAATCTGGATATTAATTAGGTATTAAAATGTTAACATTTTTGGTATTGAGCCAGCTAGAGGCGATAGTGGCAAGGAAGTACTCACTGGGACAACGAAAGGAAGAAACCTTGAAAGAAACCGATGCTCTTATGAGTGAAACCAGATAGTGGGATTATAAATAATTACTCTTGCCAAGTTACATGCATTAGAGCCAAATAATTGGAACATGATTATGAGCATTTCTAGAGTTTTAACTATAAGTTAAAACTAAGTCTGTTTATTAAGTGTGCACTATTCTTAGCAATTGGTAATTGTTTTGGGCTATATCAGAAAGCTCATACACAGCCATCTTTGTGGTGTTTGTGTGGTTCCATGCACAGTTTGGCTTTCAGTGGACCAAAGCAGGAGAGAGGGGAATCAGGATTGTTCAGGTGGGTCCAGAGGGCAGAAAATCTTAGGCGTGTGGGACTTTAGCGTGAACGCAGATTTTTCAAGTTCAGAGAGTCTGTACAGGCCAGTAGTGCAAGCAACACTTGACCAGGAGCCAAATGGTAAAACAGCCACAAGGACATAAATTAGTCAGCCACTCCACTGTGAACAAACCTGGGTGGGCGTGTGAAAGTTGGGGGATGGTAGCATCTAATCGCTTATGTGTATATTTGAGAAGACTGAAGCTTCTCAAAGACTAATCAAAACGGCTGGTTTTTAATTAGAGTCGTTGTAAGAGAAATGTCACATTCTGTAATTGAGGTACCAACAAAAAGCCTAAACCTTTTGATTAAAGCAGAAAAAAAACATTAAAAAGGGGGGAAAAGCAGACCATTCAAAGCCTTTGTAAGTCACTATTTTAAAAAAAAATTTTTTTTAAAGAAACTCCAGAATTGTATTTATTTATTTATTATTTCACCCGGAGTGGAAGTAATTCTAAAGCTGATTTTGATTTTAGGTGATTTCTAAAAGGTGACAATTATGTTTCTATTAGATATTTTATTATATTTGTTTAGGGAAAAAAAGAAAAAATTGGTAAACAGTTGCCACAGCTGATCGTTCTATTGCATTGTTTCATATTTTGCTGAAATGGTACAAATGTTTGGTATCCTGTCTCTTTTTTTTGGATATTGGTTCTGGACAATTATGTAACTGTGATGTAATTCATAACTGATAATTGTTTTATCGTGTTTCTTTTTTAACAATAGATCACAAGCATGGAAAACATTTTCCAAACCCCTAGCTATATACAATTTAGCTGAATTATTCTTTAGCACAACTTTCCCAGTACTTATATAAAGATATATCAGTATGTTCAACCTATTGTTGAAGAAAAGAACATTCTAATGTTATAAAGAAAATCGTTAATCAAAACAGGCTGGAGAGATACAGCTTTCTCTCAAAGAAAAATTACAATTCTGACATTTAATTGATGTAACTATATGGAAGGATTCCTCTTGTAGATGAATCCAATATATATGAAGTTTTGTCAATTTAAATCATTCTGCCTGCTGTCAACAGAATTCATAAGCCATCAATCTTTTTTGTGGTTTAAATGAACGTATTGAATGTTCTGTTGATCTGAAGATAATCAGTCTCTAACTGCTAATTAAAATCAAACCATTTACGCCATCAGATTTGAGGATTTGTCTTCCCAGGTGTTTGTCAGGATGAGAATACTTAAACAGTCCAAACCTGTTGTGAAGCGGTGTTTTTTTTTTTTTTTTTCTTCTTCTTCTTCTTTTTTCCCTTTCTTGGAGACGCCGGTATGTGAGACGTGGCAGCAGTGGCCCAGGCCAACCTGAAGATTTGTTCCATATGTTTCCTGAGCAAAGTTTCTCTTGCTGTTTCTGTCAGCTTGTGACCACCCCTTTGCCTCCCTCCCCCCCTAAAGCCACCCCTTCATGTCTCTCTGCACTCACAGAGTTGGCCAAATTGTGATGATGAGAAGAAAATTGTTGCATTGGAAACACTTTTTCTCGAACACTCTTAAGTGTACACATTCCACATGGTTGTGGGGGGAAAAAGGGCCTCTAGCTTTGGCAAGCAGACAATCACCTGTCAGAAGTCTTGCAACTATTTGTAAAACAGTAATAAAATGATTTAATATTGAAAGTATTAAGGATATATGTACATTTGAAGACTTTCTGCATTTAATTTTTTTCTGTCATGTCCTTAAAATGCATGGACACTTCACAGACACTTGAGCTGCCTATGGGGCTTTCACAAGGATTAGGCTGTGTTTATGAGGATATTTCTGCATCCCTTAAAAAAACACGTTGGTGTGATTTTTTTTTTTTTTTTTTTTTTCCTTTTCAGGGCATGCTTTGGGCTCAGATACATTTTATTTTATTTTTTTTTGTGGTTAATACAGGAATTGAAAACAGAACATGCGATTCAAACTCTACAAAAAGATGTTCAAAATATTGTCCAAGGGGCATTGTTCTTTTTAGTTCCATCATCAAATATGCATTTTGATCAAAATTGTGGCATATGGTCTCTCTCTCTCTCTCTCTCTCTCTCTCTCTCTCTCTCTCTCTCTCTCTCTCTCTCTCTCTTTCTCTCTCTCTCTCTCATATATATATAGAGAGAGATATATATATATATATATATATAGATATAGATATATATATATATATAGATATATATAGATATATATAGATATAGTGATGTATTGAATATTATTTGCCACCACTATGTGGAACACAATGCCGGCATCCACCCTGGATAAGAACGATCTTTATATATTGCATTTAACATCATGGGGAATCCTTCATTAACTTTGCCAACAATTGTAATCGCACTAGTGCAAAACCAGAGCCACAATTTCAGCAACATCAATAAATCACTAAGCAACAATGCGGTAAGTAAATTGGGAAATCCTAATTGGTCGCCTTGTTGGATTTCTCTAATCAGTCCTATTTTGTATGATCTGGCATTTTTAATAATTAATGTCTGTAAAAATATTTTGTAGTGTCTTTCTTTTGTTCATTTGGAAATTTTCACCTATTCTTTCTTGCGTTTTTTTAAGTTCTGAAATGACTTCACATGTTTAAGATCCACCCACAGATTTTCAATGATTAATTCAGGGGACTGAGGGCCATTTCAGAGGCTTCAGCTTGCATTACCTGAAGTAATTTATGGTGATTTTTAGGTATGTTTTGAATCACTTGTTCTGATCATTTTGATCAGCTTCAGTTTCTTGACTGACTGTAGTTAAATTTTCCTATTATGTGCCACTTGCTATTATTATTTCCAAATAAGGCCGAATTGGTTTTGCCTATTAATCGGCAGCAAAAGGTGATTGCTGGGACTATGGGCTTCTGGCAAAAATCCATGTCGATAGTTTTTCCAGCCTCCAGGCTTCTGCCATTACGATAGCGGCCTCTAGAGGCAAATCACTGATGTCACTTTTTTTTTGGGGGGGGGGGGGATGTTTAACACATTAATAATTATACAATTATATTTATTAGTTATGCAATTGCATTAATTAATATATTTATTTTATTTAGCACACTATCATGATTAAATACAGGGTTTTGGGGGGGGGGGTTTTCGTTATAAAGTTTAGTACTATATTACATGGAGGGTTTTTGTTTTTTTTATCCAGAATCCATTTTCTATTGATTGATTAATCATTTATTGGTAAGTACTATCCAACTTAGCTATCGGTAAAATTCACTTTTGCTTCACCTCTAATTATGTGCCACTGGCTGCCACACTACCTCAAAAGTACAGTAGATAAACCATTATGCTTAAAACTTGGAAAAGTGTTGGTTTTTTTTTTTTTTTTTTTTTCATCAAATGCTTCTCCTTTTCTCCAAACATGATATGGTGACCTTTGATCGCTAGAGAATTTTTACCATAAAGCACTTTCCAAAATGCTTCTGGCTGATCTGGATATTGTTTTGCACCCATCAGACATTTGGTCATTCTGAAGATTTGTCTGTAGTGATCATGTTTCTGCCCTTAATGCTGTGCAACACCACTTTTGTCAACTAATCCTTCCTGCAGGCATTTGATTTTGTTCTGCTGATCTGACCATCATATGAGCAGGTTTCTTGTTAATCCAGATACTGCCTTGACTTCCACATAATGGCAGAATTTTGGAGAATGGAATATGCAATCTGGAATTGCTTTGCTAGATTTTTTAAATGTTCATGACTTAATGGGCATCGATTAGATTAACTCTCACATCCTCCCTCAATGGCTTGGAGGACTCAACGATTGTCATCAGCTAACAAACTCCTAATGCCAATTGCTGACCTGAGAAACAAGTCAGTCACTGCCTAAATTTGTTTTCCCTTTTTAAAGTTCATCAAAAGTAAAGTAATTGTGCATTAACATTTGCAGAACTAACAGTTTTTGATGCACTGTTTGTGTTTATTTCACTTCAAAAAATCAGCTAAACACTATACTGTACATACGTTGGACCACTGCAGTTACAAAAGAGGAATTCAGTTTGACCTATTTCCACACATACTTCTTAGTAGGTTTGTAGCTTAGGAATTTACTTAGAATAAAATTAAGTGATGCTGAGAAGACCTTATTTTAGGTTATATGATTACTGTTTTGGGAAAAAATTATATTCCGGGCACTCTTTTGTTTTATATTCAAGATATCCTTAATATCTTTTTTTAGCTTCTCCAATCCAACAACTTTAGAAGTCAAACTAAATGTTGCCCCTGAATCAAGTCGAAGTAAAAACAAGTGGATGTTTTCTGTGTTTGGCAATGTTGAAGGCCTTGAAACAGAGAGCTTTTTAAGAATTGTTTGGATTATGTAACCGAGTCATGAATGTTAAAGACATTTTGATAAAGAAACATCTCTATCGAATCCGGCTCACATTTCACATCTGGTAAAAGCACTTCTTGCCTAGAACTGGGATTCCTATTCAGCAGCAAGTTGGCTCTTATGACAAACTCTAAATACACTTTAATAGTGCTGTTATGCAGTTTGCCTGACTATCAAGTCTACAGTGAAATACATTCGCCAATAACTATATGGTTTATTAAATATTTTTATAAACTAGATAGAGTCAATAAAAAAAAAGAAAATAAAAAAAAAGGACATAAATCATGTGTCACTTTCACTGTTTGCAAATATGACCTCTTTAAAACAGTTGTTTCTAGCTGGAGAACATTACTGATAGTGTTCAGCGGTTCACAGTTAAGGACAGTTTGATTGAAAAGATTTTTGATTGGCTGTGCTAATTTGGTTTACTTTTTGTGAAGCATAATCTGTACCAGAAGCTTCCTCCAGCAATATTTAATGTTTAATCGCAGGTGGTTTATATATATAGCAAATATAGTTAACTTTGTATTAAAGACATCTGCAGAAATACAGTATTACCATCAAGCGAGCATTAATATTACTATTATTATTATAATTCTTATTATTGTTGTTGTGTTGAATTGTGCATGTTAGATTAATAGGTTTGTGAAAGTTGAAGCAAAAGCTCCATCTGCTGGTAAAAGTTGTAATCGTCGTAGGATGTCCAACTAAGAATTGGTTGAAATTTAAACCATTCACTAAACAATTTGTATCTTAAACCCAGATGGACAGTCTAGACTCTGCTCCAAAAGAAAAACTGGTCACATTTCTTACAGTTTTGTCTCCCAAAGTACAAAAAGGGGATCAGATGTGCAAAAATAGTCCATAAGTCCCAGTCGAGTACTCTACATATCCTGTAAATTGTGTACCTTACATGTAAATGAATTCATGTTTAATTGACTTTATCAGGTGATATAATTATACTGATTATACACATTTGTGAGGAGTGTGTAGTGTTGTGTTACTTTCTCACAGCTTCAGGTTCCCTGATTTAGCTCGTTTACTGTTTGTGTCAAATTACACGTTCCCCCGTGTTCACATGGGTTTCCTCTGGGTTCTACCATTTACTCTTTTCTCCAGCCGCTCCAGACCGTTCCAGTAGGTGGACTTGTTGTTCTGAAAGGTGTGAATAAGTGTATGTGTGCATGGTTCTCCTGCAAAGGACTGGTGTCCCATCCAGGGTGTGTTTTCTCCTCACACCCAATAGTCCTGAGATAGCTTTTGGGTCCACCACAAACCTACACTATACAAACCTGTTGCTAAAGACAGAGAGTCAATGCACATTTAAGGGGACATACTCAGTGCTGAGGCGTAATTCATTTTTTAAGCTTTCAGTTCATGTGTTCAGTTCATCAATTCATTTTGTAGAATGGCAGCCATCTGGAAATTTGGAACACAGGATATGTTTTAACTCGTGTATGGACGTTCTTATGGAGTTGTAATAATCAATATGGCTCTGGGGCTCTCAGTTTGAACAAACAGCCGTGTTGCGATGAGATCTGATTAACAGTGTTATATAATGTCCAAAATATATGCTAATATAACACCAGTATTTTTCAGGAAAACTGTGTCATGGTGGCTTAGCAGTTCTAATTGTGGATGTGGATGTTAGTGTGTGCTTGTGGTTGTGTTTGAATTGTCACTCTTGGCCGGAAAATTTAAATGTTGCCTTAATCTCCTACTAATAATTAAATAAATGATCGCCTCACTCCCAGTGTTCCCGGAATAGCATCCGGATCTATCGTGAACCTGACCAAATGCTTTCTAAATTTGAGTGAGTGAGATGATGCTAAAAAGATTATTTAGAGAAATATGTGACTTAACATGGGCTACAGAGTCTTTAATTTATTAGCACATGATCTATAATTTTTTTATCTGGTGCATTAAGGACACAATTCTTGGAAATTATACAGAACAGGGTTAAAACTAGTATTTGGATGTAACACTAGTATCCTAAACATTTTTTACTTCAAATAATGGCTAAATAAATCAGTTTTGTAAAGATGGCTCTTTCATTGGAGTCTGAATGTTTTTTCTTCTGGTTTTTATTTTTCTGTTTATTCACAAAACACTTAATTCTTTTTACACATTGCAACAAAGGTTTGACACAAATGTGGCTGTAGCTTAGTTCAAAGTTTACAAGTCTTAGTCTACATTAGAGATTCGCTTTACGTCTCTCGAATACTTAATGCTCATACTTATACTCAGTCAAACAATTTAATGTTTACTAACATTGATTATACAGGTTTTTTTTTTTTTTTTTTTTTTTTGATGACTTCAGTTTAGCAATACCACCAACAACCAACAAATTCTGCATGAGGGTATAGACAGATTATAGCAAAGATTGCACCCAATGTAGATACTCTACTACCTGTGGTCCTAATAAACCATGTCGAATAGTTTCCAGCAAAATTAAAATACCTGGTGTGTAATATGTTACATAATTATATTCACAGGGTGTTTTTCAAGTAAACTACTAGTTCATCAGCAGATGTGGGTGTATGGTGCAACCTGACTTCAGGGATAAACATCCCAGTTACTAACTGGGAGACATAACTAAATACACGTTGAGTTGCTGCCCTCCAGTGGAACCAAGTGCTCACTTTCGTCTAAAATTGCCAAGTTGCAGAGATCTTTGGCCAGATGTACAGCGGAAGGTGGCCGGTTGGATCTGCCAGTATTTTACTGGATTGGCAAATAGGCTGATTCCTGAGTAGAGAGCCTTCTTAGCCTTGGATCTTGTTGGGCAAAAGTCATTCACTCCCACACTGGTAATGCTGTTAGCATGAAGGTACACCACCTAATAACACATGGCAAAACAGGGTTATCACCTTTTGTGGTTGTGCTGTTATTTGATTTATCCACTTCATATAGGGGCTTTTTGTCAATAAATATATCAATTTAGGGTTGAAATGAAGTATGTGCAGTTGGAAAATAATAATAATTGTATTTGCTAATAGTTGCATATACCCTGGAATCGTAAGCGTGTGATAATTTTGATTATAGATTTATATACACTGATCAGGCATAACATTATGACCACCTGCCTAATATTGTGTTGGTCCCCCTTTACTGCCAAAACAGTCCCGACCCATCGAACATTAACAGCAGTAACTTCTTCAGCAATGGGCTAACCTTCGCTCTTCACGTGCATCAGTGAGCCTTGGCAGCCCATGACCCTGTCGCCGGTTCACCACTGTTCTTTCCTTTGACAACTTCTGACAGACACAAGAGCTGCAGTTTTGGAGATGCTCTGACCCAGTTGTCTAGCCATCGCAATTTGTCCCTCGTCAAACTCTCTCAAATCCTGAGATTTTCCGTTTTTCCTGATTCTAACACATCAACATTGAGGACAAAGTGTTCACTTGCTGCCGTATACATCCCACCCACTAAGAGGCGCCATGATGAAGAGATAATCAGTGTTATTCACTTCACTAGTCATAATGTCATAATGTTATGCCTGGTCGGTGTACATGATGTTGATTAAGCAGTATTGCAGGAGTGCATTTATACTAATTATCTCGAAGGCTGTGATTTGGCAATAATGTTTTATTTCTGAAAAGTTGTGGAGCGAGAGACAGTGAAAAGTCGCAGAGCAGTTATACTAAATATAAGCACTTTGAAAATGCTGCTCAACCAATCAATTAGTGGACTACAGTGCATCCTGAAAGTATTTACAGCGCTTCATCTTTTCCACATTTTGTTTTGTTACGGCCTTATTCTAAAATAGATTAAATTTATTATATTCCTCAAAAGTCTACAAACAATATCCCATAATGACAGCGTGAAAGAAGTTTGTTTGAAATCTTTACAAATTTATGAAAAATTAAAAACGAAAAAAAAAAAAAAGTGTACACAAGTTTTCACAGTCTTTGCTCAATACTTTGTTGAAGCACCTTTGGCACCAATTACAGCCTCATGTCTTTTTAAGTTTGATGCTACAAGTCCTATTTTTTCTCTCTCAAGCCTTTCAAGCTCCATCAGGTTGGATGGGGGGTATCGGTGCACAGACATTTTCAGATCTCTCCAGAGTTCAATCCTGGCTCTGGCTGGGCCACTCAAGGACATTCACAGAGTCGTCCCAGTCCTTTGTTATCTTGGCTGTGTGCTTAGGGTCGTTGTCCTGTTGAAAGATGAAGCCAACAACCCGGTCTGATGACCAGCGCGCTCTGGAGCAGGTTTCATCAAGGATTTCTCTGTACATTGCTGCATTTATCTTTCCCTTAAACCTGATTAGTCTCCCAGTTACTGCCACTGAAAAACATCCCCACAGCATGATGCTGCCACCACCATGTTTCACTGAAGGGATGGTATTGGCCAGGTGATGAGCGGTTCCTTGTTTTCTTCAGACATGACGCTTGGCATTCAGGCCAAAGAGTTTAATCTTTGCTTCTCATGGTCAGAGAGTCTTTCAGGTGCCTTTTGACAAACACCAGGTGGGCCCACATGTGCCTTTTATTGAGGAGTGGCTTCCGTCTGGCCACTCTACCATACAGGCCTGATTGGTGTAGTGCTGCAGAGATGATTCTTCTGGAAGGTTCTCATTTTTCCACAGAGAAACACTGGAGCTCTTTCAGAATGACCATCTGGTTTTTGGTCCCCTCCCTGATTAAGGCCATTCTCCTCCGATCGCTCAGTTTACCCGGGCGACCTGCTCTAGGAAGAGTCCTGGTGGTTCCAAACTTCTTCTGTTTATGGAGGATGGGGGCCTTCAATGCTGTAGAAATTTTTCTGTACCCTTCCCCAGATCTGTGCCTCAATACAATCCTGTCCCGGAGGTCTACAGGCAATTCCTTGAACTTCATGTCTTGGTTTGTCCTCTGACATGCACTGTTTACTGTGGGACCGTTTATAGACAGGTATGTGTCTTTCCAAATCATGTCCAATCAACTGAATTTACCACAGGAGGACTCCAATCAAGTTGTAGAAACATCTCAAGGACGATCCGTGGAAACAGGAGGCACCTAAGCTCAATTTTGTGTGTCATGGCAAAGGTTGTGAATTCTTATGTTATGTGATTGATTTATTTTTTAATACAAATTTCTTTCACGTTGTCATTATGGAATATTGTTTGTGGAATTTGGAGGATAATAATGAATTTTGGATTAAGACTGTAACATAACAAAATGTGAAAAAAAGTGAAGTGCTGTAAATATTTTCCGGATGCACTTTATTTCTATTGTACCCAATGTGGTCTTTTGTAGCCTATTCATATGTTAGTCATTTTGTGTGTCTTGAGATGCTTTCTGCTCACCGCAGTAAAGAGTGGTTCAACTCTAGCTTTTCTGTCTGGTCATTCCTTTAAAACCCCATGTTTCTGTCTACAGAGCTGCTGCTCACTTACCTTTGTTTCACACCATTTTGTGTAAACACTGTTGTGTATTACAGTCTCTGGAGGTCAGCAGTATTTGAAATAATGAAACCAGCCTGCTCTGATGTTTGATATGAAGGTTAACTGAATCTCTTGACCAGTATCTACACAAATTCAGGCATTGAGCTGCTGCCACATGATTGGCTCTGTATACAACATATGTATGCACTTATCTGTATTATATGCCGTTAAAAGGAAGATGGACACCATTTTCTAAAATGTCCTTTACTTACCTGTAAATACTTGAGCGTGTTCAAACCTGGGGGGATGTTTTTCAGCTTGTTGTTATCCAAATGAATTTCTCTGACTTTGGAAATATAAGCTAAGCTTCCGTTCTCCACAAATTTGATCTGGTTGAAACCCAACCCCAACCTGCAGCACATCGGAACAAATAACATCTTCATAAATGACTGTTTTTATGGCAATGTACAGTGGGGGGAATATTTATTTGATCTCCCTGTTGATTTTGTGAGTTTACCCCCTTACAAAGAAATTAACTGTGTAGAACTTTTATGGTAGGTTTCCTTTGAACAGAGAGAGACAGATTCCAAAAAAAATCCATAAAAAAAACAACAACAATAAAGAAACGGTATAAATCAGTTTGTGAAATAAGTATTTGAAAGACCTCCTTATATTAACTTGTGTATAAAAGACACTAGTCACAGAATCAAGACAAGATTGTAGACCTGCACAAGTTGTTATGAATTATTTTTATATTCTGTCTCTCTGTGTTAAAATAAACCTACTATAAACATTCTAGACTGTTCATTTCTTTGTAAGAGGGGAAAATTTACAGAATTAGCAGGGGATCAAATAATTATTACCCCCACTGTAGATGGTTATACCTGTAACATTGTGTTTACCTCAGCAAATGCTTGTATCGCATGAAGTCTTCCACCTCGACTTTAGCAATTTTATTATAGTCCAAGTGAAGCTCAGAGAGAGATGAAGGCAGATCTGTGACCATAAATATAGAGTAATGAGTAGCCCAAATAAACATTTCGCAAAATTAAATGCAGATTCTGCAGATTTTGAACAGTTTAATAATTATCAAAAGAACAGCAGTAGTAAGTTTTATTCCATCTAAAACACATTTTAAAACATGCTTTTAACACTGTGCTCTTCTCCTCTGTGGTATCTAAATTCTTTCTTGAACCATACGAGGATTTACGTTTTCTAAATGACTCATATTTAACTAATTTTATTATAAACACCAGCATTTTGGACCGTTTTTGCATAACCAAATGTCTTAACTCAGAATTATGGTTACATTTTTGTAGCATTTAGTAAAAAGTATTGGACAAATGTATTGGAACACCTGCCATATGTGGCTTTTCTCTAAAACTGTTAGCGAAAAGTTAAAAGCCCACAATTTATAGGTAGAATTAAAATTTTCCTTTACTAGGAAACCCAAACCTGTTCCAGCATGACAATGCCCCTGTGCACAAAACCAGCTCTATGGGGATATGTTTTATATCAGTTGAACTAAAAGCTCTTGACTGACCTTCTATGGAGCTCTGACCTCAACCCATTGAACACATTTTTTTACAGTGTTCCTAGAAGAGTGGAGGTTATTTTAACAGCAAATGGGGACTAAATCTGGAATAGGATGTTCAAAAAGCACATACCAATCTTATGGTCAGGTGTCCACAAACTTTTGTCGATATTGTGTACCTTAATATATTATCATGTGACCATACAATTGTAGAAGACGCTACCTTTTGGTATTGCTATGAGCCTTGCCTCTGCAATTCTCAGGTAAAGAGTCGCCATATCATCAAAAGCTCCTAGTTCAATCCCGCTGTTGGCAATAGGATTAGCACTCATTTCTGGGGGAGTAAAGTAATGAAATGTGAGAGACTCTGGATATTTAACATAATGCATAAATTTATGCATACATTTTACATTTTGGAACATAACCACTGCGATAAACAGGGGACTAACTATATATATGTGTATGTTATGTTCCAAAACCACCCGCGATAAATTAAAAAACGCAATAAAGGGCCGCCACCCCAAAAATGCTATTTTATATATACAGTACAGTACTGTATTAACATGTGTCTTCATTTTATAAGTAATAATTATAATTTTATTAATAAATTTCATTATTTCAACATAAAACTCCATAAAAAAACTATTTGCTACAAGTTTTGTCGTCTACCGTGCTATCAGTGAGAGACTGGGAAAATCAGCCAAACAAATTAGTTATGTTGCAAATGCAATTCAGCAACAAACCGGGGGCACGAGATTCCAAGCGGGGGATTTTATTTTTATATATATATAATATATATATATATATATACATATATATATATATATATATATATATATATATATATATATATATATATATATATATATATATATATATAAAAAATCCCCCGCTAAAAATTTATAATTAATACAATTTTAATTATTACTTATAAAATTAGAATTATATATATATATATATATATATATATATATATATATATATATATATATATATATATATATATATATATATATATATATATATGAAGCTGCAGCCATTATGCACATGTTTAATATTGCATTCAATTAAAACATACTTCTAGCTCGTAGTTTGGTTATTTTCCAGTCAGGAAGAGGTTATTATTATTAACTTTCAGTGTCCTTGGGTACCAATAACTAAGATTAAAATTTTTGCTTCTTCTTCTTTTTTTTTTTTTTTTTTTTTTCATTTTTTTCTCCAACAAAACACAATTTGCACAAAATAAAGGGCACTTGCCTGAATGTTGTACTTTTTGGGGCTAATCTTGCTTTTCACTAATTTTGTCTAGGTTAACTTTTACCCTGTGATTAAAAAAAGAACAAAAATCTAAATAGGCCATGATGAGATCTTTTTTTTTGTTAAAAATTAAGAATCTGGTATTTATTAATTGATGAAAACATTAGTCTTCTGCCTGGGCACTCATCTAAAACAAAAAAAAAAGGGTGACAAAATAAATAAATAAAAATTTATATATATATATATATATATATATATATATATATATATATATATATATATATATATATATATATATATATATATATATATATATATATATGTATATATATGTGTATATATTATTTTTATTATTATTTTTCACTTATTTATTTTGTCACTTTTTTGTGCCATCTGATAGGATTCTCTAGTTTGATGATGAAAAGGAATGAATAGACAATGTATTGTTCTTTTTTTCTTTTCTTTTTTTGCTTTTCATGATCCACAGAGTTTGAAACAGCAGTATTATATGCTAATCAGTGCACTGTGCCCTTGAATAATGTGCTTTTTGTAATATAAGAATTATAAAAACCATACCTAGAACATGTAATGATTGCATCCCTTTAAATGCCTCCTTTCGGATTCTGCTGATTTTGTTGTCATGAATTCTTAGCTCCAAGATGTTCTTTGGCATATTTTCAGGTATTTGTGTCAGGAGATTATATGACAAGTAGAGTAGACGGAGTTTCCCCATGTTTTGGAAAGCCTTTGGATGAATCTTTGAAATCTGATTGTTCACCAGGAACAGGGCCTGTAATAATAAATACGTTAATAAATTCAAAAGAATGCAAGTGAATCTTTAGACGTAGATAAAATACTGATTATCCGATTGTAGTGTTTACTGATTGCATGCAGATAAAATAGGGTAGCATCATGCAACCATTAGTAACAGCAGACATGTGAACATCACACAGTTCTCTTACATAGAGATTACTCAGTTTTTTGAAGTCGTCCTCCTTGATTTCGGTGATGTCGTTGTTCTGCAGATCTAACATGATCGTGTCTGCTGGAATGTCACGAGGCACTGACATTAAACCTATTCAAAACACAAAGGTGTGATCTATTATTTTTCTTATTTAGAGTTCCTTGTGGTAGGAAATGCTCAGGAACACAGAGAAAATCCAGAAAAAAGCATCTTTTACCTAGATCTGAACATTGCACTACCCTTCTGGAGCACTGGCAACCAAATGGGCAATCTGAAATAAAGTTGTATTCAATATCGTTATCATCATCGTCGTCGCCGTCGTCATCATCAGCATCACTTCCATCACTGTCCTGTTGCATGATGTCATGAATCTTCATTAACTCCATTATGTTTATTGGCTTGTATGGTTTTCCATGGCACAGGTAAAGTAACATGAGCAACAAAACCAGTCTCATTGTGGAGATTAGGTCAGGATGTTTAGGGCCTGTGAATGTGAAGGGGAAATGCATGTATTAGTGCAGACTGCTCAATTGATCACATTATAGGAAATCTGTTCTGATAAGTTTCTAAATGGGTGAAAAGGTCTTAGTTTTATTAGTACTTGTGTTAATATACCAGGTTTTAAAGAGTACAGCTTATGGTTTTCTTATAGGTGTTTCCAAAGAATAATTCAGCTTAAAAAAAGAAAGCATTTTAACCATTAAAAATGGCCGTACAAACCAAAATACACAATTAAAAGCACGTTACTTTGCTCAGCACCAGCTAGAGGGCAGGAAACACATATAGCTGATTGTGCTGATTAATTGAATCAACTAAAATTTTGGTCAATACAAGTTTTCTGACGGACCATTTATGTTTTATGATATCTTAAAAGAATAATTAAAAGGGAAGGCTTAAAATTAAGTAGAAGTAAAAGAAAACTAAACATGAAGACAATTATAGGATAAAACAGTAATCAGCAAAATAATTAATGTGATCTGTCAGTTCTTTTTTGACAAAAAAACATTTGTGTTTTAACATTTCATATTAAGAACCTTAGAAATTATGGAGGAGGCATTGCTATAGTAAAAAAAAAAAGAAAGATATCAGTTGTATAAAAATAAATACAACCAAGTATACTGCAACAGAATACTATTTTTAGAAAATATTTAAAATCAAGGATTCTTTTATTATTTTCAAATAAATCTTCTAATAAAGTACCTTTTTTAGTTATAACTGTAAGCTATTAGTTATATCTAGAGCTAATAGGTTCCTATATTCAACAGGCATTACATATACCTATGATTGGCTCTGTGTGTAAAATACATTATAGCATCATTAGTATCTTCATGATGTGCCTAGACTGTTGAGCCAAGACTGTAGTATTTATTGTAAATAACTTAAGGTAATAAATTGTAGCTGTTAAAATATTCAGATTGATATAAAATTCAAGCTCAAGGAAACATTCACTGATATTACTTACTCAATAGTAATTCAATATCAGTTAATCAATGCATTATATAAATATATAACAAAAGCCATACCTGAGAAATAAGTGTTATCCTTGTTATGCTCCAAAATCCAGCAGAAGCAACATTAAAATGTCTGCTGATCCCAAATTCCTGCACAAAAGTTCAAGAAGGGGGGGGGGGGGGGATACGCTGCAAAGAGATCCTGAATGGACACCAGAGGAGCTACGCATGAAAAGACATCACACACTGATCACAGTATCGGTCACGTCGTAACTGCCTCTGAATACATAATATTGCTGCTCATATGTTCCTCATCACTGCTTGAAACCTGGCCAACGCTGTAAACCTTTTATGTTCAAGCTGTTATTATAGTTGATGGAAAGGGGACTGGGGTAGGTCCTGGTGGTCCTGCAAACTGAGTGGGCGTCATTTTTGGCGTTTTAAAATTGTAAATGCGTTTGCCTCTACTTCTTTATTAAAAAAAATAAAAATGTTTGTGAGGATGTTCCCTGTTCTGTAAAATGCAAAATGTTTAAACATCTGATACATTGATGGCTGCAAAAAGATTTAAACATGCAAACTTGAAAGCAGTAAATATCTTAAGCCTAATTTGCGCTTCTTGTGAATAAATGGTAATTGGACTAAGTTGCAGAATCATATTTATCACATCTAAAAGTATTCTACCCTAATAATTCCACATTGTTTTAATGATTAATTACAGAAAAAAACTGTAAAATGTAATAAAATGTCAACCTTGTTGTTCATTAGAGAAACCGCCGCGATTTGAAGTGTTAATAACATTTAAATGTCAAATGGAATGCTCCTAAGTATATGGTATGGTGGTAAGTCTTGTATAACAGTTTCCAGGGAATACATTACAATGTGCTTACAACAGCACAAATTTACTTAGAGCTGTATTTATGGCATGTGCACAGTGCCAAGTATGGGTAGGTTTGGCCAGGGGACTTGTAAATGATGGAAATTCTTCTCCATTAAGTAAGATTTTTTTTCCCCCATGTCTTTTTCTTTTTTTTTTTTCTTCCAAAATATTTGTAGTTATCAAACAGATACAGTTAATTTATGTACTGTGTAACAGAAGCTGCTCATCAGCCACTTTGATATGAGTTACCTGAATCTCTGTATATTCATGTAGGTATTCCCTCAGCCAGTCATAAGGCAGGAGCACAGAGCATATTGTCATAAAGATACAGAGCAAGAGCTTTAGTGTACATATACACAAACATCAGAATGGGGAGGAAATGTGATCTCACTGACCATGACATAGCTGTTGGTACCAGACAGGCTGGTTTGTGCTTTTCCGAAGCTGTGCTCTTTGTTTTTACCAGGTATGAATTTAAAAAAGAATGAAAAAGAAAAGCCTTGATTATAAGAGTGGTCAGAAGAAAATGGCCAGAGCTGTTAGAAAGATTATGATAACTCTTTACAAATGTGGCAAGCAGAAAATCATTTCATATCTGACACTGCTGCCTCATTCTCTTGTGTAATGTAATATACTGTGTGTTCATTTCTAAAAAAAAGAAAATCTCAGTATTTTTTTTAGGAAAATGTATATTACCAACAGATATTGATTGTATAATCATATCGCAGAATCTTTTTGTGGTAAAGTACTTTAAGGAAAATGTTCAGACTAGTCTCTGTGGCAGATTTGCCCAGTTTCACACACAATTTCATGATGGCTCTTTGTCCTAACTTGCTGTCTACGTCGTGGTAATGCACACGGTCAGAATAGCACCATTAGTCCAAAAACGTTTTGATACCACCTTGTATACAATCTGATATATATATATATATATACTCTCAGACTTGAGAATACACCAGGAATAATGATATGAACATGTAGGTGTTTTATGTGTTTTTATACCTGCAGGTGTGAGTGACGAAGTGTGGAATCATCCACTGTGCCCTGGTGTATAAAACTTTAGACATGTGCATGACGCTAATAAGAAACCTTTTCAAATTAAGGTACTGCAAGTTGTAGTTTTTAATATTTCTTCCTTCTTTTATTTAGTAAGTCAGTTAGTTACTTCACTGTCCACAGAGTTGCCTTTGGCTTCACAAAAAAACTAAAACATTACATAACCAAAATAGTAAAACATAAACATAAACAATTCACACAAATGTAATCACATATGTGTATATATTATATATATTTTATATGTATGTACTATACCTACTTACAGTCCTGGCTCAGCATTTATTAATCTAACGGCAGCTGTTACAAATGAGAATTGATACACTTTTTCCGTGCCCATGGAAACATCTGGAATTAAAAATGTAAGGGATAGGAAGAATCCTCTATAATACTTAGGGCTTTCTTCTACATTTTTAATGCATTAATATCATGGTAACGAAATCCATAAATTTTTTAAATCGCATAGCAACTTTTTATAAAAAGAATTAAATAAAATCTAAACTATAGTCAGTTATTTTTAAATATTATCAATATATTGCAAGAATGGTAACAAAACAATGTGAGGAATGATGATTATGTACTTTGTCCCTACTTACAATTCACATTATTAAAATTTGGGATCAAGATGGTTTGGGGAAAATATCTAAATGTACTGTATTTAAAATATGGTTCAGTTGTTGAGGCATTGGCAGCATTCAAGTAAGAACAGTGACTAACGTGACACCATCATTTAGCTCGAAGAGGAAGACAGTAAACAGTGTTTTTGCTCCGAATCAGTTAGGAACAATGTATAGAATAAAGTAGATGTGACTGTCAAAGTACAGAAATACAGAAACTCATCTAAAGATTTGGAAAAATGAACTGGTCAGATGAGTCATGTGTCACCATATTCTGAACAATTGGACTAGTGCATGTTTGGCAACACCAAGAGAAGATACAGACCTGAACATTCTACCTCTTGTTCTGTGATTTTCTTTTTTTTTTTTCTGATTGAATCCCTGCCATAGTCTGCCAAACGATTGTTTTATATTTAATAACATTTCCTTCATCTTTTTTTTATCGTTGTTCTCTTTCTTTGTACTGTTTTAACATGGGAAACTCATTAGGTTAACCACAATTCATGTGCCTTGCAAACAATTCAAGCTTGCACTCAAATGTCGTGGATCTTTTAAAAGCGAGAGTTCTGTTTCCCTTGCCTTGCAGTTTAGACTGTTTAACTTCTCCAGATGGGTTCATCAGGTTCTGCCTAGGAAGCGTTTAGCTGTTGAAAGGTTTACCATATAACAATGGAAAAAAAGTTGATTCATGCTACCAGCAGCAACACGACTCATTACACATGATCAAATTACAGGCTAGCCAGAGAGCTGTCTGTTGGGCTCAGAGACAACACTGACCAGTTCAGCAATATGCTTGGATTGTTACTCATTTTGAAATCTTCTTAAAGTTTAATACAGATATTGGTTTTGACTTTTAAAACACTGGGATTTCTTGACACGATCTTTTTATACTGAATATGGGTTTTAGGTCTAACTTTGAAATGTTCCCATACATGTTGTAAAAATCTTTTACTATCTTAGTTGTTTCTTGTGATCTTTTTGCAATCAACCAGTAAAACATAAAAGAAAATTACTGTATCTTTCATGTTCTAGCTTTTTTTTTTTGTTTTTTTTTTTTGTTTTTTTTGTTTTTTCAGTCAGAGATATAACTCGCTGCTGAATCTGTTTATTAAATATAGTGACTGTCAGTGGTTTGGATACACCTTTGACATTTGTTTATATGAAACAACCTACAAAGTTCTATGGACAGATGAGTCCAAATTGGACATTTTTGGCTCTAACCTTAACCTGGGGGGCTGTTTTGGAGCAAGGAACATCGGAGAATTTAAAATGAAAGAAATACTGAACCAACAAATCAAATAAAATTTTATTTGTCACATACACATACATACAGGGTACGACGTGCAGTAAAATGCTTTTTACGACAGTAATGCATGAGGGAATGGGATGGGGGGGGGGGGTAAACCAAGAAAAAGAAGGCAGATAAATAAAGTATAAAATATATATAATATATAAAATATAAAACATGGCTACCATTCCATACTTCAACACTATGTGTACTTCCAAACTCTGTAAGCATTATTTCGATCGAGAATAGGATGGCCTGCTCAGGCACCAGACCTAAATCCTGTTGAACTTTTGGAATTAACTGGATCACAAGGTTAGAAAAAAATATCTCACTAGCAAAAACACCTTTGGCACGTTTTACATGAGGCATGGCAAAGTATTTCAGAGAAACTTGCTGTCCGAATGCCAAGTGTGTAAAGCTTTTATTCATTCAAAGGGAGGGATTTTTCAATGAAAGTAAAGTTTAACATCTGTATATACTGGCACCTGTTAGTGAGTGGGATATATTCAGCAGCAAGTGAACATTATATCCTCAAAGTTTGTGTGTTGCAGAAATTGTGATGGCTAGATGACTGTGTCAGAGCTTCTCCAAAACTGCAGCTCTTATGGGATGTTCCTGGTCTGCAGTGGTCAGTATAAATCTAAAGAAGTCCAAGGAAGAAACAGTGGTGAACCGGCAACAGGGTCATTGGCGGCCAAAGTTCACTGATGCATGTGGGGAGCGAAGGCTGTGGTCCGATCCAACAAACAAGCTTCTGTAGCTCAAACTGCTGAAGAAGTTAATGCTGTTATTGCTCGATGGGCCATTAACCTGTCTATTACCACTGCAAACAAGAAAGGGCTCAGAGGCGATCCTTGATGCAGTCCAACCGCCACCTTAAACCAGTCGTTCCTACTGCACACTTCACTGCTGTCCTTATACATGTCTTTGCCAGCTATTTTGACAATAATGGCTGTATGAGTTATTTTCAGAGGACAGTAAATCCATACTGCTATACAAGCTGCACATTGACTACTCTAAAATATATCCAAGTCTCATTTCAATAGTATTGCCCCTTAGAAAGATCTACTAAAATGGTTGCTGAAATGTGAGGGGTTATATATAATATAATGTATCTGTCTGGACAAAGCAATTCTTCAGTTTGTGAATCTCTCTTGTCGATCTAAAACAGGCATTTCGACAGGCACTGAATGTTCAATAATTTATTTCCAGCTTTTTAGTACTGCCTGCAGGAATGCTGCAAAAAAGGCCACAGGTTTACCACAAGTCTGACTGATGAGCTTCAGTTACACATTAATGTTGTATTTCGTGGTTTGGGATACACGGTTAACATTTACACACACAATTAGATACAGTCTGATTATAATTTCTTCTTATCCGATATATTTTCATCTAAAAATAATAAGCAGTTTTTTAAAAATCCATTTGATTTCCGTTCCGGTGTGGCTGTTTTACTCTAATGTTCCAGCAAATGTAAAAGCAACAAATGGGAAACACACACATGAATCATTTGAAATGTGTCCAAATTTCCAGTCCTTTTCCATAGTTACAGCTGTTGATTAGAAAAAAATTACACCTCATCTAATGTTTCCCATGTACAAACAAGCATCTGGATGCACAGTCATTCAGAAAAAAAATTATGCATGTGATGTAGCGGGTAAAATCAGGCTTTATTTTATTAAATACATTATTAAAAACATATCCAGAGAAAGGGGGAAATGTGAACTTGAGTGGTAGCGAGTAGTTGATATTCATAGAAAGTGAAATAATGTAATCATTCCCCAGAACTCAGTATTATTAATACTGATGAATGAAATATATTAGGAAACTTTTTTTTTTTAACTCAGTAGTAATCATCTTTTGGTTTGTTCTTCATGGTAATGTGCAGCAAGAGACAAAAAAATAACCTATTGTAAAACACATTCGTGGCATGTTTATTGTAAAACTGTACATTTCTCTTTATATTCACTGGAAATGTATGAGAAATGCTGCAATAATAAAATACTGCTCTGAACAGAATCACGTCTTTACATAGCGTTGGATCTTCAGATCTGTTGTTTTCCCTGACTGAATAATTCGGAAAGTAAAATGTTTCCATTTGGCATTCGTAGAAAAAGTCTAAATAGATCCCCATAACCACAGACATCTGCTGATATGTTCTACATACCAGCAAGTAGCCACATCTTATTTCTCATAACTAACGAATTAAGGCCCTTGTCTTATAAAATGATCAACATATTGAACAGCGACCTTCATGCAAAACACTACAGGATGGAGAGTTTGGAGAAATTCCTTCCCTCCTCTCAGTTTTTTTAAGACACTGTATTAAAAAATGATTAACACGCTTAAGGCTTCATTATATAATTATTTCATTCTTTGAGGCCTCAAAACAACACTAGAATAAGAGCGAACACATGAGAAGGCAGTTGGAGGAATCTTCCGGGGGTCAAGCAGATTGTTCTCGAGGCGCAATGCTACTATGTGCGAATCCTCGTCGTTCAAAGGGTCGCAGATATTATCCTCACCGATGTGCCTGTTGGTTAAAACATTGAAAATGTTAGAAACACTTAAGCACATTCTTTTAGATCTGATCGTTTTTTTTTTTTGTTTGTTTGTTTTTACATGCAAGAATACTTAGTCATTACCATTTCAGATCACTTTTTTCTAGCAACCAAATAATTGACTACAGTGCAGCTTTTATAGTTGATCTGCCCATAATTGCTATATCATTTAGTGATCGGTAACATGTCAAGTCAAATCAAGTGTATTTCTATAGCGCTTTTCACAACAGACATTGTCTCAAAGCAGCTTTACAGAATTTAACAGTTAAGGTGAACGATGTGTATTTATCCCTGATGAGCAGCCGTGGTGACTGTGGCAAGGAAAAACTCCCGTAGATGTTATGAGGAAGAAACCTTGAGAGGAACCAGACTCAAAAGGGGAACCCATCCTCATTTGGGTGACATCAAGAGTGTGATTATAAATCTTTAAACAATACAGAACACTGGAGAGAGAGAACTAACATGAGCACAGGAGTGTAATATTGTGAGTAATGTTCTTTTTTAACAGTCTTTTACAGTCATTTGTGGTTATAAATCTAAGAGCAACTCATAAAATAGCTCAACATTTGCGATCATCATAGATCCAACACCAAGGTTTAACTAGTGGAGGGTGTGTAAAAACAGGAACGTTGGTCATGAGGTGCTCTTTCAGCAGTACAGATCCATGATATATCCACATTAACTGTTTTCACTATGACTTAGACATCAATATAAACAGCCACTGCTGCCACTGCTTCACTGCTCTTGAGCAAGTCCCTTAACACGTAACTGCTCGGTTGTATAAATGAGATAATTGTCAGTCGGTTTGGTATAAGAGCTACCGCCAAATGCCATGAATATAAATTCTGAAGTGTATACAGTCTGTTCAGATTCAGCCGAATGCTTTCGATGTTTTCTGCATGGCATTTCGGGGTGCAGGTACAGAATGCATCCTTTGAAATGAATCAAAGACTTTTTTTTAAACAAAGACCTGACCTGAATCCAACTGAGCATGAACTTTATTTGCTGAATGCAAAACAAGACAATTGCATCTTTGCAGAGCCTCAAACGCAGTCATCTTCACTTAAAGCAGTGATGAACTGCAAATGATAACAGCAATCATGATTTAAAATTTTTCGTGTGTTCGTTTAATTTTGGTTTCTTGGTCATTTTATTGCTATTATTTTTATTCCATTCCCCTGATATTTATGTGAAAATTTTCAAATTTAAACTGAAAGTTGCATGTACTGTCATAACCAGCTAAACTATTAAACGGTTTGTTTGTTTGTTTTTTTGGCCATTTGCCTAACTGTAATATCGTTTAATATTGATTCTGTGTTTCTAGCAGTTATATTGAAGCTTGATAATAGAAATACGACTGTTATTAGTGGTAATATAGTGAATGCTGTCAGCATTACACACTGCAGACTTGTTTGTTTCAGCATGATTTACAAGAGGTAGTCAAACCATTATGTGCAATTAAAAAGAGGAATGAGCCTATAGAGGAATCTAATATTCTGGAGTGACTTTGTCTGGAAAATAGTTCCGAATCTGCGAAACCAGATCAGTGCTCCGTTACAATATGTTGTAGCAATACATGATTTGTAATTTGTGTAGCTACCTTATGTTGTTGTTGTTAAGCCTGAGGAAATGTAACGACGTCATCTCGTTGACACCGAAGGGAATGCTGGTCAGTTGGTTGTTGTCCAGACATAGCTCAGTCATAGTTTTCAATACGCCGAAGAAAGACTCCGGTTCCACCCCTTCTCCATCCAGCTTGTTGTAGGAGAGATACAGATATTCAAGGCCAGGCTCCATGTGTGCAAACACGTATCCTGGAATGCGTTCAATCTGATTGCCGACCAGAACCAGGTGAACCAGGGATTTTGGCAGGAAAGATGGAACCAAATGGAGCTTATTGTGTGATAGATCTATTGATTCCAGAGTCCTTTAAAGATATAGTGCACGAGAACAATCAGTGTCAAGGTATATTTCTATATTCAGCAGAAATTAAATACATTGAATTCTATTATATATATATATATATATATATATATATATATATATATATATATATATATATATATATATATATATATACTAATTTGCTGATATTTTATCGTTCCGTCAGTTATACCTGTGATTGATCCAGGCAAAGGGCGCGATACGTGACTCATCTATTTTATTGTGTCTAAGCACAATGACGTTGAGGTTTTTGCTTTGGTTAAAAGCTCCATCAGGTATTTCCTCAATTAAATTGTTTTCAAGATGCAACTCCTAAAAAAACACACACACACAAAATAACAAAAAGCGAAGCAAAGAATTATATATTAAATATATTTTGACAAAAGAAAGTTTACAATTTGTTTGTGTGAAAGATATAATTCATGTATCACTGCTATACGTTTGTGGGTTTAGTAAACTTGATAAAACCATGAATTGTCACTTCTAATGATTAATTTATACTTCTGTAAGGATAAGGACACGTAACGATTGCACACCAACAATGATAGCAGGATTGTTCTTCAACGATCATCATACACAAGTTGCCGAAAGGTTTCGAAATTTTTGGGGTTGAACTCGTTGAAGGTCTTGCTGGTGCTTCCTGTGACTGTGCGTGCTGCTTTTTTCTGCCATCTGTTGGCGTGTTGCAAAACTATTCCCGAAACTTTGTACTTGTAGAGAGGCGTGTTATTTTAATTACTGTAATTGGTGAATAGTGCAAATAAATAAGTATGAATTATTAGGTTATTTTAAGGTTTTGATTTGAATCTAGGTCTAGTTAGCTATTTTCTTCAGTAAGAAATCTTAAATACAGTAGCAGCTTGGCTACTTTTTAGCATGACATAACATTCTGCAAAAGTTATTTTAACATAGGGGTGTAAAGGTACACGTATTTGTACCGAAAAGTTTCAGTACAGAGCTTTTGGTTCGGTGCACACATGTACCGAATGCTTTCCTTCTTACGTGCTGAGCATAGTTTACTAAGTTACCATGGGAACGTAGTAAACTATGCTCAGCACGTAAGAAGGAAAGCATTCGGTTGGCCGCAAAGTGGCTGGCCGCAAGTTTGTTTAGTCTCCGCCTTTTTTTTTTTTTCTTTTTTTTTTTATTATTATTATTGAACTTTAAAACATACGCAACAATGCCAGGGGTACTGATAAGAAACTAGAGTTAGCGCAGTGTCACTGTGGCTACTCACTCCGTACCGGAAATACAAATTGTTTTGCATATGTGCGAAATTGCAGCCACTTCTTGGTCATCGCCAAAGCTACCGATATGGATTCTTTTACGTTTTATGTCCAGTTTCAAGAAATTCTCTTAAAAGGAGAAAATCCTGGCAATTCTGCATATTGAGAGACTGAATAAATGAAGGATTGCAGGAATGAAGACATTTGTTAAAGTATGCTGAAATAAGTAAAACAGTTAATTGAACAATATCTTTTGAAAATTAAATATTAAATGTAAAACACGGACACACACTTATATACATATCTGTATTACCCAAAAGGGGTCTAACAAATGTAAACTAATTAAAACAATTGTTCAATTTATTAGATTCTTTAACAATTCAATTTGTGCCTAGTTAATTAATATAATAAAAAGTATTGCATTCATTTGGTTTATTCTATTTTTTTAAATGAAATATAATTATATATATTATTTAACCAAGCAGGCATTTTATTTAAAATTATAAAAAAAAAAAAAATGTAACTGTTAATGTTCACAAGTATTAATAAGAAATTGCATTAATAAAAAAACGACGAGCAGTTTTATGTTTTGCATTTCTTCTTCCTCACTGTACCGTAATTGTAGCGAACTGTGACTTTAAAAACCGAGGTACATACCAAACCGTGAATTTCGTGTACCGATACACCCCTAGTGTACGGAAGGGGGCAGTGTGATGTGGAAACAAACTACAGTGTACAGACAACAACAAACGTTTTGGCAGATGAGGTAGTGCAATACAGGCTTGAACAGGATGTTAGAAAAAAGATCATGAGACAAAGAAAGAACAAACCCCAGCATGACCTTCATGACCAAATTAATAGAATTGCTTCTGCTTAATGGTTTTGTTCCTGGAGAAGGGATGGCCCTATTGTATCCAGTCAGCTCTTGTTCCTGAGGCTTGTGATTCATGAACTTGAACTTAATCACTTCCAGAAGTAAATTCCTTCTTTTATTTTAATACTGCATCCTTGCTCATTTAAATGGCCTTTTTTCAGCAGGAAATTATTGTTCACTCTGTGAGCTCTTGGTTTTAAATGGCCTGTGGTAACAGAATCAATCGCTCTATTTACTGTATTCATTAAAATGGAAAAAAAACCTCTTAATCTGGTATAAATTACTTTGTTGTTTATATTAGATAGAATTTGGACACATTTCCATTGGTGAAAACATAAATAACTGCACAAGTACATATAGGGGAAAAGCGTAGTTCACAACACAACTCTGACACTATTAAATGTATTTTTCTTCACTCCTTCAAACAGCACTTTGCCAAAATGTACCTGCATGTCACTTACTTAATGACCACTGCTGTCCATTAAGTACATATAATTCAAACAAATGTATTAAAAAAAAAACTACATATTTAAATACATGGTTCTCATCAGATGTTTTAGAGGTTCTCGTCGGTGTGATGTCTCTAGATCAAGTGGTTGAAGGTTTGTAGAGTGATTTCAGAATTTAGCCAAAAATGTTTGTAATAATTATTGTTATAAGGGTATTTAAGGCTCACAAATGAGTAAAAGATACTTTTTAGTCCAGACTTTGGAGTCCATTTCAAGACTTTTTTTCATGGACCGAGTGGAGTAGTATTATACAGTGTGATTTAGTATTGTGCCGACACTTAATCAATGTAATCACTTTCTTTGTTGAAACTGACAATATAAACAATGCGCAAGTATCAGTGTGGCATGGTGGTGAAACTTTGACGCAACCTTGAGACCTGTAACATTACCTGCAGAGATGCTGGTAGGCCTTGGGGGATGGTGCGGAAGTGGTTCCTGCCCATCCGTAGGTAGGTGAGCTGTTTCAGTGGTGTGAAGCTTTGAGGAGTTACATTTGCTTCGCTCAGTAAGTTCCCTTCCATTTCCAACGTAACCAGATTGCTCAGACCTGCCAGGGGTTAGTTATAACAATACAGTTCCATAGTATCTACCTTTCACTTCTTAATACTTACACTTAAATTTGATATTAAATGTGTTTTAAGCATCAGCTGCTCTTCATGACTGTTATGGCTTACCTTCAAAGCTACCCTCATCAATCTCTTGGAGGTTGTTCTCATTGATCTTAAATTCTTCTAGCGTATGTGGAAGCCCTGGAAGAATGTGTTGGAGCAAGTTTCCATCCATGTATAACCTAGTTAAAGATTTAAGCTTCTGTAAATGAAAAAATTTAAACAAATGGTAAATGAATTAGAACCGTATAGTATAGTATCAGATCACATTAGAATAATGTACCTAACTTGTACAGCTAATAAACAATTTTTGCAATATTTGCCAATTATTTAGATGCTACCTGTGATATGTGTCTTAAATCAATGTGCAGTCCTATGAAGCTGCTTTGGTTTTATTCATACAAGCAAGTTATTCATACTGCATACTTGCAAACTACTGGGTGTAACTAAAAAGAAGGAGCAGACTTTCTGATATTTTTCTTGATTGTGGGCCATGGAATTTTGTTCATTGTTTATTTTTATTGGGTGTTCAAAGCAGTCTGAGCACAGGGAGGAGAAACACTGCAGCACTAACAGTTGTGTCAAGCAGTGTCAGTTCTGAAGTCATGGAAGTGAACACAAGGTTGTGTTTTTTAATACACATATATGGATTTGTGTTCCGTCTTTAACACTGTTGGCCATGGTATGGTTTCAAAAGCTGGTACTGATGATAAGATGATCTGCAAAATGAGTGAAGGTAAAAGTCCTTACGGAAAACGCTTGTGGATCAATTCCAGATGATAAGATCTTGTTTTTTCCCAAATCTATCCACTCCAAATTCAGTACACCATTAAATGCTTCTGCTGGAATTGTAGTGATTTCATTTTCTGTGGATTCATAAAATATAGTTTGTAAATTCATTCGAAAAATGCTCCACAGTAACTAGTCATGAAAGAGATAATTTTTTCCCCCCAAAGCAATTTTAAAGACTGAAAATGATGTCATTGTGGCATGGCATTGTGTTTTATGTTCTATTCCACGTTCTAGATTGTAAGGTAGACAAAATATGTTCATGTTGTTGTGTGTATATGTTCATTCCAAGGAAAAGACAAGGTCATAGATTGTGTGTGTGTGTGGGGGGGGGGGGGGGGGGGGGATAAAGGGTTAAGGGTACTTAATACTTGTCCCATGTACTTTACAACACACTGAAAGTCTTTCTTCACATATCCCCGTGAGGTTAAGAGCGCAGGGTCAGCCATGACATAGCGCCCCTGGAGCACTGAGGGTTCAGGGGCCAGAGAGTTTGTAATAGTACTTAATATTACTAAGGTATTGGTGGAAATTTGATGCAGCCAAACATGTAGAAATGCATAAAAACTAGTTTGCATAAAATAGAAAATCTCCAAATCTTGCTGGAAGAAGGTGCAATATTATATATATATATATATATATATATATATATATATATATATATATATATATATATATATATATATATATATATACAGTGAGGAAAATAAGTATTTGAACACCCTGCTATTTTGCAAGTTCTCCCACTTAGAAATCATGGAGGGGTCTGAAATTGTCATCGTAGGTGCATGTCCACTGTGAGAGACATAATCTAAAAAAAAAAATTCTGAAATCACAATGTATGATTTTTTTAACTATTTATTTGTATGATACAGCTGCAAATAAGTATTTGAACACCTGAGAAAGTCAATGTTAATATTTGGTACAGTAGCCTTTGTTTGCAATTACAGAGGTCAAACGTTTCCTGTAGTTTTTCACCAGGTTTGCACACACTGCAGGAGGGATTTTGGCCCACTCCTCCACACAGATCTTCTCTAGATCAGTCAGGTTTCTGGCCTGTTGCTGAGAAACATGGAGTTTGAGCTCCCTCCAAAGATTCTCTATTGGGTTTAGGTCTGGAGACTGGCTAGGCCATGCCAGAACCTTGATATGCTTCTTACAGAGCCACTCCTTGGTTATCCTGGCTGTGTGCTTCGGGTCATTGTCATGTTGGAAGACCCAGCCTCGACCCATCTTCAATGCTCTAACTGAGGGAAGGAGGTTGTTCCCAAAAATCTCGCTATACATGGCTCCGGTCATCCTCTCCTTAATACAGTGCAGTCGCCCTGTCCAATGTGCAGAAAAACACCCCCAAAGCATGATGCTACCACCCCCATGCTTCACAGTAGGGATGGTGTTCTTAGGATGGTACTCATCATTCTTCTTCCTCCAAACACGTTTAGTGGAATTATGACCCAAAAGTTCTATTTTGGTCTCATCTGACCACATGACTTTCTCCCATGACTCCTCTGGATCATCCAAATGGTCATTGGCAAACTTAAGACGTGCCTGGACATGTGCTGGTTTAAGCAGGGGAACCTTCCGTGCCATGCATGATTTCAAACCATGACGTCTTAGTGTATTACCAACAGTAACCTTGGAAACGGTGGTCCCAGCTCTTTTCAGGTCATTGACCAGCTCCTCTCGTTTAGTTCTGGGCTGATTTCTCACCTTCCTTAGGATCATTGAGACCCCACGAGGTGAGATCTTGCATGGAGCCCCAGTCCGAGGGAGATTGACAGTCATGTTTAGATTCTTCCATTTTCTAATGATTGCTCCAACAGTGGACCTTTTTTCACCAAGCTGCTTGGCAATTTCCCCGTAGCCCATTCCAGCCTTGTGGAGGTGTACAATTTTGTTTCTAGTGTCTTTGGACAGCTCTTTGGTCTTGGCCATGTTAGTAGTTGGATTCTTACTGATTGTATGGGGTGGACAGGTGTCTTTATGCAGCTAACGACCTCAAACAGGTGCATCTAATTTAGGATAATAAATGTAGTGGAGGTGGACATTTTAAAGGCAGACTAACAGGTCTTTGAGGGTCAGAATTCTAGCTGATAGACAGGTGTTCAAATACTTTTTTGCAGCTGTATCATACAAATAAATAGTTTCAAAATCATATATTGTGATTTCTGGATTTAATTTTTTAGATTATGTCTCTCACAGTGGACATGCACCTACGATGACAATTTCAGACCCCTCCATGATTTCTAAGTGGGAGAACTTGCAAAATAGCAGGGTGTTCAAATACTTATTTTCCTCACTGTATATATAGTATCTCACAAAAGTGTGTAAATCGCTCACATTTCAGCAATCACACTGTAGTAGATCTCAAAGGACAATACTGTAGATATGAAACTTGGATATATATTTTAGCGTATTCGATTTGTGCAGTTTGTGTAGCAGTAGAGATTAACTGTCTTCTGAAAATAACTCAACATACAGCCATTATTGTCAAATTACCAACAAAAGTGAGTACACCCTAAGTGATAACAGCTGTACGTCGTGTATACATGCAGAGCCACATGTCTTATTTATCATGTTCATGTTTTTGCCTGCTTGACAGGATCATACAAATTTGCGTATCTTGTATTAGAGCAGTTAAAATTTGGTGCTTTGAGTACAATTCTCTCATACTGACCACTGGATGTTCAACATGGAACCTCATGGCAAAGACTCTTTGAGGAATCGAGAATTCAAATTGTTGCTCTTCACAAAGAAGGCCAAAGCTATAAGAATATCAGTAAGACCCTGAAACTGAGTTACAGTACACTGATCAGTAAATCTATACTGCTATACAAGCTGCATATTGACTACTCTAAAATATATTTTTTATTTCTATAGTATTGTCTCTTGAAAACATATAATAGAATGGTTGCTGATATGTGAGGGGTGCACTTACTTTTGTGAGATACTACTTAGCATTTATGGTCAGACTCAACATTCCAAAGAGTATTTGTGAAATCTTAAATGGCGAAAATGCAGATAACTGTTTATAGCAGCTGTAATATGAGTAAGGAAGCAAACTTGATTCATACCAATAGCTTCAATAAATAATTACAACAAAAAAACAGTAGTTACTGTTGCTAGTAGGCCACATCACAACCTCCTCATAGTTGATTAAGGTTATTTTATCCTATTCTACATGTTGATCTTTGCACAGACATGTTGTCATCCTTACCCTGTAGATTGAGGGATTTGAGCTCAGGGATGGAAAGAGGAGGAATACTGGTGAGTTTGGCATTTTCGCAGGAGACGATGACATCAGAGATTGTGCATCCGTGAGGGAGCGCATAGCTAATTCGTGCCGATTCCTCGTCTACATCATCTCCCTCTCCAGCGTGACTGGTCTCCGGTGGTTCAGTCGGTGGTGGAAATTCTGGAGGGGTAGGCAACTGTGGTGGCATCTGGAAAACATCCCCTCTTAACCACACAGTCTCCTCTTCCTCCTCCTCTGCTTCTTCCTCTGCTCCAGGTTCATTCTGTGGTCGCTCTGCTGCCTCCTCTAAAGTCCTCAGCATCTCCCTCTGTTCCTTCTCCCTCCTTCTTCTCCTCTCTTCCTCTATCCGCTGGAGCTCCTCCATCCTCTTCCTCTTCTCTTCTTCCTCTGCTGCTGCTTTCCTCTCAGCTTCCTCTTTTAACTTTTTCTTTTCCCACTCTTGCTCTTCCAGGTGTTTCCTCTGTTTTTCTGTCTCCTTTTTTTGCTTCTTTCTCCTCTTCCGTTCAGCATCTTTTCTCAACTGCCTTTCCTCTTCCTCCTTGTATTTTTCTCTCCTCAGGCTTTTATCAGGCAGAAATCCGCCATCAGGGATACTCGGGTCGTTAGAAACAGGGGAATCCCCGGAGTGTTCGGAGACTTCATGAGCTGTGATTGTTATAGTAATACATCAAGAGTCAGAATCGATTCACTTTTTGACTACATTTACATTAATGGCACTCGGCAGCCTAATGGCTATAGGATGCATGAGAAGCAAAGACGCAATGTCTTCAGAAACATAGTTCAGTAAAGTCTAAAGCACAGTTTGTGAATTCTCAATGGTTTTAAGAGTTATGATGTTATCATAAACAGTGATTTATGTTTTATGTCTTGAGGGTGAAGTTAAATCAATACACTTTACTCACTTGCGTCGATGCAGATTGGGCAGCACTGTCCGATGGGTTTAAATTTCAGTTGGCATTGTAAGAGCGGACACCGCATTTCATCACACACTACATTCCCATCGGAGCATAAGCAGGTGACACAGGGCTTCGGTGACCACACAGTCTTATCAAACATGGTGATGCCCTGAAAAACACACTGTCCTGTGTTCCCTAGGGGGGGATAAAATTTGATATTTTTTTTTTTATTATATTTGCAACTGAATAGCTTTTTTTTTTTTTCCAATCTATTTTCCAAATTGGTCACTGGCTAATTAAATTCAAATAGATTTTACAGTGAACATTAACACAAGGCAGCTTTATAGACATCTGGATATAAATGTAGATGTATAAAAACTCCCTGAGATTTCAGGAAGGCCCCTATTCCAGGTGACTTCAAAGAATGAGGCTAACAGCCCATGCGGATGAAGATTACCCTAAATATGATTCCTCCAAGACACATAAAGCCAACCAGATGCATTTTTTCCAACTGCAGCTCATTTGGCGTCTACGCAGCACACTCTGGGAAAAGAGTGCCATCTGCCCAATTCTGCATAAATGAGTTTAGATGACTACTGTTGACTAATGTTTTTGTGATTAACAGTGGATAGAGTAATGTCATCCCTCAAACCTGCGAGTTCGGCCAATTTTTGCTCCCTTGACTAGTCAGAAATGGCTATGGAGTCATCCAGATTCAAACTTGCTACCTGCTGTCTATAGGGCTAATGAAGAGCTATATGGATGTGACTTGCTCCATTTTTTACTTATTAGATTTAATTTCTTGCAAAGCCTACTATAAGACCATATGAAAATTTTAAAGAAAGCATATCTTGCTGTTGACCAGAACTGTTGTTCTCACACCGTAGCTGCTCAAATTGGACATGCAGTCATCATGTGGTCAGTGTGATACCACCATGGGCAATATGGTCTTGTCAACAAATAGCCAACTTCCCAAGATTTTCCTTTCAGGAAATACCACAAGTCCTCAGTGGAAAGAATAACATTACCCTAAACCTATGAAGTTTATGGCCATGCTAAATCATCTTAATAATTGCAGAGCTGAGCTTTCAATACTTTTAGCTTTTTTCAAAAAAAAAGTAAAATTGATCTTTTGCCTCACATATGGCCATTTATTTCATTTTGTGTGCATTCTATTTTCCATAGGCATCAAAAATAAATACGCCAGATTTTAAGGCCCTTCTTAAGCATTCACTGACCTGGAATAACATTGTAGTTCGGTTTTGGTTCCTCTACCTCTTTATAAGATTCAATAAAAACCGCAGCTCCGTTATATCCACCATTTGCTGGCACCCTGCCTTGTCGGGCCATTTTCTTCCCCCTCCTTCGTCTTCCTTGAGCCATTGGACGATTCGGATTCTGCTCTCTGGCAACACTGTAGCTTATCCAGCAGAAAAATGACACGGCAAGTAAAAGCCATAGTCTCATGACGGAAGTCTGTGGAATGAAACAAAGGCCGTAGGCCGCATTGTCCTTAATATACTCCTTTTAATTTATAGTTTCTGGCACACTTTTATAATAACAAGTCTGGGAATAAATAACAAGGTACACCATTGTGTTTGGGCTTCTGTATTATCCCGGACTCTCAGGGAGCTCCGAGAATCTAGTGGTACCTTGTAGCAAAACATTAAGGCGACCCTAAAACTATTATTTAGATTTGCGTTAGGTGCCACTTACTACTGTTTAAGTGTCGTGTTCAGATTTAACAACCATAATACAAGTATTTTGTGAGCCCAACAACCCTAAAAGGTTCCTGACAAACAGCTGTGTTGGTGCACTATTCAGTGTTCTTTATCTGTGTATATAAATGTGATAATTGTGAGTATTTTCAGCGTATTCAAATAGAAGTGTGCATATTCTGAAGGCTGTACCACCATGGCGCAGGCAAGTAAAACCACATTCAACAAAAATATTTCCATTTTGTACAACCATGCCAGGGTGTAAAAGTTTTCTTTGCATCAGACATAAGCCATTAGAACAAAGCATGATATGAACATTGGAACATGGCTTTGCAAGAATAAACAGCAATATTCATCAAAACTCTACTCGTGAGAAGAACAGAATTGTGATCAGTAATCCAAGCAAGAATCCCTCTCCACCCCCCACCCCCATTCATATTGGATGCAAGCCTAAGACAAAGTGTTATGTGGTTAGTGTTCAAGCAGTTTTGGCACTGTGGCATGGGGGGGAAAGGGGGAAAACTAAAGAGTGAGGAGAAAAGGAGAGAACCAGAGAAAGCATTTTGATTAACCAGCGTTTTAGGATGACAAGGCTTAGATGGAAAGAATCTTTCTAAAAGGCAAAAAGAGAGGAGGGTAGAAAATATCCAGCAGTAAGTGAGGACATCCAGCATGACCATACATATGCTGTGTTTTGTTTTGTTTTTTTTCTCCCCCTCTGAACCCAGACAGAAAGCATTATAGAGTTTACACTATAGAGTTTCTCAGACAGTAAGAGGGCTGGAACAAAACTTGTTTTTCCAATAAATGCAAACAGTTAACTGCCCCCCTGCCCCACATGCACTATTGTAGCAAATCTTATATATAACATTTTTTTTAAATCAAGTACTAAATCATATAATCAAACTGAATCCAAAAAGCGTTCAAATTCTAGATCATTTACATCTGCTACCGCAGTTCCGTGACGCTTTACTGATGGTTTAGAGGAGAGCAGAAATGAGTCATTTGTACATTACCAGTGGTTTGCAGGTTTTGCGAGGCTAAATATTTCCGCCGTTCCCAGGCTGTGTGGGCTTTGCCAGCAGCGCTAGGACAGCGTGCGTCTGCTCGGCTGCCGAGCTGATAAATGTCTAAAACAGCCGAGGCTGCGTTCTGCGAGAGAAGCTGGGGCTTGCCTAAGAAGCTTCTTCAGTTCAGTATCTGACAGTCACAGTCGAGGGGTCAGGTAAATGATACTGCCTCTTTTGGAAGAAAGAGGTCGGTGATTTGCTGTGCCGTAATTACTAGTCTATGGAGGTGCTGTGAACAAAAGAGGTGCCATACGACTTGTCATTAGTTTGAACATCCATTTAGGGTAGAAACTAGCATGTAAATGTACATGTATAGCATTTTGTAAGGGTCAGAGTCTCTGCAAAAACTGATAAGAACAACCAAGAAAGTGTGCTTGATGTGAATTTTTACAGTGCACTAAAACATGTTCTTCCCCCATGATACTTTTGTCCAACCCCATCTCCCATTTCATGGGTGGGCATAAGCAGGCAGTATCCGATTTCATATGGAGGGTGGTTATGTGTGGTTCCTAAATGCTGTTTTGGTTTGTTGGTTTATGGATAATGTGTATTACATTAGGATTTATCCCTTTTCCTTTATATTATGTTAAATGTCTCTTCTTATTTAAATAGTCTCCTAACTCCCCCCCCCCACTGAAACATCCTTCTAAAAGTATTAGCACTTATGAAGTCTTCAAACCTGTGCCTGAAAATGAAAGAACACATTTCAGTGCCTGACCATCACAGACTATAAACAATGCTAGGATCAAGGAGTTAGTGTTTTTGAGACATATAATTTCAGTGATGACAGAGGCAGTGTTTGTCTCACTCATGTAAAGGCATCTTTGAAGTGCCATTTTTATGTTGAGGTGGTTTTAATAGACATAAACGATCATCAAATCATCATAATGCTTTCTTTCATTATATAATGGAATCTAAGTACTTCTAGGAGCAAAATCTAAAATGAAGTATCTGTTAGTGGCTTTAACTTAAATTGTGAAAATTATCCAATTATTATACGTGTTGGTTTTGGAGATTATTGAAAACGCACACAAATGACAGTAGTATGTCGGGTCATGTGGTGAACTGTAATTTACCTCTGAAATAGCAATCAGTGATTGTGTATAAAGGCTGGCTTTTGAGAGAAATGTAAGCATTTCAGTGATGATAAAAAAAATAACAATAGATGGGTTACAGATGTTTTTATGGCCCTGATTTGGGTAATGACTTAATAGGGGGAATATAGATTTGCACATTTTTTCCGGTTGTCCACCATAACACACAATTTCTTAGTGAAACTCGTTTCTTTGTTAATGAGAAGAAATTATGTGGTGTTAAACACAGTTGGAACAAATACCTCAAGTCCTTGGTGAGTATGCTGCTACAGAGCAAGAGCATGCCTTAAATGGACATGATTGTGGTTATCTACCGATTTTGGTTTTGACTATTCAGCATAAAGCCCCGATTTAACCAATTGAGCTCATAAATAAGGATCTCTAATCCTTTAAATAAGGTGATGTTTTGCAGAGTTGGAACAAAATACTTTGGCCTTGTTTCCTGCTGAATAAGACAAGCCAGAGCACATTTTTATACGTAGTGAACTGACTTGATAATGGGTGGTGTTCACTGATTTCAGTTCCAACCGTGCGCCACAAAGCATTAAACCTTTGTTGTGTTTTCTCCTGTATAGTAAGAGTAGCATGGAGTTGTCAGTACATAGTAAACCTACAATTTTGGGTATGACTGCTGAAATTTGAGCAACTTGCCAACTGGTGTCTAGAGATTTTTCTTTAAGTATGATATTACAAACTTGGCACAGCTGTATTCATCCAGTGTTTAATACAGAATCTCTGTAAACTCTCAGTTTGAAGGGATTGGGTTTATGTTTGCACAAGGCCATTCAGTGGAATTCAGTGACTTATCCCTGAGGCTCTGTGTTGTCTTGGCTTTTTTTGTAGGTAATTGCCTTATTGGAAAGTTACCCTTTGCCTCAGACAGAGGTCACGAATGTTCATCAGGACAAGCCTTTCTGCTATAAAAACTATGCTTTCACCATATGGATAGACTTGACCAGGTGTCTGATTAAGGCCAAAGAATTTAGTCATGGTTTTATCAGAATATAAAATCATGTTTCTCATAAGTATAAATAAGTGTCTTCTGGCAAAGCACCATAAATGCTCTGTGATGGTTGTTCCTCTAGCAAATGGTATGGAAAACAAGTCCATCCATCCGACCTCCAGGTCCTTGTTCAATTTCTTTAGCCACAGCCTTTATACCCAGTTTGCTCAGTTCGGTCATGTGACCAGCTGTGGGAAGAGTTCTCGACTTGACTTAAGCTTGTTCACTGTTACATTCTTAAGATCTTTGCCTCAACAGAAGCTCTAAGGGTCTACAAAAAAAATTACATTTTAGCTCATGTTTTCTTTTAGCAGGTGTCTCTTTCTAAATCATCAACTAAATTTCACATTGGTGGGATGGAAAGCAAAAATCTGAGTGAATGATACCTGAGCTCAGTTTGAACATGGGTTTTGTTTTTAGAGTAATGCTGGAAATGAGAGAATGTGTCAAATAAATGCTTGTTCAAGTTACTCTACAGATGTTAGCCTGTCCTGTGACTCATCTAATAGTGCACAGCTGCCGGTTTTGAACAGATAGAATTGAATAAGAAGAGCTAAGTTTTTTGTTCTTTGTATACTCAATGGTACCATTTTCAGTAATGGGATGTCCCAGCTGTAACAGAAATAGCAACAGAAAATGTTCATTGTAATTTTTTTATTTTTTGGCAAGTGTCAAATTGTCAGTCCTGAAAAGAATTAGCATTGGCGTTTCAATCGGCATTTCTGTTTTTGTGCAATTGTATGGCTTTTTCTGTGGAACAATGTCTGTTTAATGGTTAATTATTAATAATTAAGGCACCTAATCCAAGAGCTGCCGAATCGCCCCTTCATAGTCACGCCCCTTCTTGGACACACCACTTCTCAGCCACGCCCATCCAAGTCTCCTGTTTGCTAATGACTGAAACCTAATGACATATAGCTCCTAATAACTAATAACCTCATTTGTGTTATTGTTTACAAATGTGCAGAGCATATCCAAAAATGGAAAAAGACTTAATTTAATTTATTTATTTATTTTTACACTTGACTAGAGCAACAGTAAACACTAACCTTTCGTCACATATTAATAGTTTTCAATGCTGGGGCATCTTTTACATGTTTGACTAGATGAGCAATGTATCTGGTTGAAATCCAATACCTGTATCAGTACTGATTCCAAATTTAAAAAAAGCTCTATTTTACTGCTAAACGTCAGCATTTTTAAACTGCAAGAATCCTTCAATCTACTATTACTTGTAAGTTTTCACGAAACATAGAACGACTCGATTTTCCTTTTTTTGTGCAGCATTTTATTGTTCCTGAATCTGTCCTCCAGGACATTTAATACCATGGTCTGTATACTACCACAAAACTCATAAAGCTAAGAGTTTTTGAGGAGAATAAAACCTTTAAACATCGGTCAGAAACTATGCATCAGAAACTATGATTATGTCATCATGATATGGCTCTTGAAATTGCATTAGCAACTAGCATCAAATGTAAGATGTCATTTTTTCCGATGTGGTCGTTCTAGTGGAGCCTCATACAGATTTTTTTTTTAATATGGAAGAATTCACATTATGCCAGAGAACTGCGGTACACTGTTGTGGCATGTCTGGCGTCAGCACTTTCAGAGAGGAAGCTGTATTTCTTTTCTTCACTTGAGCAGGGAACCTTAGGGCATCTACCATTTAAAGCACTCTCTAAAGGCTTATGTTTTGAAGAGCTAGTTTTATATTTAAGAAAAAACGATTCTCATCATTCTGTCATTACCACAAATTATTAGCTGATCAGGGAAGATGTATTTATGGTCTCAAGGTTTTTTTTTTCTTTCTGGATTTCCACTGGAGCTACAGAGCTGTCAAAATACACTGTAGTTGAATTCTGTATTGTGTAGCTAAACCCAAGAGACATGTTTTTATTGTTAAAAGCTTGGTTGTGTTGTGGATATTTTAATGGCACAATTAATGGACCTGCCTTGCTTTTTAACTCGTGGAGTTGATGGGCTTTTCCACTGTGAATAATATTTCTTCGTCTCAGGGTCGTACCCATACACCCAAGTTCCGTCACCGGTAACGATCCTCGTCATGAAGGACTATTCGTCCACAGCACGCTGACAGAGTTCTTGGGAGACTTCAACGCAGTGTTCCTTCTGCTCCTGGGTCAGCAGACGCACGGCGCATGTTCAAATCACACGTGAGGATTGCCTGGACTGTTCCGTATGACATAAGAACAATGGCAGCCATGCACAAGCTGCCAAATGGTTTAGATGTTTTCGGGGGTTGAGCTCGTTGAAGGTCTTCCTGATCTCTTATCGTGATGTTCTTCCGCTCTTGAAGCTCGCGTGCCACACAAACACCTCAACTAACTCATTGCAGCATCGCAGTATCTAATTGCCGAATCGTATCAAACGTCTCTGTGGCATATTTGGCAACGCACATGGTCAGAATAGCACCAGATGTACACAGGATGATGTCCTCTGGCACGTTGACTTATGAAGGTCGGCTTTCCCTGTCACTGCGTGCAGCCTTGTCTTGAAACTTTTTTTGATACCAGATCACAACCTAATAGAAAACCTAAGGAAGATTTTTAAGTGATATGTCTGATAGCACTCTCCACCATCACCATCATCAAAACAAAGGCAGTATTTCATGGAAGAATGATGTTCATCCTCTAAGTACTGTTCAAAAGACTTGTACAATCCATGCCAGTGTGCAAGTTGTTCCAGTAGTGAATGGTGGAAAAATCATTTTATGTTGGTTTCTCCATTTATTTGTCACTCTGTACACTGTAGCCACTTAAAATGTACCATCCATTAAGCTCCACATCCCAATGCAGAACACTGTTGTAATGGTAAAAACTTCACTACAAAGGCTTAGTTTAACGCAAATCTACATTCAAATGATGAAACTATAATGAATGGACATTCTGTGTCACCCAGATGAGGACGGGTTCCTTTTATGAGTCTGGTTCCTCTCAAGGTTTCTTCCTCAAACCATTTTAGGGAGGTTTTTTTTGTCACATTTACCACTGACTAGTTCATAAGGAATAAACTTTTAGCAAGAAATTTCTGACATTACATTTAATACGTTTATTTCTGTGAAGCTGTTCTTGGCTATTAGTGCTATACACTTTTAATTGAAGTTAACAGGGTGCAAATAATCCAGTTGCTAACACACTTCTTCTCTTAAATGTGCAAACTTCTCTATTTCTTAAAATCATATAAAAATGGGTAGCTCTAATATGTAGTTTGAGACCCGTGTTGGAGCTATAATTCATATAGCTAGATAGGGGGGGGGGGGGTGTCAGAGGTAGAGATCACAGATATTTTTAAGTAATAAAATGACTGCAGGCGAAAAGAGAGATGAACAGTATGATAAATACTGGATTGTATTACAGACTGTTCATACCTTTCTGACACTTTAATATCTGTTGACAGGAATCTACTGAGGGGGGAAGCGATCTTTTGCTGGGATTAGTGAATTATGGCCAGGTTTTGTAGTGAAGTCTAAATTAATGGCATAGGTTAGAAGCTTTTGAAAGTATAAGCTCAGGCATCATTAGTGCAGTGGAAGGTTACTGTTGATGGATTATTTATTATTTGTAATGATTCATGAGTAATTGCAGTTAGAGATCTGGAGTATATTTAGATGATTTGCTGTGCATAGTATATGTCAGTTGGAGCACAATCAGCCCTGGTTTTGTTTGGAACCATTAGAAGTTTTTACAATGTCTAACAAACATTGCATACATGTTCACAAAAATCATTCTTTTATTTGCCAGATATTTTTAATTGCGACATTTACCAAATTACATTGTTACATTAAACAAATGGTCAGCAAATTGTAACACAGTATATAAGAAGGAGTTCAGTTATATGTTCAATACCACAGTGCTGTTGATTAATTCAGAATTAGATTTTTGGATTTATGATTATTATAATTTATGTACATTTATACACTTTTGCTAATATCTTACCGCTTCAATAGGAGCACCCAAAAACACCTGGTGGTCCCTATGAACACACTTTAGAACTTAAAATTGTTGGAATGTAAGGAGCTTCATTGAAAGGAATCTGCAGTATCAGTACAGTAAAACCCCGTTGGACGAGCATAATTCGTTCGTGAAAATTGCTCGTAGGTCCATTTGCTCGTATGTTTGAACTAGTTTTCCCCACAAGAATGAATGTAAAAGTGATTTAATCTGTTCCGAAACCTCATACGATTGCTTTTTTCTGCACTTTAAACGTCTTTGTAGCCTATTTTAAGAAACAAATACACTGCAAATTACCATACGGTAAACATCATTTAACACTTACCCATGAGGTGGTGGTTGATTGCGAGTGTGACACGAACACCACGTTCGTACTGTTCGACTATTTCCTTCTTGGTTTCAATGGTAATTCTATTTATTTTTGTTTTCACAGCACCATCACTGATTTTCTTGGGAGACATTTTTCAAGATTTCTCGTGACATAAAAATATAACACTAAAAAAAAGTTACGTTTTTGCTGCACTGAACAACGAGAGCGACACAAGATGAACTAAGCGACTGATCGACGAAAGCGGGGAACCGGCAGCGTGGGTTTGCTCGTGCATTCGAAATTTGCTCGCAAAATAGGGTCAAATTTGCTCGTATCTTCGTTTGCTTGTACTATTAGTTGCTCGTACAATAGGGTTTACTGTACTTTGTAACAATAAATGTGTAACTTCCAACACAAAAAGGAACATCTTAAACACTGCAGACTTGGGAACATGTCCAGTTGTGTTTTTTTTGTTTGTTTGTTTGTTTTGTCTTATTAACTTCACAAGAGAGACAAACCTGCATGGAGGATATCTGTTCTCCACTACATTTAATCAAATTCAAAATCATTCTACAATTCGAATTCCAGCCATAAGGAAAAAACATTTTTGTTAAAAAAGTCCTTCAAAAAGCAGTGTGGGAATTGTATTATACCTAAAAATAACATTGTACAGTAAGTGTGTGAGAGAAATACAGTCTGGTTTCCATCCATAGGTTAAAAAATGTGCACCTCCAGCTCCAGTGCAAACAGAAACGACCACCAGTGAGGATTTCTTTTTTCCCCTGTCAGAGAAACTCTTGGAAAAAAATTCTCAATTCTCAAAGACTCAATGTCTACACAGGAAGTCTGGGGAATAGATTATCTGTGGTGGGCTTTAAATAATAGCTGGAGACTGGAAAAACCTTGTTTTCAAAGTGTGTGTGTGTATGTATATATATATAATATAATATGCTGTGTGTGTGTGTGTGTGTGTGTGTGTGTGTGTGTGTGTGTGTGTGTGTGTGTGTGTGTGTGTGTGTGTGTGTGTAAATATATACACAGTATATACAGTGAGGAAAATAAGTATTTGAACACCCTGCTATTCTGCAAGTTCTCCCACTTAGAAATCATGGAGGGTCTGAAATTGTCATCGTAGGTGCATGTCCACTGTGAGAGACATAGTAAAAAAAAATTAATCCAGAAATCACAATGTATGATTTTTTAACTATTTATTTGTATAATACAGCTGCAAATAAGTATTTGAACACCTGAGAAAGTCAATGTTAATATTTGGTACAGTAGCCTTTGTTTGCAATTACAGAGGTCAAACGTTTCCTGTAGTTTTTCACCAGGTTTGCACACACTGCAGGAGGGATTTTGGCCCACTCCTCCACACAGATCTTCTCTAGATCAGTCAGGTTTCTGGTCTGTCGCTGAGAAACACGGAGTTAAGCTCCCTCCAAAGATTCTCTATTGGGTTTAGGTCTGGAGACTGGCTAGGCCACGCCAGAACCTCGATATGCTTCTTACAGAGCTACTCCTTGGTTATCCTGGCTGTGTGCTTCGGGTCATTGTCATGTTGGAAGACCCAGCCTCGACCCATCTTTAATGCTCTAACTGAGGGAAGGAGGTTGTTCCCCAAAATCTCGCAATACATGGCCCCGGTCATCCTCTCCTTAATACAGTGCAGTCGCCCTGTCCCATGTGCAGAAAAACACCCCCCAAAGCATGATGCTACCACCCCCATGCTTCACAGTAGGGATGGTGTTTTGGGGATGGTACTCATCATTCTTCTTCCTCCAAACACGTTTAGTGGAATTATGACCCAAAAGTTCTATTTTGTTCTCAAAATTTTGGTTTGTATCATACAAATAAACAGTTAAAAAATCAATATATTGTGATTTCTGGATTTTTTTTTTTTTTTTAGATTATGTCTCTCACAGTGGACATGCACCTATGATGACAATTTCAGACCCCTCCATGATTTCTAAGTGGGAGAACTTGCAAAATAGCAGGGTGTTCAAATACTTATTTTCCTTACTGTACATACACACACTATATTACTAAAGATTTTCAGACACCTGTTCATAAATATTGTGTGGTTTATGAGCATTGCATTCCACATTTAGTCCCAATTTGCTCTAATAATTCCCTCCAATCTACTGGGAAGATGTTCCACTAGATTTTGGAGTGTTCTTGTGGATGTTTGTGTTTATCAGCCAGAAGTGTGTTACAAAAGGCAGGTACTGATGTAGGGTGAGTATGTAGGGTTGTCATTTTTTTATTAAATTTTTATAAGTAAATAACCTGAATTAGGGTTTTCTGTAGTTATAATAAGAAAAACATCAAATTAAAAAAAAAAAGTTTTTTATTTGATTAATCAAACGAAAGAGATCAATTATCAAAATACTTGTTGGTTGTGGCCCGTGTGTGTGTGTGTGTGTGTGTGTGTGTGTATGTATGTATGTATGTATGTATATATATATATATATATATATATATATATATATATATATATATATATATATATATATATATACAGTAGTAGATCTTCTCAAGGAATAATACTATAAAGATTAAACTTGAATATATTTTAGTAGTCAATGTGCAGCTTGTGTAGCAGTACAGATTTACTGTCCTCTGAAAATAACTCAACATACAGCTAATATTGTTTAAATAGCTGCCAACAAAAGTGAGTACACCTTTTGTTGCCAGCTATTTACAGTACACTTGTGAGTACAAGTGATAACAGCTGTATGTTGTGTAACCATGCAAAGCCATGTCTCTTTATTTCATTCAGTCATTTATCATGTTACAAATTTGTGTATCTTGTATTAGAGCAGTTAAAATTTGGTGATTTGAGTACAATTCTCTCATACTGACTGCTGGATGTTCAACATGGAACCTCATGGTAAAGAACTCTGAGGATTTAAGAATTAGAATTGTACCAGAATTATAAGCCCAGGTTATAAGATGATCTGTAACACCCTGAAACTGAGTTACAGTGCAGTGGTCAGGGTCATACAGTGGTTTACTAAGATGAGTTCCACTTGGAACAGGCCTCGCAAGGGATAATCACAGAGGTTGAGTGCGTCAGTTGCAGAAGGTGGCTTCAAAAAACAGATGCAAGAGAGCAGCATTGCTTTAGAGGTTGCAGAAGTGGAAGGTTCGCTTGTCAGAGCGTACACTTGTCAGAACCGTACACTGCAACAAGTTGGTTTGCAGCTTGTCGTCACAGAAGGAAGCCTCTTCTGAAACTGGCTCACAAGAAAGCCGGCAAGCAGTTTGCTGAAGAACCTGTTCAAGAGCATGAATTACTAGAACCATGTCCTGTGGTCTGATGAGACTCAGATAAACTTATTTGGTTCAGATGATGTCCAGCATGTGTGGTGACGCCCTGGTGAGGAGAACCAAGCAAATTGTCTTGCATACAGTCAAGCATGGTGGTGGTAGCATCATGGTCTGGGGCTGCAGGAGTGCTGCTGGTACTGTGGAGCTGTGGTTCATTGAGGGAAACATGGATTCCGACATGGACTGTGACTTTCTGAAGCAGAACTTGATGCCCTCCTTTCAAAAACTGGGCAGAACAGCAGTTTTTCAACATAATAACGACCCCTAACACACCACCAAAATGACAACTGCCTTCCTGAGGAAGGTAAAGGTGACTGAGTGGCCAAGTATGTCTACAGACCTGAACCTCACTGTGAGCACCCCTGGGTCCTCAAGCAGAAGGTAGAGAAGCGCCATGTGTTTAACATCCAGCAAATCCGTGATGTCATTTTGGAAGAGAAATAGAGGATCCCAGCAACAACCTGTGCAGCTCTAGTGAATTCCATGCTCAGGAGGATTAAGGCAGTGCTGGATAACAATGGTGCTCACATAGAATATTAACACTTTGGACACAATTTTGACATGTTTATTTATTTAAACAATAACGGCTGTATGTTGTTATTTTTAGAGGACAGTAAATCTATACTGCTGTTCAAACTGCGCATTGACTACTCTACTCTTCTATAGTATTGTCTCTTAAAAACAATAAAATGGTTGCTGAAATTTGAGGGGTGTACTCACTTTTGTGAGTGTGGAAACATAGCAAAAGTTCCTTTTGGTGTCCTGATGATTTACGTAATTTAACACACCATAATTACTTTAAAACATTCAGAGGAGTATTTTTACGAGCTGCTCTGTCATCTGAAAATGTTCTTTTTTTCTTTTTTCCACGTGGTTAATAGATGTTCATGTTGTGAACTTGTTCATGTCTATAACCTTTGAAACATGTCTAGTCTTCATGCTCTATGTTGAGTTTGGTTTCACTAATAATAAACAAACATTTGCATTAAGCATCTATATTTGTTCATGCCCATGTTGATTAGAGTATTAAATCTCTTCTAGATATCATGGTAATGCAGAATAAACTAAATGTACTATACGCCAAACAGCACTTCATTTTCTTATTTTATTTTAATAAGTTGCCAGTCTGCTTGAACTGGTTATTAAAATATATATTTAATCATGTTGAAACACCAACATTTAAAAAAAGATGTATTTAGTAAAAGGTTTTGTTCCTCGGCACCGATTCTATACGTCTTCCAAAAGGTATTTCCTCAGAAATATGTGGTATGTGTGCAGGTCATTGCATGTCATTTACATTATTTTCATCTCCATTAAAGCTTTGTGTCAGCCTGTGGATGGGGGGAATAAAGTCATTCCGAATCCTTTCATCAGCATGGAAATGTTTTCTTATGAGATAAATGGCAAATCAGACGAACTTTGTATTTACAGTTTAAATTTAAGGAGACAGATCTACCCAAATCCTGCCTGCACAATGTCTCCCAACAATTTCCTTCATTCCAACTTTAATTTGTCATTAATCTGTAGTTCATGTAATATCGTTGATACCTTCTTAAGTCTGCACACAGTGCGGAAAATCAAATCATAGCTGTAATGGATTGATGCTACTTGCAACTAGAGGTATGCAGTGGACTTGGTGAGCTCTGGGATCCAACAAGTTGCAAAAAAACATGTTTTTTACTCTCATGTGGGTCAAAGATGAAGCTCACAGGTTATAGAAGCTCATGTTGGGTAACATCAGAGTGTATTGGAGACTGAAATACATTTACATTTATGTCTGGTGTATACAGGGTTTTATTTATTCATTTATCTGCAGTAATGACTTTTTAATAGTAGTCAGGGTGGCTTTGTTGTTGTTTTTTGCATTTTTCCTTTAAACACAGGAATTCATGTTTATAATGGCAAATTATGGAATGTGACAATCACCATAACAATAAGCTCAGAGCTGTTGTACTGATGTTATTCGTTGTGTATAATCACATTCTTCAGCAATAAATGTGCACTCGCACTGCTCGTATACTGAGGGCGTATGCCAATGAATGTCCCTGAACCTGGTCTCAATTGTTTGGCAGGAGAAATACCCAGATCTGGTTCAACTTCCTGAGGGCTGCAGATCTGAAATCATGGTGATCCAGAGTCCACAACTACCTGGGTAAAAAATTTTTTCTTTTTCATCTTTGACAATTTCAAATGCAAATCTTTAATTTATTGTTAGCATCGTTTCATTGTGTCACTATGTCCAGCTTGCATTGGCTCTTATTACTACCAGACTCGAACATGTCTCATGCATTATGCAATAACACGTCAAATTCTTGAGGTGAGCAAATGATCACCTGCAGCGTGCAGAGCTTTGTGCTCTTCAAATGAAACGGAGATCATACAGGTGAGCGGGATCGTTACAGAATCCAATATCAGACAGCTAATCGTTTAGTAAAGTTTGATATTTACACAAATACAAATCTGTCACAATGCTGACAGAATAATCCATTCTTGATTGTGTGAGATTTTGTGACTGCACTGAATGAACTGCTCTTTTTCTATTTCAGGTGTATGATGAGCATTTTCTGGAACATTGGCGTCAGTAAAGAAGGGACCGTTAAGGCGAAGCTCGACCTACTGATGAAAATGCCTGAGCAAGGTCAGCATTCTATGTACATAAGACATGAGACATGTGTTTGTCTCACTGAAATGCCACCATACAGCAGCAATTCAAATACCAGTATTGGCAAACCCTCTTTTCATTACCGCATACAGGCAGATACCAAAACTGCTGTGAATTTAGTGAAGGGGAAAAAAAACTAGGTTTATTTAATTACAATTAAGAAAAAGTCAAGCAGACAGACTGCAGTCTCTGTGGCAGATCAGTGACAAGACTAAAGAGATTGGTAGAAAACATATTGCATGGTGAACTAGTTATGTGCATTATCACAGAAACAGAACAGCTTTTTTTTCCCTCATTACACACAGAAATAGTTTCTTGTATTACCTGGAACCAGTTATGAGAGCGCTAATAAAAGCTGGTGTGTGTGTGTGTGTAGTGCAGCAGGCAGTGGAGTTTAGTACAAACAGCATTATCTCATGTGCCCTGGATATCTGTGTGGATTGGCTTTAATAATCGTGAACCAGTAGTTTTGAGGATGATTAGGCACTTATACATTCTAACTCTATCTCTGTGAAGCTGAAGTGAATGGCAGCAAGTGAACATTTCATCCTCAAAGTTGATGTGTTGGAAGCAGGAAAAATGGGCAAGCGTAAGGATATGAGTGAGTTTGACGAGGGCCAAATTGTGACGTCTAGACGACTGGGTCAGAGCATCTCCAAAACTGCAGCTCTTGTGGGATGTTCCTGTCTGCAGTGGTCAGTATCAATCTAAAGTGGTCCAAGGAAGTGGTGATCTGGTGACAGCGTTGTGGGAGGCTGAGCCTCACTGATGCACGTAGGGAGCGAAGGCTGGTCCATGTAATCCAAAAAATGAGCTCCTGTATTTCAAACTGCTGAAGACGGTACTGCTGTTAATGCTTAATGGGTCAGAACTGTTTTGGCAGTAACAGGGGGAACCATCACAATATTAGGCTGGTGGCCAGAATGTTTTGCCTGATCGATGTAAATATATATATAAAAAAAAAAAAAAAAAAGCTATCACTAAAGATTTCTTCTTTTTTTTTTTTTTTTTTTTAAACAGCTGAAAAACTGGATACGGAAAACGTGATGGCGTCGGCCCCGGAAAGCTTTCGGCGTCTCCTGTCGGTGTTCGGAGAAGAAGCTACGATCGAAAGTTTAATACAATCTGTACGTTTTTGAAATGTCAGGCAGCACAACAAATTGTTCAAGCACATATCGACTTTCTTTACAGTTTTATTCAGTATAAACACCATCGCCCATTAAGAAAGGTATTAATGCTGTACACATTCTGTCACCACATGTACACGTGTGCACGTAGCGTATGTAAATATACATCATTAGACAATAGCTAGAAAAATAAATAATTTAAATAGAAAAATGTGACAGTAAAATCCACTTTGTCTCTTGAATAGTGAATAAGTTTAGTCCTTATTTTATCTGCATCACAGTGATTGTGATTTGATGGGAGGATTTAATAGTAACCTGGGTTTCAGTTTAGCAAGTACACATATTTTAGTTCTTTGTGAGGAGTCAGTCAAAGTTTTGCTCTGTGCAAGTTTATTAAATCCCAGACACTGCCAATCAAAAGCTTTCACTCTCTAGTTAATTAAGCTGTTGGTAATTAAAAAATACTGTCAAATGTATTTGAGATGTAATTAAAGATTGGGTGGAAGTGAAATAATACAGATGTGGGGAAAAAATAAACCTTGGGAAAGAAAAAAACTAATCGATTTAAACTATACCATTACATTTATAGCATTTAGCAGACCCCCTTATCTAAAGACTTCTTTTATATAACGGAGCAGTTGAGGATTAAGGGTCTTACTCAGAGGCCCAGCAGTGGCAGCTTGATAGTGCTTGGATAGAAACTCAGTCAAAAGTTCAACACCTTCACCACTGAGCTCCCACTTCCCAGACTGATGCTGCCCTGTTTGTCCTAATTATCGCTACTATTGAACCTCCCTTTCTACATCAATATACTGTAATATATATTATAGATATGAACGATTAAGACCCAAATCCCTAATTTAAGAATAAGTTTAAATTTTAATAAACTGCAGGTCAACTTTTGACTGGCAGTGTAGAACGAATGACTTTCCTTAGTAACAATACAAACATCTGGTTGTGCACCATTTCATTTGTATCTCTTGCATGAAGGTAACACTGACCCCACATCCGATTTCTATTTTAAACTACAAAACTGTTCTTTTACTTTTTCACATGTAATGACCACTGAACTAAAAATCTGCAGCACAAAGTACCAACATTTACAGAGGCACATCGGGAGAAACAGTAAGAGTTCGGCCGATGTTGAAGGCTGTCCATGTTTAATTCCATGAAAATCCTCTGAACTGTTGATTAAGGCCTCGAGAACTGACATGCGCAAACATGCCGTTAAAAGTCGAATCAAGTCATGGAGTCGTTCAGTTCAACCAAATGTGAGAAATAATTTTAGTGGTTTAAAACTGCATTAGTCGTAGCAATCCCTAAATCACATCTGAACTGAAAGCTATTTATAAAAAATAAAACATTTTATTCGTAGCCAAAGCGATGATGCATTACGAGTCTGTGACTGAATACAGACATGCACTTGATCTGGCATTGCCAAGCCAAGCTGATACAACCATCGACTACAAGCACAGGCACACACTGTCTCTGAATGTGATGTATAGTGTTGAGTTACACAAGTGGTCACACAAGAAGTGACATTTGTAAAGTTTATGTATTTTGTTTTCTCTATAAAAGATTTGGCTATGCTGTGCTTTCTGCTGTAATTAAACAGGCCAGACGTATGTACTGAACTACAGGCAACTCATTAAACTACTTTATTATAAAGAACACGCCATTTTAAATTGAACAAACTTCTTTAGGGCGCTCAGTTGTGGAAACGCCAGCGTGACTCGCTTGACTTCTGTGCAACTTGCGTGTTGCATGCCTTTGGTCCGCATAAAAAAACCTTAACCATCGTTTAGTCTGATTCAGGGCCAAACAAAAGTCCAGCTCCCTTCAGTGTTCTACAAAAAAACCTAGTCTACATCCACTGCATCTGTAGCAAAGATTTTTGGTAATTATTCATGTGTTACTCTTTAGGTGGATGGAGATTGGGCCTTAAAAAATAAAAAAACCCTGGTGAAAACACTGAAAATCATGTTCAGTAAAAACATAACGGATTAGAAACAATTAAGCAGCAAACCCGTGCAGTGGTTAAACATCAGCATGCAATGTGCATTTTCTTTTTGAACTAGAGCCAAAAAAAATAAATCAAGCCCCAGCAAAAGTGATTTGAGAAGCTTGATTGCTTAAATACTAACTGATCGGTACAGTACTTACTAAACATACAAAAAAATGATGGCGTTAATCTAAATGCAGCAACATGCATTCAGCGTACTAGCCATACTGTAAATCTTATTAATGTCAGTGGTCACAGACCCAAACGTTGTAGAGTAGTAGTCTCGTGTTACATCAAGTATCCATCTTTTTTTTTTTCTTTAAACAAAAATCATCCAAGTATCGACACAGAGACAAATTCACAAAAATACACAAAGCCACTTTTGGCACCAGAATGCTGCTGTGACCACCGAACATGCCCCTTCATTCTCTCTGTGACTTTCATTCCTCGAAGGGCTCAGTCACTTCACATTACAAAAAACATGGCACACACCTTAATGGGGGAAGGACAAACAAATAAAAATAATAAGAATAATACACACAGATGGTGTGTTCAGTTTTTGCCTTTTGCCACCGTTCACGTGAGCAGCAGCGTGTGTTCATACAGAGTGAAAGAGCAGCGTGCAGTCCTGCCGCTCAGTGTAAAGGCTGGAGGGAGGCAGCTCCTGTGTGGCGTTTGTGCTCTTCAGGTAATAGTTGAGGATTTTGGAGTCGAGTTTATACTGGTGTGGGATGCTCTCGTACGGTTTGGGGTCCAGGTCCAGGATGGAGACGGAGAATGCGAAACGAGACTTTGTAGGCTGGATTTCTAAATGCGGCTGTAGTCTGTAGGAACAAAGTTTTCAAGTACAGTTAGAATAACGAGCCACACCCACTTTATCTGCTTAGAGAAATACCGGCATCATATACAGTGACCTTTATGTGCCACACTTTATTGCAATAAAGTATTTAAACTGCTCCCTCGCTCGCTCGCTCGGCTTTAGCACAGTGAAGACTCTTTTATGAGCAGGAGTTCTTAATTACTCAGCTTCTGTGCAAGTCATTTAGGAAACAAGCGTGAAACCGCGTCAGTAGGGTCTGATAAATGCACACGTCTGCACGCGCAACGCACACACACTGCTCACTTAAGCAGACTTTACAATCCTGCCATGTGCTCTTTTATCTATAGATGACTACAGCACAACCTAGTGGCTCACACCTGGTTACACAGTGCTGACGGATTTCCCATGCAGCTCCAAATTGGTGCAGTTTTGTTCACCATGACAACAACATATTATTGTTTCCAAAGCTCATAACTGAAGCACTTCATGGGCCTGGTCGTTTTGTTTGTATTTAAAATGAGTTCTAATTAGACTGATTATTAGGAGTACATCACATTTACCAAAATAATACAATATTATTATTGACCCTACACCCAACCTGGTGGACTTTTGTTTAATTGGCACATAATACAATGCAGCTTTCAAGTCGTCAACTGCAGGGCCATGAAAGCAGCGAAACAATTCTGACCACCAAGGAAAGATAAATAAGAAAGAAAAATTTTTTTTACGGTAACGTCAGGAGCACACAGGGTGATTCTGGTAAATCGATTGAAAACACAAGTTTCCGTAGCTGAGACTCATTATGGCAGAGGGAAATAGTCAGTAATAGGTTTTTGCAGACCACAATTAACTTTTACAGAAACTGTCAGATGTCATCATGTGTGAACTTTAAAGAAGCAGTGAAAAAGATACATTGTTGATGTGAACAGAAATCATGTGAAGAGATGGTAAAATCTTTAAATCCAATTTTTTTCCTTTTTGAGATACTTGAGATATTAAAATGTTAAAACTCTGAAATACATGCATGAGCAGGTTTTAATTCTGGCAAAACCTGTACTTTTCAAATATATATATATATATATATATATATATATAGTAGCTGTCAAAATATGACCACTTGAGTTTTCCCAGGCCACAGGGCTCTACAGTACCACCATTTAAGTAAAAAATAACAGAAGCTTGGATGGAGAAAAATGGATGAAAGCTTTTCTGTTGCTAAATAAACGTCATGCCGTGCTGTAAAGAAGAGGTCAACCGATTGTACACCCAGAAGATTAATCAGGCTGATTTTTGTGTCATTTGTGCTGCAAATTAGGCCAATTATTAAGCAGGTGCATCTGACACTAAATACATTCTGCACTTGCAGGAGAGAAACCAATTAAAGAAATGTTTATTGGAATAGAGATTTTACCAATGGACATTGTCAGAAAGGAGCTTTACACAGGCAGAACATGACCCTCCCATACAACAGGTGGCAGTAATGTGTATTTGGCATCCAAACAGGAAAACCTAGAACTGTGAATATATAAAGCAAGCAGTGTTTACACTGAATTTCTGTATCATGTCTTATTAGTTAACTATAAGAATTGATGAGATAAACCAAATAAATAAATAAATAAATCGGCATCATGTATCGGCATCGGCCAAAATTTTAAACCCATATCGGTCGACGTCTACTCTAGACAACACTGTATTGTACAGGTAGCTTGTAAATTGTAGAAGACCTCAATATACACTCCTGGTCAACTGAAATGAGCTAATTAATGTCTAATTGTTGTGCATTATGTGAAAAAATCTGAAGTTTTTTGTTGTTGTTATTGACCGCTTTTGACATTTCAAACTGAAAATATGACAATTGCTTTAAAATGTAGTTTATCATAATGTGTGTAACAACAAAAAAATTACAGCCTCACTAATCTAGTTGGCTTGTAGTTAAACAGCACTTATAGATTTGGTTACCTTTAACTGAAGTGATGTCAAAGTTTTTCTGTGAAGGTCCTGAACTGAGTTCAGTGAGGGGGAATATTCAGTGCAGCTTAAAAGGCTCATTTCAAAGACATGTTTTATAAGGATATAGATGTTGTATGTATGTTATTGCTAAAATTAGCCAAGGAGTTGTGTAGTTTGATAAATTGTGCACAATGAAATGTGTATTTAATTGTGCAATAAATGCATTTAGGGTGATATTTATACACGTATTATACTCAGAAATGTATTTAAATTTGAGGACTGCTCTGGGAATATGCATTACTCATTCAGTGATAGTTGCTGAAGCAGAGAGCAGCTTTTCAAAGCTTAAACTAATCAATAGGGGAAACATTATAGTCAAAGTATATCATAGTACTTGGATACTTAAGTACCTTTGAAGGCAAATACTTCTGTAATTTTACTGAAGTGAAGGTTTGATGGGAGCACTTTTAATTTTTACTGAAGTAATATTAATATTTGACCTACTGTATCTCAAGTACTTTGGTCCACCACTGGTCATTATTGAAAAGCAAAGATTTCTCAAGCCTACATGTGCCTTTTATAGTGTGGTACATTACGTTATCATAGCTTTTTAAAGCCCCCCGCTGTTTCGACTGTGTACCTGATTTCTTTTAGCACAAGTACTTCTAAAGATATACAGTGAGGAAAATAAGTATTTGAACACCCTGCTATTTTGCAAGTTCTCCCACTTAGAAATCATGGAGGGGTCTGAAATTGTCATCGTAGGTGCATGTCCACTGTGAGAGACATAATCTAAAAAAAAAATCCAGAAATCACAATATATGATTTTTTAACTATTTATTTGTATGATACAGCTGCAAATAAGTATTTGAACACCTGAGAAAGTCAATGTTAATATTTGGTACAGTAGCCTTTGTTTGCAATTACAGAGGTCAAACGTTTCCTGTAGTTTTTCACCAGGTTTGCACACACTGCAGGAGGGATTTTGGCCCACTCCTCCACACAGATCTTCTCTAGATCAGTCAGGTTTCTGGTCTGTCGCTGAGAAACATGGAGTTTGAGCTCCCTCCAAAGATTCTCTATTGGGTTTAGGTCTGGAGACTGGCTAGGCCACACCAGAACCTTGATATGCTTCTTACAGAGCCACTCCTTGGTTATCCTGGCTGTGTGCTTCGGGTCATTGTCATGTTGGAAGACCCAGCCTCGACCCATCTTCAATGCTCTAACTGAGGGAAGGAGGTTGTTCCCTCAAAATCTCGCAATACATGGCCCGGTCATCCTCTCCTTAATACAGTGCAGTCGCCCTGTCCCATGTGCAGAAAAACACCCCCAAAGCATGATGCTACCACCCCCATGCTTCACAGTAGGGATGGTGTTCTTGGGATGGTACTCATCATTCTTCTTCCTCCAAACACGTTTAGTGGAATTATGACCCAAAAGTTCTATTTTGGTCTCATCTGACCACATGACTTTCTCCCATGACTCCTCTGGATCATCCAAATGGTCATTGGCAAACTTAAGACGTGCCTGGACATGTGCTGGTTTAAGCAGGGGAACCTTCCGTGCCATGCATGATTTCAAACCATGACGTCTTAGTGTATTACCAACAGTTACCTTGGAAACGGTGGTCCCAGCTCTTTTCAGGTCATTGACCAGCTCCTCCCGTGTAGTTCTGGGCTGATTTCTCACCTTCCTTAGGATCATTGAGACCCCACGAGGTGAGATCTTGCATGGAGCCCCAGTCCGAGGGAGATTGACAGTCATGTTTAGCTTCTTCAATTTTCTAATGATTGCTTCAACAGTGGACCTTTTTTCACCAAGCTGCTTGGCAATTTCCCCGTAGCCCTTTCCAGCCTTGTGGAGGTGTACAATTTTGTCTCTAGTGTCTTTGGACAGCTCTTTGGTCTTGGCCATGTTAGTAGTTGGATTCTTACTGATTGTATGGGGTGGACAGGTGTCTTTATGCAGCTAACGACCTCAAACAGGTGCATCTAATTTAGGATAATAAATGTAGTGGAGGTGGACATTTTAAAGGCAGACTAACAGGTCTTTGAGGGTCAGAATTCTAGCTGATAGACAGGTGTTCAAATACTTATTTGCAGCTGTATCATACACATAAATAGTTTAAAAATCATATATTGTGATTTCTGGATTTTATTTTTTTTTGTCTCTCACAGTGGACATGCAGCTACGATGACAATTTCAGACCCCTCCATGATTTCTAAGTGGGAGAACTTGCAAAAAAGCAGGATGTTCAAATACTAATTTTCCTCACTGTAAGTTAATGCAGAGCCCTGGACCATCACACATATGTAAGAGAACATACAGTATACAGAGCAAATGGTACTTACTTCTCATCTTCTCCACAAGGTGCAAATGTGATCATAATCGAGCAATCCTTAGCAGTCATTGCTACTCTGTACTGATGAACCTACATTTACATCAGAAGCTGGTCAGTATTATGTTCTTATTTACTTTCAAACACTTGAAAGAGCAAATGCGATTTTCAGCCCTACCTTTGCGACCGCATATTCTATGGAGCCGTCATCTTCAGAAGGACATGTTTTCACCTTCTCCAGGAAACTCGCATCATAAGGACCATCTATCTGTAATCTATTCCTGAAACACAGAGTATATGATCAGTGTACTGGTGCATTATTTTCAGACTATTACGTTACCTAACTTTCAATAAAAGAAACCACTGTACTCAAAATTTTGAGAAATTACCATGTACAACCAAATTCCCCTGTAGAATCAAAGATTGTGGAGATTGTGTGCTTTTACACCACCTAGTGTTTACTAATAATCATTACACTCTAGCAGAGCATGGCGCTGGTATAAATCTCACCTCTCTTTAGGAAACTCCTCCAGATATTGCTCCACTCTCTTGTACAGTGGGTAAAGGCCTTCAATATCGAGGTTATCCAACATCTGAGCTTGGAGGATTTTGGCAAGAACACAGTCTTTGGGAAGACCAACAGTGCCTGTACATATGTAGTCATGCGTTATATACAGGTGAAACAGACCTCTCACAAAAGTATCCCAGTTTCGTATTTCATTTAGCGTTATAAAATCTAATGCTCATAGAAACAACAGCTATTAAACTGATTGGAACCCTAACATTAACCTTTAAAGTTTTATCAATGTAATACAGATGAAAAGAGCTGGCAATCAGGCTGCGTTTATGTGCTTCAACAAAGATCTTTTGTACATTCGATCTGAAGAATTTATCTGCTGTACATGCGATTTCTTTGTCTAGCTTTTATGCATGCTCATTGTTTTTGTAATCCACTCAATGAGACAATATAATAACCAAGCTGACAGCAGCACTGTTTACATCCTCACAGGATTTCAAAGTGACATGTCAAACAAACCATCCCTATTCATCAGGTTTCCCCGTCAACCTGTTAATTGTTTACCGGCTTTATGCAAAATCTGTCCATGTGGCAGTGTGGAAATTTTAAAAACACACAAAAAAAGCCATTAGTTTCTCTTTAAAACTTTCCACTGACGTGATTTTCATCAGCTGTGTCTCCAGATAAAAACTACACTCAGATAATCAGTATTCAGTACAGTCGCAGGAGGTTTGGAGGCTACAGGAGTTTTTTTTTTTTTAACACTAAACAAAACAGGAAAGTATTGTGGTTAATAATAATAATACTATGATCTCAAGGTTGGTCACTTATGAGAATTGTGCAGCACCGCCCTTATTACTCAACTGTATCACCATCATGTCACATGAACATAGAGTATGGTGACAGGCTACCAGATTGCAATATATGTACAGTGTGTATGCAAAGTTTTCTTTGCGCTAGTGTTTGAGTGTGAATGAGAAAGGTGAAGTGGCAATACTACACCGAGTGAGGAGTTGAGCCGTAAAGTTTGATATGTTTTGAAATGTTTAAATTATGTGACACATGTAAAGAAGAAGAAAATGTATATATTTATGACAAAGTGGAACATTTACACTATATTGCCAAAAGTTTGCGGACACCTGGTCATAAGTATGGTACGTGCTTTTTGAGCATTGCATCCATATTTAGGCTCAATTTGCACTTATAAATCTCTCCACTTTTCTGGGAAGATGTTCCACTAGATTTTGGAGTGTGCTTGTGGACATTTGTGCTCATTCAGACACAAGGGTGTTAGTAAAGTCAGATACTGATGAAGGTGAGGTGAGGAGGCCTGGGGTGCAGTCAGCATTCCAATTTATCCCAAAGGTGTTCAACAGGGTTGAGCTCAATAGCAGATCTTCCAGTCCAACCCATGCAAATCATATCTTCATAAAGCTGGCTTTATGCACAGTGGCACTGTCATGCTGGAACAGGTTTGGTTCTCCTAGTTCAAGTGAGGGGAAAATGTTATGTTACTGCATCCAAAGACATGCTATACAATCGTGTGCCACATATGGCTGGGAAAATCAGGTGTCCCAATACTTTTGTCCATATAGTGTACAACACTTTTGCTTTGTAATGTGTGAGATATACAAGATGTCTTTCAGTGCTGTAGCATTAGTTCTCATTCATTAGAACTAAGGGGATGGAAAACGTTCTGATGGGGCAAAGCTCTTCTACAAACTCAAAGAAAACAGTCGTGTGAAATAAATCCTATGGTTTTATGTAGCAGGACATAATAATCATCTGGTCCTTGTCAGGTTTTAAAATGAGTAAATCCAACAGATGAATGAGACATTACACCCTGTCACTATATTACAAAAATAAACATAACTCATGAGCAAGTGTGACCACCTCTATAAAAGCCAAAACTGTAGCAGTTTGTTGGTCTCGGGGGATTCAAGTTATACAGCCATTTCCAAACAAAAGCTTATCCTTCTAAAATCAGCAAGAATGTACCCAAGTGCAAAGCATTCAAGGGAGTTGCCAGTTTTTCCAGACGTGGTCATTCCAGCAATTTCACCCCAAAGTCAAATAGTGCAATGCTCAGAGAAATTGCAAAACAAACAAACAAGAAACATGTTACATCTCAGACCCGACAAGCCTCAGTTATCATGTTAAATGGGAAATTTTTAACCATGAACTATGCCAAAGTATTCTAGTCAAAATTAAGGCCATCTTTCCAGAATTGGGTCATGTGACAGGACAATGTTCCCAAGCACACATGAAAATCTAAAACTAAAAAAGAACAGAATCAAAGTGTTGCAATGGCACAGTTAAAGATGGTTTTTTTTTTTTTTTTTTATATATATATATCCTGCTACATATAACCACAGAATTAGAGGAGGGTGTGTCCTCGTTTTCACATTACTAACTGCTATTTTGTTGTAGAGAACACGAGCGTACACAGAGCCCTAACACTAAACCCACTGATCACCTGTAATGAAAGATTGCAATCGTGATTCAGGTCTTCCAACTTATTATTAGTGCTCCACAAAGAATTGCCTTTAAAGCGTATTTGTTTATAAAAAGCTAGAAGTGTATATAATATAGGCAGAAAATCTGACATACTCTCAAACCTTGTACATTTTTGGTATATTTCACATTTCAGCTATAGCGGTGGCTGTAAGGTTTCCCCAGATGCTACATAAATTAAATGATATATACAGTAGAATCTAATCTTTTTTCTGTGCGCTTATTCTTCCTGTGCAAAACCATATCAAGTTAAAACAGATATTTATAGCCATGACACCATTCACACACCTTTACTAGGTAAAGCATACATGGGCAGTGAGAGGTGAAAAACTATAGGGTCAAGCATAGGGGCAACGTCACTAATACTACATACAGGAAACATTCCTGCCCAACTCCTATAGATCATAAAAAAATACCCCTGTAAGTCATCTGTAAGTGTAAGAAGTTCTCACCATTGCGTAGCAGATCTCTGTGGAGCGGACTGGCTTCACAGAGAATTCTGCTCTCACCAAGCTGCATCTTCCTGTGTTCTCCAGAGCGATTAGAGTCTCCAGTGCTCAACAGAGCGCTGCAGATCACCTGAATGAACTCACTGAGGACAGTCCTGCTGAGCTGGTGACCGTTGCTGTGGTGGAAGTAGGGCCACAGGTGCTGGATGAGCTCATTTAGGTCTGGTTTTTGTTTTGCATCGTCTTTGCAACTGTATATCAGTTCTCCACCCTGAAATAAAGAAAATGGACACAAGATTTTAGATAAAACAATTTGCAAAAGTACATCACAGCAGGTGCGTTTGCCTCAGCAAGCAAGATCTTTTTAAAAGTGCCTTTCAATTAAATTTAATTGAAAAGAAGAAGTATATAAAAGCATTTCAATATAAATAAGTTGTTTTTTTCGTTTCTAAACATCAAAGTGCTCGTCTTATTTTTTAAACAGTTTATATTATTATTATTATTATTATTATTAACAACATTTGTGATCATCAACATTTGAACAGTTTTAATGTTTTAAACAATTAAAAAGAAAATGAAGCTTGGTTAAATATTTATAACAAAAATTAAAAAAAATCTAATTAATGCAATACACTTTATCATATTGATTAAATTGATTAATGAATTTAATTGCCACAAATTAAATTAAATAAATGGAAACATTTAATTAAATAGTTTGCATTTGTTGGACCCCATCATTTTTTTTTACCCCTGGTATTGTGTATGATTTTAATTTTAATTTTAAAAATTGCTGTCAAAGTGTGAGGCGTAGCGTAAACTAACTTGCGGTCCACTGAATAAATACGTTCCTGAGGGAACTCATATTTTAACTATGTTCCGCACGTAAAAAGTATTGCATTTGGTACACGTGTGTACCGAACTAAAAACCCAGTACCGAAATTATACGGGGTACCGTTATACCCCTAGCAACTACTATTATTGTTTTCGTCAGCCAAAAAGTACAAAAAAGCTTTTTCACAGAACAAAGTCAGCAAGAGGTTAATCACATTTTCTGCCAAGCAAGCAAATTTTGTTTGTTCTGACTACTACATTAGCTGAAAAAGCAAAACATGCCTTTCATTTGATAGCATGTAGTAAATATAAATGTTATGATCAGCTACAGTGGTAAAGTAGTAGGAGGAGGTAACGATAAGCACAGGTACTTAACTAATCCAGGACTTATGTAATTAGTTAAATGCTACTTAAAGTTGAGATTTCTTTACCCAACTACCTTGCAGACAAACCATTTTAAAAAACGTTGTGATATTTTGTAATTCAAAATAGAGCGAGTTTGACTAATCAATCTTCTGCATTCATTCCCCAGAAAAGTATCCAAATTAACCTAAAAGTCTGTTTTAATACATTTGCATTTATACATCAGCAATCAGCAAAATGTGTGTTGTGAATTTTTGCTAGGATTTAAAAAAAAAAGATCCTCTGTTCATTCACGCCAGCTTTAAACATTCGCCATGTCATGACTGTGTTACAGGTCATGATAAGAAGAATTCAATACTGCCATTTTATAACTGTGTGAAGGTCACATCACAAATCTGCGCAGACTGCTGCCTAGAGATTTGAAAAATGGTTTCACTATATTAACCCCCCCACCACCTCAAACTGGGAGACACAGTGACCTGTGTGAACTCGGGTCCAATCATCTATACTGAATGTTAAATTGGTTGAATAGGCGTAGGGTTTCTCAAACTCTAATCATTTAACTTACCTTAAATATTTTTAAATTGTTTTGTGGTTCTTCCAGTAGGTTCCTGATTGCAATATACATTCGCTGTTTGCTCCTAGAAAAGAAAAGTGAAATTACCACATGCAGCTTTTCCTCTTTAAAATGTATTTTGGATTCTGTTCCATAAATAGCATCACATATTTCTGAGCATCAGCAGATTTTTTCAAGGGGGGAAAAAAAAAAAAAAAAAAAAAACCAACCTCAAATTAAGTTTATTAATCGAAAAGCACACACATTACAAACATCTGCTGCGGAGAAGTGACGTGATTACGTGGCCAGGTAAATGAAAGCCTGATCGACGTTCATTCATTGATTTTGAGATGTGGAGTGATGGATCACTAAATGAACGTACGCAAGATTAAAAAATAAATGAGAAAATACCGGTGCGTATTTAATGCAGGTGTGAATGAGTGATTACAATGCAATACATTTTACACAAATCTTAAAGACAAGAAGATTAGTTCTTATTTAGCAACACCACAATTCCATAAATGCAGTTTAAATGAAAAAAGGCTAATGGCTTCCTGGCGAAAAAAAAAAAGTCTGAGAACCTTTGCTCTAGACTTCATCATGCCAAATCATCCACATCATAACACTTGGCAGGCATACTCTGGTATCTTAAAACTCAAATATAATGCTTCATCTCTCTAAGCTTTTTCAGCCAAACAGCCCAAAATTCCTTTCCTTCTGCAATCTGACCTTCTTCTTCAGTATATAGAACCACACACAAACACACACACAAACACCATTTAGGGTTGAAATGGCCCCCTTTGTTCCCCCCTAATACTTCTAGTCTAGTCAAGTTTATTTCTATAGCGCTTTTCACAACAGACGTTCTCTTAAAGCAGCTTTACAGAATTTAACAGTTAAAGTGAATGGTGTGTATTTATCCCTGATGAGCAGCCATGGTGACTGTGACAAGGAAAAACTCCCTTAGATGTTATGAGGAAGAAACCTTGAGAGGAACCAGACTCAAAAGGGGAACCCATCCTCATTTGGGTGACATCAAGAGTGTGATTATAAATCTTTAAACAATACAGAACACTGGAGAGAGAGAACTAACATGAGTACTGGAGTGTATGATTGAGTAATGACTTTTCTACAGTCTTTTACAGTCATTTGTGGGTTTACAGTCACTTCTTTAGTACTTGTAAAATGTAGCATTAATCTCGTTTTACAGAATAAGCGGAATTCACTAGATTTTTCGCTGGACATTTTGTCACAATGCCGTGCCTTTAACGGTCTGAATGTTGTATCTGTAGTCAGAATGTTTTATCTGGATAAGACTGTTTGATAAATGATTAAATAGCTGAGTCATTAACGCCACCTTGTATTTTGCATTTTAGTTATTTTCCACAGGCGTATTATACACACCTACCTTGTAGGTCTACTTAATTACTATTAAAATTCCTTATCCTTTCCTGGTAGATCTTCAAGTTTATTATTATTAAGTTCCTCAAATTTATTTCTGATATATTCTGATGTCAGCAATGCAATGTTGATTGAAAAATGTAAAGTTTAAAACACTCACCCTGAGAAGAGATCCAAGGGACAGTACCTGCTTTGCCTGTTCCATTTTCCACTGGCCAGCTACTCAATGAAAACAAAAACATAGCCTCATAAAATCTGCAATGAACCTTAATTTACAGGTGCAAACAACTTAAATCAAAAATAAGCAAAATAACATGACATCTTTTGATGATGGTACAACTATCAAACTAAATTGCAATGTACACCCATGTGTGGAATTCTTCCTGTAGTTTAACAGTGACCACAGAACATAACGCAGACGTATCGAATCTTGTTTCCTAGCATGCATCTGTGAGTATATATGTCTCCTCACCTTAAAATGCTGATGCATACAAAATCGGCATACTTTTCGCTTGCATTCCTTGGTAACATGTCTTGAAAATGGTAGAAATCCACATTTTGGCTGAAGAAAAAAAAAAAAAAAAAAAAAAAGGATAAATAAAGTTATATTCTTGACCACCAAAAAAAAGTTCTTTGTCTTTCTTTAAAAAAATGAACAGGAAAGATAAGTTTGTCTACATTTACATTTTTTATCATTATGCATCTTACACCACACACCAGCTGTCTACACAGTGTCTCAGCAGTGCTTCTGAAAAGTTTCAGTTCTCTATTCATCTTGCTGTCGTTACCTTAATTTCTACACACAGAGGAGGCCGGCAGTCTCCAAAGTGGCATGGTGAAAGGTGGGTGAGGTTGGGAAGGCACAGACCACATCCACTGATAGTGTCCATCACTTTATCACACCGCAGTTCTGCATGAAATGGGGAGAAGTGAGAAGCTGTACATTGTGAAACAGAAACATTTCTAACCCACAGAAATGTAACACTTTGTTTTAAAACATTGTTAGCAAAAGGTTTCCCAGAAGACCAGTGTGTCACAAGGAGGAACTTGGCTTACAGCTGGAGATCATCAGGAGCACAACCATTCTTGCAGTCATTTCCAAATAACAAGGGGGTTGAGAGTCCATAAACATATGCTTATTGGTCTGACTCCTTAGAGATCCAACTTTGGTGAACAATTTGATATTAAAAATCTGCTGTTTCTGATTGAACTGGTCTCTCGTGTTTTGTTTAATTATCCCTTCTGTCTCGTGCGAATCTAGTTCTGAGCTTTTGTGTATTTTCTATGCTCTGCTTCATGACCTGCACTGCTTTGTAATGTTAACCTTCTTGTTTTGCTGGACCAGTAGCATTTCTTGCTGATCCCACTGGACACTTGACGTAATGTGTATGCCATACCATACTTGGGTATGGCAGGCTTTGTATGTTTCAATGAGGCGTTTTAGTTCAAATATTTTACTACATGTTTAGGGACTTAACAGTGTGAAGAACAAAAGAGACAAGACAGGCAAATTAAGGGGTAGATATATACAGACTAAACTATAGATGCAAAAACTGATACAAAGACCAGACATATTGACCACCAAAACATAAACACAAGCAGACCAGCAGAAAGATAAGGTTACACAGCAACAGATACGAGTAGCAATCAAAAAGTGTAAAATGTGCAGTGTATGCGCCGACTTTCTTTACCTGGGCGTTCTTGCTGAATCTTTAAAGAGAGCTGCCGTACAAAGTCCAACGGGAGTTTAACAACTTCCTGTGGACGTTCAAAGCATGTTTCAGAACACTCAAAAGGTTACACCCTTCTGATCAAGCAATGCATTCACAATTATGTTTGTTAAAAATAAAAAAATAAAAAAATATCAACTTACTCCACTATACACATATTTCTCCCCCAACAAGGGCTTCATGACATTTCTGCTATAATCCACTATGTAAAGAATGTGTTGAAAAGCTTGCTCGGTCGTCTGTGTTTGGGGGAAAACAGAAGAAACCACTTCATGTTTCAAAAACATATCAGCTGCTTCACATGATTAACATCCAGCCTGACAGGCACATGCTTACAGAAGTACAGACGATACAGGATTCATTTATTGCGCCATAAAACAGTGATGCAATAAGACAATCGCGTACCTGGTGTGCGTTTTCTGCATCTGCAGACGGGTATTTCAAAAGCCGAAGAACCCTGGAGTGCTGAAGAACAAAAGCACCTGTTAGTGGACGAACTGTATTAAGAACATTTAGATGCCATGTGTCTTTAGTCATATTTATACATTTATCCTGACTATAAAGCTTTACAAATGTTATACCATAAATATACCACAACAAACGTAAATCTGCCCCTAAAACAGGTCTGGTTGGTCTAAATTTGTTGTGCTTTCAGCAGTTTTGTTTTTTTAAACCACCACCAGAAAGAATGTATGCCAAAAACAGTGTGTCAACAGTCACCCTAATAATCAGATTTTCTAATTTTACTTGGAACCATATTATTCAAGTGCTCATGTAATTACAATACTAAGGCAGAACTCAAACATTGATAACTGGTAATCTGGGATCTTGGCTTTTCTACTCCACACATGAAAATATAACTCAAAGAGACGAACATCATGTTTAGAACGAAACTGGAGTTTGGATAAAGGAAAAGCCCCACCCTGAATAGTGTGTAAGCAGGGGCAAAATTAACAGTTTTAAGGGGGACAGAATTTTGGGCCCCCATATATATATATATATATATATATATATTTAATGTTATATTATTGAATACTTTCTTTTCGGCTTCTCCCGTTAGGGGTCGCCACAGCGGATCCTCCGCACGTTTGATTTGGCACGTTTTACGCTGGATGCCCTTCCTAACGCAACCCTCCCCAATTTATCCGGGCTTGGGACCGGCACTAAGAGTGGCTGGGGATGGTTCCCTGACCGGGAATCGAACCCGGGTCGCAGCGGTGGGAGCGCTGCATCTTAACCACTAGACCACCAGGGGACCTATCAATGTTATATTATTGAATAATAAAGTTAATATAGTTAAATTTTATTTACAGGGAATTTATTTTATTTCACCACAGTGTTATAATTTAAAATATATGTGTGTATGTACGAGTAAAAAAAAAACTTAAAATTTTAATTGATGATTGTGGGGCCCCTAGCGTTCTCTTGGGCCCATATGCCTGGCATACTGTGCCGTGCCCCCCCCCCCTAACGGCGCCCGTGTGTACGGCAATGTTTATTATAATCAAAATTATTTTCAGGGGCATCCGGTAACAGTGCTGCAGTAGGCTTTAGTCCTCACTTAAACTCTACCTAAGGGCAAGTGATGCAGCAGAGCTTTAGCGCTGTAGTCCAAGCTCTCTAATCTCCTGTATGCTCAGCTCTATTTAATCCGACTACAAAGCTTCCAAGTTAAACCAATAGCTTCATCGTCAACAGCATCACCTCATTGTTCTCTAAGAAACGGTGCAGAAGCTTTGCAGCAACATGCCAACATATATACATAAAGTTCAATCCTCTGGGCTCCATGGGCGCCGTGTCATGGACGACCCTGCGCTCTAACCCCAGCTTCCAAGCAAGCTGGATATGTGAAGAACAAAATTTCACTGTGCTTTAATGTATATGTGACAAATAAATTCTATTCTATGTCTTGTTTTATTTTTCAACAGCAGCAAAATCAGTGCCTTCTTCTGTGAGCAGACTTTTAGCCTGATCACCCTGAACAATTGTAAACTAAGAAGAAAACTAAAAGACTCTCACCTACACAATATCCTGAGTTCGATAATATCCAGTAAGTCAGCTGCAGCCTTGTTTTTTTGGGGGTTTTTTTACTTTAAAATGAGGTCCACATTCGTGTCTCTCATTAGATATAATAGGAATAAATCAAGTCTGATTTTTTGACTTTTCGAAGGAAAAAAAGTTTGTGCACTTTGGACACTAGTGGTTTGTCTTTTATTTATAGAAAAATTAATAAAAAGTATTTGAAGTTGGCAATGTTTTTTTTTTTGTTTTTTTTTTTATAACAAAAGTGGAAGAAATCAGAGCAGAAGTATTTAGAGGATCTGCAAACAGCACTACAATGATCACTTCCTCTCTGTCTGCCATCTGGCTGGACTTCAGTCACTATATCTACTATATCTCATAGGAAATGAACAGATTTTCTAGGACATGCTCAGGTTGAGAAAGTAAATGGTTGTCACTTGAACAAGGTAATGAACACGGTTGGTTTATGAGCTCATGTTCACACCACCAGAAAGGACAACAGCACCAGGTTTAGGTGGATTGAAACTGCTTTATCTACATCAATGTCAAGACTATAACCATATGGTTTAGACTTACATAACTGGCAACCTAGTTACCAGATAAATATTTATCTAGGCGAGTCATTTTGAAAGACTTCAATGAAAGAAAATAATGTTAATCTAATAACATATCAGAAGTGCAAACAGTCAGAGGTGTGGTCCAGAAAGGACTCGAGAAGTGAACAGATGCTAGCGCTGTGCTGCGTTTATCAACCAACTTAGCGCACAGCACTGACTCCTTAACCAGCTTACAAACTGTAAAACCCAGTGAGATTTATAACCGACACGAGGCTTAAAATCGATCTTTATCCTGCCACTCGTTCAGCTCGGTGCAGTTTTTCTTTCTTTGTATTGCTCTACTTGAAGCGTGTTTGCTAATAAGCCACGCTAGCCCGGTCTCTGCCTGTCACAGTTACCTGGACGTGAGACACAACAAGGCTCTTGTTCCCCTCGCCGTGGTATTTCCAGTCGTTCTCGTCCATTTTGTCTAGTTCCATAACACAGCGCTGAGGACGCGGTGGTTCCACTTAGTTTCACTCCGAAAAGCTGAAAGAAAAGAAAAAAGAAAAGAAAAAAAAAACCCTCTCACAGCTGATTAGGCCAAGCGGGAAAACTTGTGTGTAGAGAGAACAGCCTGAGGACGCCGGACTCCTCTCACACACTGAGGAGGAAAGAGTGCGGCTCCCAGTGCGTCAGAGAGAGCACGCGCTCCGCTCGCTCCGATTGGCTAGGAGACTCAGAGCCGCGTTCTGATTGGTTGTTCGCTTTCGCTAGCTCGCCTTCGGAGCGCCTGACGTGAACAACCAATCAGAACGCTCGCTTTTCTTGTTTAGCGTCAAATAAAAGAACGTCATCTAAGTCGGGGTTGAGGAGACTAACAATTTTCAAGTTGTTTACAGGTTGAAAAATCCTAACACTTTATTAACCCCATTGAATATCTATCTATCTATCTATCTATCTATCTATCTATCTATCTATCTATCTATCTATCTATATAATGAATAAGAAAAGAAGTGCTTGTTCTGCTGTATTTTGGAGCTAACGATGAAACTCTAATCATGCTAGTTTAGTATAAAACTGTGCTTTCTCTGTAAATAATTAAAGCTGGGCAGAGGTAAAATATTTATCTATAAATAAATCTATATATTACTGGTTCACATGATAATGTAAAATTGAATATCATTAAGTACAAAAAGGAGATTTTAACACCATAGTCAACAAAATTATTTAGATTTAGATAAGGTTAAAGTATACCAGTATCTTGGGCAGTTGTTTAATTCATTTGAAGAAGCAAAGAATTGAAACTCCATAGAAAAAAACGATACAAATTTAGTTGTGTATTTAGAGGAGTTAATGCTTAAATGCTGTTCATTCATCTACAGCAACCATCTTATCCTAGTCAGGGTCATGATGTAGCCAGATTAGTTAGTGTATTTATATCAAGCGCACTGGACAGAGATATACAAAGATATACCCACACATACGTAAACAACTTGAGTAGGGATATACAAAAAATCGGACACACACACACACACACTCTAACAACTTGAGTAGCCAGTCCATTTACACACGTTGCTAATCCACTACTCCCATGTTTCAGGAGGTGAAAGGAAACCAAAGAACCCAGAGAAAGCCCATATGAATATAGGAAGAACATGGAAACTGCTCAAAAACAGTAGCCTGAACTAAAATTAGGAACCTGCCACGAGGTGACGTGGCACAAGGCTTTCTTGTATTTAAATGTTATTTGATGCAACACAGTATAAAGAAAAAAGTATACTGTGTTTTCAATATGTTGTAGGTGGTTGATTTTGTTATATGACTATATTGTACTTTTGACACACCGAGCAAAACTACATTGTGTAAAGCACATGTTCTAAGATTAAGAGCAACATTTTTGTTCTTCTAATCTTCTTTGAATAGTAGATTGTCACCAATCACCCTTCCTGCGTCGACGGTTGGTGATGACACCGACTGTTGTTTTCCGTGGCCGACCTGTTCAAAGTGTGGTTGTTAGTATATCAGTGGTTTCTTTCTTTTTCTAGGACATTTCCATATTGTTGGGACATGCCCAATGCTTGTGCAATAGCTTTCTTTTCTCCCATATACAGCTCTCGTGTTGTTTTACCCTTTTTAACAAATGCAGCCTTTACAAGTGAAATCCAAGGCTCAAACCAAGAGAAGACATTCAGAACTGGTAATTGCTTAAAGATTCAGTCTCACCGGGACAAAACTGGGCAACAAGAAACACCTGTTTTAGTATTTTGGATCACTTGAAGAATGAATGTAAAATGTCCTAAGTTGTTAAACACATTTAGATGCAAATATCAGGAAGTGAAACAGAAATTGTCTCATTCAAATTTGGTGTATACGGCTAAAACAAAAGGATTGACCTTGCTCTTACAATAACTTTGGGAGACTACACATTATCATGTGATGGTTAAACCTACATTCCTGTATCTCATAACACTCCTTAATATGCAAGATGTACCATTGTGTCGTGACTGTACAGCAGACACTTGGGCATACATGAATAATTTTTCACCATGAACGTGAATTCAGATTACCATATTTACATTGGTGCAGATATTTTAGGTAGCTGATCATTCTGATGGCCGGAACACTGAAATGGTATTGTGCATGTCACTGCTATGAATGTATATGTATGAACTGTATATATAAATGCAATTACTTATACAAATGTAATATAAAACAAAAAATGAAGAATACTTGAAGATTTCATCTTTAATCAAAATGTAGAAAACATTTACAAAATTTTTACAAGTTAAAAATCAAGCACTGGATCAAAATATATCCATTTCCTCAGTCGTTAAAAAATAATCATCCAAAAAAAAAATTTGTAAAACAAAACATGAACCAGATGTGCCAAGACATTAGCCGGACACGGTCATCACAGTGTAGGATTTTGACGGACTCGAGTGACCAATTCTCAGTTTCTCTTTGCAGTGGTCCACAGAGGTCAGATGAGTCGGTGGTGGCGTGGACTCGTAGAGCACACATATGGACCCGTCCTCCCCTATACGATACGACACTTCGTAGGGGTCGACCCACATCGTCAGCTCGCTGGGCAACAGTGAGAAGAGCTGCTCCCTGCTGAGGCCGATGGTGTAAGCTGCCTTCCCTACTAGCGGGTCCATCCTGTGATTGATCCGGATACAGCGATATCCTGAACCTCTAAACGGCGTGTCGGGGAACCAGTGGTGCTCATAATGCTCTAAAATCAGAGTAAAAAACCTCTGTGCAAGTTTTGAAATGGATTAAGAATAGATTTGTTGCCCTCAAGAAAAGGCAGAATCTTTGGTCAGTACTTGTAAATGTTCCACAAGCTTTACTTCATCCCATGCAGTTGTTCTTTCAATGCTTTGCAGTTCAGAATTGTAACAGCACTTACACACGAGATCTTTTCGAAAACTATTGGGGGCACTAAATCATCTACAGGTGAGCATTTTATATTAGGCCCACCTCAAGTAAGAAGCAAAAAAATCCTTTCAAAAACAACTAATTTTAGGTAATTATTTCATTTGGAAACAAACTAGAAAAAATAGCATTCAAGCAGGATGTAGTAAATTAGTTGGGTTTTTTTTTTTCGTACTTAACATTTAGTTTAATTGATTAAGCTTCTAATATGGCTACCACTTTTATGCCTTATAGCAATCAGCTGGTAAACTCAGAAGATCTCACTGCAGATGCATTGTTCATCTTGGACTTATTATGCCCCTAATCCATTGAAATGAAAATGGAAATCTACAATAATTACGTGATTAAAACAAGAAGTAAATGTGATATTGAAATGCTTTTTTTGGTCAGAAATGTGTGATCTCACCTCCTAAAGCCTCCTCCAGTGAATGGCTGAAGTGTTGGAGTTGGTCTTCAGACAGAAGTCCTGTTCCTCTCAATAATGCGGCAATAAAGTTCACAGCTGTGGCCACCTCGACTTTCATCGCGACAAACAAATGATCATAAGCTGCAAAATATCGAACAATACAATTTCAATGTGTTGGAGTGAAATAATCAGTTCCCCATCAAGCCCATCTTGAAGTTAGTTGGAAGTCTGGCCTTAGTAGTAGGCTTGCCACTTTTTCTTTGTTCACAGTACAGAGATAAAACGACAATTAAACACAACTCACCGACTGCGAAAAGATCAAAACTAATTCTTGTGGACTTTCTGAATTTTTTCTAATCGCAATTTGAACATTACATCCAGCCCAATTGTACAATTAATCGACTTTCTTCCCACCAAAACTTCACTGCACTTCCACTGCCCAGACCAAAATAGGCTCAAAAGGACCCGCATCCCAAATAGCTCTCGGATACCTCTAATAAGTGCGCTAGGCAGGGCGAAGAGATCGAGAGCTTCTGCTCCCTACGCAGTGCACTTTGTATCTATTTGGTATTCGGCCTTTGCAGTTGAAGACGTTGCGGAATGTCAGGTAGTAAACATTCCCGAGCGTCATAGATAGAAGTCAGTCGTCCAATCGGATTTTACGCTCGCGAATACGTCATACGTGTCCGTGCTGGATGGGGGGATGTTTAATGTTTATAATGTTTTCATTTATTACAGTGATTAGTTACTGCACAGTTGCCCAGTAAACTGCACGATAGATAGATAGATAGATAGATAGATAGATAGATAGATAGATAGATAGATAGATAGATAGATAGATAGATAGATAGATAGATAGATAGATAGATAGATAGATAGATTGATGTAAATATCCAAATTAGTTTTAAACTGCTCACCTGTATAACTGAGATAACTGTTAGTTGCTCTGGATAAATGAAAATACATTGTGCAAACTGATGAGTGCACATAAATATGTAAATATATATACAACAAATAAATATAAAGGCTCTATCATTGAAAAATGTGCATATGCTGTTTAAGTACAACAAATAAATATAAATGAATAGATTAACAGAGGATTCAGCTGGTACAGAAAACTAAACTAACACAAACTTTCATTCATTCATTCATTTTCTCCCGCTTATCCGTAATTCGGGTCGTGGGGGCAGCAGTCTAAGCAGGCCCCTGCCTTCGACTGCTGCCCAATCCTCTCAGCACCGTCCCTTACGGTCCCTCCTGCAGGTGGTGAGCCCACGGGAAGGCGGCCCCACATCACTCCGACGTCACGGACCTTGATATTTCCCTCGTAAGGGACCCCCGGAGCATAGAGAGTTAAGGGCCTTGCTCAAGGGCCCAAGAGTGGCAGCTTGGCGATACCGGGGCTCGAACCCCAGACCAAACTTACTTTGAATAATTTGACATTTTCAATCTTCATGTGTAGGTTGGTTGTTCAGTTTTATGAAGCCCTGTGACTCATTGAGGCTCGGGTCCTGTGCCCGATAGGGCTACTTGGTAATCTATCATTGTGTGCTGTTATAGGAAAATAATCATCCAGGTGAAGTAATGAACCCCGATGTGCAGTGAAGTTAACTATTACAATCTTCATGGTAATAGTTAATGTAAAAAAAGTTATTTCCTGTTTTCACTTCCATTATAGCAGCTATAAATAGTTATTCCTTCACTGAACGGTCTTTTTAAACACAAATCAGAAAACAGAAGGCCTCATCAACAGAAGGTCTTGTGAAAGATCAGCTGCAGTTTAACACCAACAAGACAAAGGAAGTAGCTGGTTGTTAAACAGCATGGAAATGATGCAGTAGTCTTGTTGTCAAACAGACTGTGACTGTCTCTGTGTCCAGTTTATTATGTGTTATTTACAGCTGAATTGGGTATAAGGAGGTGTCCAAGAACTTAGAAAAATCCTCACACACACACACACACACACACACACACACACACACACACACAAACACACACACACACACACACACACACACACACACACACACACACACACACACACACACACTGAGTCACTCTCCTAGGAACATTTGTGCACCTGCCTTTCATTCAGCTATCTAATCAGACAACCCAGCAGCGGTACACTGTATGCAATTAAGCAGATGAGCCCACTACCCTTGTTCTACTGGGATTTTCACACATAACAGTCCCTAGACTTTACCCAGATTAGTGTGTGAAAAAACATCAAGCTTAGTATTGTTGTTGATCACATGTAGGATGCAGTTTTGCAGTTGAAACCATATATAATACAGTACACAGTGAAATAAAACAACATTCCCCCCAGGACCAAGGTGTTACATAAGACAACATAAATTAACAAAAAGTAACATGAAACACAGAACCACACAAAACTAGGACACTGCATCAAGTGGACATATACAACATTTAAGGCAAAAAAAGGACAGATTTAGACAAAAAGACAGTAAACATAGTGACTGTCAATACAGTAAACACAGCAGCACCTACTAGTACAGTATTTTTGTATAACTGTGTTTGTGCGAAAGGATTGTCCATATAAAATAAACCCCTTATTTAGATACAAATACTCTTACATTAAAGCTAAAATCTGTATTTTGAGCCAACATTCAATATTTTCACTGCAACAAAAATCTACATGTACTAACTGGATTCTAATTAGGAATTTGGCACATATTTAGCTCGTACTTGTCTTATAGTTGCTAAGTCTAATTTCAGCTTAAGTAATGTTTAGTTTTGCAGTGTCTAATTTGTTAAACAAGTACACTTGCATTTACTGATGTGTAGTGCACACATTTAATAGACAAACGGGAAATTTTGGTCAAAAATATCTTTCGAAAGTGTTGTAAAGAAGGTTTCTACTCAATCTGTAGGAAGTAAAACCAGCATATATTTGAAATGTTTAATCATTTAATAGATGAAAACCCGAAATTCATTTTATGGGATATTCCAAATATGTGTAGATTAGAATGTATTAATTTATGTAAATTAAGTCCTATACTTTTTAACTCCTCTAACAACAACGGCATATAGGGCATACATCCCTATCCAGAGCAACTTACGAATACCTCTTTTCTTTTTAACTAACTAAGCAGTTTAGAATTAATGGTCCAGCAGTGACAGCTTAATGCTGGGATTTAAACTTACAAAATTCCAAGCCAAAGTTTAAGATCTTTACCACTGAGCAACTACTACTTCATGCTGTTAAAGTATGTCACAATAAAAATCCTTTATTCTAATTGTAACAGTTTAAATAACTGGCCTTTATTATATATAAAAACAATACGTGTATCTCTGTTTACATTGCTAGTAATTATTATGGGAGCAACAATGTAAGAAAAGGTGATGCTTAATGGAAAGAGCATCATGTTTGCACAACACCTATTACATCATCTAGCATTCTTAATGTCCACAGGTTTTACCTTTCACAGCCTCTGAATCATTTGTTGTCTAAAACTTCCCATTTCTTTGGAAACAATGTGTGCTACACTTCAGCAACACACTTGTTTGGTGACTACATCCTCAGAAACACTGCTTACACAACTGATATAGAAACCATACTGTTTCTCTGAAAAACTTTTAATATATAGAATTCTTATGAAAGTAAGCTTTTTCTATGTCATATATATATATACAGTGGGTACGGAAAGTATTCAGACCCCCTTAAATTTTTCACTTTTTGTTATATTGCAGCCATTTGCTAAAATCATTAAAGTTTATTGTTCTTCCTCATGAATGTACACACAGCTCCCCATACTGACAGAAAAACACAGAATTGTTGACCTTTTTGCAGATTTATTAAAAAAGAAAAACTGAAATATCACATGGTCCTAAGTATTCAGACCCTTTGCTGTGACACTCATATATTTAACTCAGGTGCTCTCCATTTCTTCTGATCATCCTTGAGATGGTTCTACACCTTCATTTGAGTCCAGAAATTTTTGATTATACTGATTGGACTTGATTAGGAAAGCCACACACCTGTTTATATAAGACCTTCCAGATCATAATGCATGTCAGAGCAAATGAGAATCATTAAGGTCAAAGGAACTGCCTGAAGAGCTCAGAGACAGAATTGTAGCAAGGCACAGATCTGGCCAAGGTTCCAAAAATTTTTTTGCTGCACTTAAGGTTCCTAAGAGCACAGTGGCCTCCATAATCCTCAAATGGAAGATGTTTGGGACGACCAGAACCCTTCCTAGAGCTGGCCGTCCGGCCAAACTGAGCTATCGGGGGAGAAGAGCCTTGGTGAGAGAGGTAAAGAAGAACCCAAAGATCACTGTGGCTGAGCTCCAGAGATGCAGTCGGGAGATGGGAGAAAGTTGTAGAAAGTCAACCATCACTGCAGCCCTTCACCAGTGGGGCTTTATAGCAGAGTGGCCCGACGGAAGCCTCTCCTCAGTGCAGGACACATGAAAACCCGCATGGAGTTCTTCAAGATGGTGAGAAATAAGATTCTCTGGTCTGATGAGACCAAGATAGAACTTTTTGGCCTTAATTCTAAGCGGTATGTGTGGAGAAAACCAGGCACTGCTCATCACCTGTCCAGTACAGTCTCAACAATGAAGCATGGTGGTGGCAGCATCATGCTGTGGGGGTGTTTTTCAGCTGCAGGGACAGGACGACTGGTTGCAATCAAGGGAAAGATGAATGCGGCCAAGCACAGGGATATCCTGGACGAAAACCTTCTCCAGAGTGCTCTGGAACTCAGACTGGGCTGAAGGTTTACCTTCCAACAAGACAATGACCCTTAGCACACAGCTAAAATATCGAAGGAGTGGCTTCACAACAACTCCGTGACTGTTCTTGAATGGCCCAGCCAGAGCCCTGACTTAAACCCAATTGAGCATCTCTGGAGAGACCTAAAAATAGCTGTCCACCAATGTTTACCGTCCAACTTGACAGAACTGGAGAGGATCTGCAAGGAGGAATGGCAGAGGATCCCTGAATCCAGGTGCTGAACACTTGTTGCTGCCTTCCCAAAAAGACTCCTGGCTGTATTAGATCAAAAGGGGGCTTCTACTTAATACTGAGCAAAGGGTCTAAATACTTAGGACCATGTGATATTTCAGTTTTTCTTTTTTAATAAATCTGCAACAGTGTCAACAATTCTGTGTTTTTCTGTCAGTATGGGGAGCTGTGTGTACATTCATGAGGAAAAGAAATGAACTTAAATGATTTTAGCAAATGGCTGCAAAATAAAAAAGAGTGAAAAATTTAAGGGGGTCTGAATACTTTCCGTACCCACTGTATATATATATATATATATATATATATATATATATATATATATATATATATATATATATATATATATATATATATATATATATATATATATGTATACACACAAACACACACACACAACACACATAAACACACACACACACACACACACACACACACACACACACACACACACACACACAAATATATAGCTCATTTTCCTTACATAATTATTTCCACAGCAACAATGGTGTGTCATTTTCATTAAAAAGGAAATATCAGGGCATTCTCACATCTCTGTCTCTTAATACTTGTATGATCAGGAAGACACCTGGACAGAATAAGTAATAACCAGCTTCCTTCCTCTCAGAAACAAAAAAAAGCAGAACAAACAGTGGTTGTGTAGTGAATTTAAATTTGCTGTCCTATAAATCTCAATTGTGTGGTTAAAAAAAAAAAAAAGAAAGATAAACAGTCACATTTAAAACCAGATCTGTATTAAAATATTAATATTTTATACTGTGGAATCTGTGCATCTTCATTGTTTTTAAGCACAGTGTTTACCTTTTTTAAGGCATATGATGAGACGGTATAATGGACAGAATGGGCAAGAATTTACATATTTATAATTTGACTAGGCCTATATTTATTACTCTCACAACATATCTGGAAATATTATTTAAAAGAGGTGATTCCATTACTGTTTCCAGTATTTGCATTTAGAGCAAACTCTGAGAAACATTTAGTTCATTAGGAAGAATTAATTTATTTATTTAAAGCAAATACATTGATATGTTTCACCAAGTCAAAAATAACATCATGAGCCTGACCAATATGAAATGCATTAGAAATGGTATGTGTTCTTATTTGGATTCACAAAAACATTATCTGTACCATCTTTAGCAGGATATTACATTGTGCTGTGGTAAAACACCAAATGTTTACACTGAGACGACCAGAAAGAAGATAAGACGACATCTTTACTATTACACCCATTTATTATTGCTTTATTGTCTACTGCTTTTTTATCTTTACAACAGTGCTTTGTTCAAGTATTCACCCCATTGAACATTCACCACAATTTGTACTGTAACAACCTAAAAAATTTTTTTTTTTAACAAAATATACAAAATGTTAACAAAGAACACTTTTTTAAAACAAAAAATTCACAGTATTCACATACGATTTTTAATATTTTCAAATACAAATAAAATATTAAAAAACCTATATCTACTAAAAACATTATGACAGCAGTATAACAGATGTATTATAACACTATTCATAAAAAAAAAAAAATCTAAATCAAAAGTTTGGAAACACCTAGTCTTGTATTGTTTTTGAGACACGTGTATGTTCCTTTTGTTTATATGCATCAAACAAGGTAAAAGTCAAAAACAGATTCATCTGGACAGATGAATCCAAATGTGACATTTTGGGCTCTAAAAGAAGAACTTATATGAGATGGAAAACAGGAGAGAAGATGTTAGCAGAGTGCCTCACACCCACAGTCAAACATGGATCTAATTCCAATGAGCTGCTTTGGCAAGTTTGACAAGAGGCATGGCAAAGTATTTCAGTTGAATGTTTGGAGAAAAGAACTGTCCAGCTGCCAAGAGTGTGTAAATATATTATTCATGGTATAGAAGGATTTTTCCATAAAAATGAAGTCTAACATTTATTACATTTGTGTATTTTTTAAACATCTACATTTATGCATTTGTCTGGTCAAAGTAAATTTTCATACTATTACATTTGTTGCATACAAAAAAGAAACAATAAACAATTAGGTTTTTACTTTTTTGACAAGCACTGCATCTTAATTTTATTTATATTCACTAAAATGTAACTGATAAATAAAATTACCGAAATTACCGAAGACATATGGACACCTCACCACTAAACACGTGTGCTTGTTGAACATCCCATTCACAGTGTAGTTCCTCTTTCCTGTTATAATAATATCCACTTTTTTGGGACGGATCATCACTAGATCTTCAAGCGGGGCTGTGGGGATTTGTGCTTATCAAATAACAGATGCATTAGTAAGATCAACCTCTAATGTCATGTGATGAAATCTGGGGTGCAGTTCAGATTAATCCCATGTCTTCACGACCCTTACTTTGTGCACAGTGGTATTGTCATGCTGGAACATGTTGAATCACTGGAAGTTCCCGTGGAGAAAAAAAAAAAAGCCACACAAGGTCAAGACCTCCTATACAATCACAGTAGTGGGCAGTAATGAAGTAAATGTAACTTGTTACTGTACTTAAGTAGCTTTTTCACCTTTCTGTACATTACTGAAGTATTTACATTTGGGAAAACTTTAACTTCATTACATTTTAAAGTCAAATATCTTACTTTTTACTGTGAAATCAGTTGTTTCTTTTTATTCATGAGTGGATAAAAACATAACTGGTCAAGCACACAGCAAGTCACCAGTTAGGATAGAGCACACACTCTGTCTTGATTGCCGCTTGGTGGTATTTACTTAGCAAAAGCATCAGTCCAACAGAGAGCAGAACATTGTGAGAGTAATAAATAATGGAAGAAACTCCTGACTTTAACGTGCCACAACACCTGTGGCCTTATTTGTGCGGGTTTTTTTAGTTATTCGAAAAAAATATTTTGGCATCAGAATAATTTTAATAGATATCAATCAGTGTTTGACTTATTAATATCATACTATTAATAGATTGGTTGCTACATTAAAGTATTTTCACAAAAACTGAGTTGAGAAAGCAAGAGTCTTGCGGCAAAAATGATAATGGGAACATTATAGTCACATTTAACATTTAAAGGAACTTCTCAAGTAAAAGTTTAGTATTCTATTAGTAAACTATTCCCTGTAGTAATAGTTTACCTATTTTAACTCAAGTACATGGCTTGTTTACTTCGTCCACCACTGTACAATTGTGTCCAACTTTTGTGGCATGTTAGTAGACTAACCACACGTGATCATGTGTACACATACTTATCGCAACAAAGTGAAGGTTTATTATTTGGGTATACTAATAATAATAGCAAGAATATTTACATTCTTGGGGATCATGCAAATTTAGCACTCAATAAAATAAATTAAACATCATTTTCATTTTGCGGATCGAGATTTTTGTCTACTCTGAGTTCCCGTAGCACGCGCCAAAAAAAAGTAGCCCAACTACAAGGCGCAGTTGTTTGACGTCATCTTCCGCGTTCACGGTCTGACCAATCAGAAGTCTCAATTCTAAGCGCCGCCATTCACGCCTCAACAAGCGGCTTTTCTGTTCAGTTCGTTAATAAGTCAATGTTCTTAGCGAGTTCAACTCCGGAAAATAATGTGAAAGTCCTCACAACATGTCGAGGAGATTCCTGCTGGGTTTTGACAGGTTTCAGCGGCAGCAGCAGCCTCACAGAGACAGTGTGCTAATGGGTCAGACAGCGTTAGCTTTACTTTAGCTAGTTAGTTAGCCTGGGGTTCAGATCTGTAGGTGATTAGTGATGCACTGGGAAAGATAAACGCCATCATTTATATTCTTTTTTTTTTTTTTATTTCACGCACACCTGTATCTCAGCTACCTCAGTCTGGTGAGTTATAACGTGCCCTACATAGTAACATAATACCAGTCAAAAAGTCTGGACACATCTTCTCCTTCAGTGGCTTTTGTTTATGTTTATTATTTTCAGCATTGATACTGACGACACCCAAATTATAAAAAGAACACGTATGTAGTCAACTAAAACATGTTAATCCAGGATATTTCATGTTTTAAATTCTTTGTAGTGTCCACCTTTTGCTTTGATGACAGCTTGCCACACTTGTGGCATTCTCTCATCCATCTTCATGAGAGAGTTACCTAGAATGGTTTTCCAACAATCTTAAGGAGTTCCCAGAGGTGTTGAGTGCTTGTTTGCTGCTTTTCCTTCACTCTCCATTCCAACTCATCCCAAACCATTTCAGTTGGATTTTAGATCGGGTGATTGTAAAGGCCAGGTCATCTGATGTAGTACTCCATCACTCTCCTTCTTGAACAAAGAGCTCATTCATAACCTAGAGATGTGTTTGGGGTCGTTGTCCTGTAGGAAAACAAAACAAATGTGATAGTCATACTAAGTGCAAACCAGATTCCAGGCCATGTCGCTGCAAAATGCTGTGGTTAAGCGTGCCTTCAGTTTTTATTAACTCACTAGCAAAGCACACCAACACCATCACACCGTCTGCTCCTCCATTATTCGCAGTGGGAACTACACATTCAGGAACCGTTCATTCACCCTCTTGCGTATAACAAAGACGTAAAGCGGTTAGAACCAAAAATAAAAAATGTGGACTCATCAACCCAAAGGACAGTCTTCCACTAATTTCATGTTTATTCCTTGGGTTTCTTGGCTTAAGCAAGTCTTTCCTTCTTGTTGTGGAATAATGATTTATAAAAAAAAAATTTTTTTAAATGCATGTGCAAGGTACAAGTCTGTATATTGGTTGAGTTAAAAAAACAAATACCTGTGTATACCACCTGAAGCTATGTTCAAACATAAGACGAGATGCAGATTATAGACCATTTGTTTTAAAAGCGGAGAGGTTTTTGCAAATATAGTGCCTTGCGAAAGTATTCGGCCCCCTTGAACTTTGCGACCTTTTGCCACATTTCAGGCTTCAAACATAAAGATATAAAACTGTAATTTTTTGTGAAGAATCAACAACAAGTGGGACACAATCATGAAGTGGAACGAAATTTATTGGATATCTCAAACTTTAACAAAAAAAACAAAAAAATTGGGCATGCAAAATTATTCAGCCCCCTTAAGTTAATACTTTGTAGCGCCACCTTTTGCTGCGATTACAGCTGTAAGTCGCTTGGGGTATGTCTCTATCAGTTTTGCACATCGAGAGACTGAAATTTTTGCCCATTCCTCCTTGCAAAACAGCTCGAGCTCAGTGAGGTTGGATGGAGAGCATTTGTGAACAGCAGTTTTCAGTTCTTTCCACAGATTCTCGATTGGATTCAGGTCTGGACTTTGACTTGGCCATTCTAACACCTGGATATGTTTATTTGTGAACCATTCCATTGTAGATTTTGCTTTATGTTTTGGATCATTGTCTTGTTGGAAGACAAATCTCCGTCCCAGTCTCAGGTCTTTTGCAGACTCCATCAGGTTTTCTTCCAGAATGGTCCTGTATTTGGCTCCATCCATCTTCCCATCAATTTTAACCATCTTCCCTGTCCCTGCTGAAGAAAAGCAGCCCCAAACCATGATGCTGCCACCACCATGTTTGACAGTGGGGATGGTGTGTTCAGGGTGATGAGCTGTGTTGCTTTAACGCCCAACTTAACGTTTTGCATTGTTGCCAAAAAGGTTTCATCTGAGCAGAGCACCTTCTTCCACATGTTTGGTGTGTCTCCCAGGTGGCTTGTGGCAAACTTTAAACCACACTTTTTATGGATATCTTTAAAAAATGGCTTTCTTCTTGCCACTCTTCCATAAAGGCCAGATTTCTGCAGTATATGACTGATTGTTGTCCTATGGACAGAGTCTCCCACCTCAGCTGTAGATCTCTGCAGTTCATCCAGAGTGATCATGGGCCTCTTGGCTGCATCTCTGATCAGTCTTCTCCTTGTATGAGCTGAAAGTTTAGAGGGACGGCCAGGTAGATTTGGTAGATTTGCAGTGGTCTGATACTCCTTCCATTTCAGTATTAGCGCTTGCACAGTGCTCCTTGGGATGTTTAAAGCTTGGGAAATCTTTTTGTATCCAAATCCGGCTTTAAACTTCTCCACAACAGTATCTCGGACCTGCCTGGTGTGTTCCTTGTTTTTCATGATGCTCTCTGCGCTTTAAACGGACCTCTGAGACTATCACAGTGCAGGTGCATTTATACGGAGACTTGATTACACACAGGTGGATTCTATTTATCATCATTAGTCATTTAGGTCAACATTGGATCATTCAGAGATCCTCACTGAACTTCTGGTGAGAGTTTGCTGCACTGAAAGTAAAGGGGCTGAATAATTTTGCACGCCCAATTTTTCAGTTTTTTATTTGTTAAAAAAGTTTGATATCTCCAATAAAAATTCGTTCCACTTCATGATTGTGTCCCACTTGTTGTTGTTGTTTCTTCACAAAAAATTACAGTTTTATATCTTTATGTTTGAAGCCTGAAATGTGGCAAAAGGTTGCAAAGTTCAAGGGGGCCGAATACTTAATTTTAATATAGTTTGTTCTTTCATGTAAACTTTTTGCTAAAGGGTTCCAGACAGCAGCCAAACGTTTACTCTAATTACTAAGTTGAGAAATTTGTTTAGATACTTGTTTTTTTGCAAACTGTCTTTGGATTAGTGCACTCAAAACCTCTTCACGTTTGTCCGTGACGAAATATCTTAAGCTTAATTAACATTAACTATACACTGCATTCCCTGGTGGCTAATTAGCTTAAAGGATGATTAAGCCAATTAAGGTTTAAGGTTCCCTGGTGGTCTAGTGGTTAAGATGCAGCGCTCTCACCGCTGCGGCCCGGGTTCGATCCCCGGTCAGGGAACCCACCCGAGCCACTTTCAGTGCCGGTCCCAAGCCCGGATAAATTGGGGAGGGTTGCGTTAGGAAGGGCATCCAGCGTAAAAACATGCCAAATCAAACATGCGGAGGATCCGCTGTGGCGCCCCCTAACAGGAGAAGCCGAAAGAAAGTTTTAGTTTATGTTTGAAGCCTGAAATGTTGCAAAAGGTCGCAAAGTTCAAGGGGGCCGAATACTTTCGCAAGGCACTGTATAATACATTTTTGTTCAGCCACTACTAATGTGAAAAGAACACAAAAAGTGCATGTGATTTGATTATTCCGATTTGTTGTCAAAAGTGGAACGCTAGTTTCGCCAAACATAATGCATCTGGAAAGTTTTCACAGCGCTTCACTTTTTTTTTCAATTTTGTTATGTTAGTTTTATTCCAAAATGGGTTAAATGAATTATTTTCCTACAAACAATACCCCATAATGAAAACATAAAAGAAGTTTGTTTGAAATCTTTGCAAATTTATAAAAATAAAAAAAAGAAAGAAAAGAAAATCACACGTACATAAGTATTCACAGCCTTTGCCATGACACTCAAAATTGACCTCAGGTGCATTTTGTTTCCACTGATAATCGTTGACATGAATGAGGTTGACTGGAGTCCACCTGTGGTAAATTCAGTTGATTGAACATGTAAAATTGGACATTAGGCCTGTATGGTAGAGTGGCCAAACGGAAGCCACTTCTCAGTAAAGGCACATGAAACCCTGCCACTGAAATTTTTTCAGTGGCAGGAACTGGGAAACTAGTCAGGATCAAGGGAATGATGAATGTAGCTATGTACAGAAACCTCCTGGATAAACAGGACAATGACCTCAAGCACACAGCCAAGATAACAAAGGACTGACCATGGGACAACTGTGAATGCCCTTGAGTGGCCCAGCCAGAGCCCAGACTGAGCTTGATTGAACATCTCTGGAGAGATCTGAAAATGGATGTGCACTGACACTCCCTATCCAACCTGATTGAACTTGTGAGGTTCTGCAAAGAATAATGGTAGAAACTGCCCAAAAATTGGTGAGCCAAGCTTGTAGCATCAAACTCAAAAAGACCTGAGGCTGTAATTGGTGCCAAAGTAGCTTCAGCAAAGTACGAGGCTTAAAGGCTGTGAAGTGTGTAATTTTCTTATTTTTATTTTTTTCCTTGCAATACATTTGCAAAGATTTCAAGCACACTTCTTTCACATTGTCATTTTGGGGTATTGTTTGTAGAGTTCTCAAAATAAATAGGACTTTCAGGTGGAGAGGGCATTTTCTTTGGATTTTTCTGGTTGGTGGTTGGGAATTACCTCTTACAAATTGCAAATGCAGCATGAATCCCACTGGTACCACTATCGAACAAGAGCCACCGTCGAACTGTATTGTGGGGAATGTACGACACTGTTCAGCAAAGTGGGAATATCATTTAAAAAAAAATTATTTTGTAAATGTAATGACTAATATTCAAGTTGTTCTTGCTGAATTTTCTTTAATTACAATCACCAAGCAGTCTTTTAGCCAGCATCATCGTCTAAAAAGATTGAAGAACGTATCAATTATTAACAAAGCATGTCTTATGTTTCATTCAATTTTGTGTAATTCAGATTGCCCAAAGGTCCATGCCAACATGGATTTTCCTCCAAGCAAGCGACATAGAGGATCACACACTGAAGATCCAGCTGGGACAGATGTTTTCGGGGATGAAGAAGACTTTACGCAGGACGACTTGGAGGAAATTGACATCATCGCGTCACAGGCCTTCACAAGAGACGCTCAAGCCACAAGCAGCAAGAGAAGTTTTGCTTCCATTTCTGTTTATCCAGAGCAGATCGATGAACCTAAAAAAGAGGGCAGGAAAACCTTTGCCATTGGAAACAGCCATCCAAGCAGCAGCCCATATAACAACATGGAACCTAAAAGAAATGATACAGCTGGTTAGTATATATTACCTACAGTTAAAGTCTGAATAAGGAAAGAGTTCACAGAGATGACTGCTAATGGTATCTATGCTAAATGGTATGGGCCTGTTTGCATATTTAAATTTCATATTCATTGTGACAGAACTACAAGGGTTTTTATTGTTTAAGGTAAAAAACTGTTATCACTTTTTTTTTTTATCGTCTTCATATTTTCATATTTAGCCACTTGCCTTTATCAGTGAGATGCAATCAACAAAAACAAACAAACAGCCATCAGGAAGTCCTTCTCGTTTACGCCACTTCTATATTTTTATGTTTAGAAGCTACCAGAATTGATCCTGCATTCTTTTCTTTTAATTTTAAATTTTCTGCTAAATGATGTAAATGTACAAACTAAAAAAATCTATACTTAAATAAAGAATCAAAATACAATGAAGTGCTTTAAAAGTCACATAATAATTATTATTTTCAACTTCCATTGAGCTGGAGAACACTGGTAAATCAAGACAGTAATGTTTCCTCATAATGAGAAAATATAATGAACCGTTTAAAAAAAAAATTTAAAATACAGTACCGATATAAAGCGCCCCCCTCCTTGTCAATTCTGATTCAATGCGCTCAGGATTTATTTTCACTTTAATATTAGTGCTTTTTCTGTTAAGATAGTATACTTGAAACTAGGAAAAATAGGAAAATCCAACTTCTTGTCAAAACGGATTTAAGAGTATCATGCCAGTATCAACCTGGTTCTAATTTTCAATACAAGTTTTATGCATTTCTACTTGTATTTTTTGTGTTCATCATATTTCTCATGTTTTTGTTGCTGACTTTGAAGAAAATGCCCAAAACAGAGATGAACTGTATTACAGCCACCTGGAAGCACAACAAGCCGAGCTAAAGAGAAAGGTGTGTGTCTGCTATATAAATTCATAGAGTCTATTTATAATGCTGTAATCAATCAGCAAAGACAAATGTATTTATTTTTGCTACTGGACATACAACTCTAATGATAATCTAATTACCAGTTTAGTATTGTAGGTTATCAAAATCCAATTAAATTACATTTATATAATAGGCCCATATCAATAAAATATATACCTTAGGGCTGTCAATCGATTAAAATATTTAATCACGATTAATTGCATGATTGTCATTAGTTAATTCAAGCCGTTAGCATGAATTTGTTTAAACGCGTTATTAACGTGTTCATTTTGACAGCCCTAATATATACAAATCAAATTGTAGTTATTATTAATACACTGTTCCACTTTTAAAGTTTGGGTCAAGTTTGGGCCTTCTACTAGAGTACAGGTCGAAAATAAGGTGTGATCTGTTCATTTGCATTTAGCAGCATACAGTCGGACAAAAAAGAAAAAAGTATTAAAGTTGTTCATGCACCATGGTGAACTTGTGTCTCACACCCCATTAGCCTTGAACTAAAAGTAAATGAAATATGGGACACTGAACACGGTGAATATGTGTGTTACATGCAGCTGAAGGAGGTCGAGGAACAGATCCTGATGAAGAACGGCGAGATCCGGGTTCTGCGAGACTCCCTTAGGCTGGCCAATCAGGAGAAGGAGCAGCAGAAACAGGCTTATCTCGAGCTGGAGAAAGACAAAGCTCATATCCAGAGTGAAAAAGAGAAGGAGCTTTCTAAAAAGGTCTGTTCTCTTAGATGAAAATGGACATAATATTTGCACAAATGCTTTAGAAATGAAATGGTAACATATTAGCCAATGTTGTGAAGATACAATGCATATGCAAATGACAGAGTTATAAGGGTTTTTGTGGATTAAGGGAGTGGTTTTGTAAAATTTCAATATAAATCCCAACATTTGGTTAAAAGCTAGCACACACACTTTCTTTCGACTTCTCCCGTTAGGGGTCGCCACAGCGGACCATCCGAATGTTTTGATTTGGCACATGTTTTTATGCTGGATGCCCTTCCTAACACAACCCTCCCCATTTATCCGGGCTTGGGACCGGCACTAAGAGTGGCTGGGGTCGGTTCCCTGACCGGGGATCGAACCCGGGCCGCAGCGATGAGAGCGCCGCATCCTAACCACTAGACCACCAGGGATTTGTTTAAAAGCTAGCAAATCTATTAAATAAATGAAGGATTCTGCGACTCCAATAAAAATCTGTTTTGTCTGATTTTCTGTACTTTCGATGTTTCCTTATTCAGTTTGAGTCCCTGAAGTCTGAGTTGCACTTTAAGCAAGCTGAAATGAATGAAATGAGGAATAAACTGCAGAGCTCTGAGCGTGGTGCGAAGATAGTTGGAACCCCTGTAAGAAACAGGTAACTCCAACAGTCTGTTAATTCTCTGGATTTGTTCTTGAAAAGGATATGCACAGGGTGCAACACAATTTCTCCTTGCCTATAGTGGGAATTCTCCAGGAAGTCGGGCGTTTGTAACTAAGGAGTCCTTCTCAGCCGAGCTACCTGTAAAACCATCAGTAGCCAAAAGCCAGCATGTAGAGGGTATGACCTGTTTCTGACACTAATCATAGATGCACATTGTGTACTTGTTTAGTTTAGTCTGTTTTTGCCACATATTCATAGGTCACTTTTACACAATGCTAATATTATTTTCAATTAAAGTTATACATTTTTTAATTAAAGTTATTAAAGTGTTAGTCATCCGTCCAGATAAAATGCAGTGCTGTATTGAACAGTGCGGATGCCTGGTGCACTTGTGTCAAAACAGAAGTTCTGGGTCAGGTCTGAGTCAGTAATAGTGTTGTGTAAAATGGGTTAGGAGAAGGATGCCGCAATTGCAAAAGAACACTCGTCAATGGAAGTCATCAAATTTGCCAGTGTGTAGCAAATGCCCTTTTCTTTTTCTTTTTTTATACTTCTGAAGTGGCTGATATCTGGCAATATTTAATCATTTTGCACCCAGTATAAATATGTGAATGTTATATTCATTTAGTAATAAAACAATTAATTAAATTGGATCCGATTGTTCGGACTGAAGTTATTGAAGCTATTTGTAGCAAATACAGACTAAACTTCATGTTGGTCACACTGTGAAAGAAATCTGGGTTACATTTAATACATTAATACAATAAACAATGGACAGTGTTTGCTCTATTTAACAATGACCAAATTATAGCATCTGTAATGAAAATGTAAGCTCATCCTCTGCTCCAAAATGCATTCAGAATGATTTTTGATATAAAATTAAATGTGCATCTACACCTCTTATCAACCATCTCCTTATGACAATTAAGTATATTCTCTGCATTCCTTCTATAAATATGTAGTAATTTTACCTACGTTTTAATTGTTAACTATTAAATAGGTGAGAAACAAATTCATGGAAAAAGTGATAAGGAGCATGTGAGCCCAGCAACCCGGGATACAGATGAGATTCATCACAAAGGTGATTTTGAAAGATAAAAAAAAAAAAATGTATAAGACTTATTTTTTAATGAATTTGTCTTACATTTTATTTTAAATAAAATATTTTGAAATATTTAAGATGCTGATGGAATTTATAGTGCTGTGAGGCTGATGTTAATTTGTCATTGCAGGTCCTGTATTATTAAATCTGCTGCTTCAGCACCCTTTGGAGCCGAGCTCTTTAGGCCTTTGTCACTTGCTGTGCATCAGTCCAGATGCTCTTCCTGCCATATTCACACAGTTAGACTACACTAGTCCGTAAGTCCTGCATGATTTCATTGGGTTTGAAAAACAATACACTTAAGTCTTTGTCAAGGGTTATAATGTGCTATGAATAGTTCACCACGTGAATGAATTTAACTTGGCATACTACAGTGGCTGAAACTTGCCATGTGCATAGCAGCAGGCGGGCTAGAGTTAGTAAATGAAGGCCTACCTACCTTTAGGGAAGGCTAACTTGAATTAAATGTTAACTGAATTGTAATTTAAATAGTAGCAGTCATGTTTGACCACCTTCCAATTCTCACTCACCAGTTAGTTGTCCCCTAACATACTCTATGGACAAAAATATTGGGACACCTGACTTTTCCAGCTTGATTTGGTTCTTCTCCAAGCTGTTACCAAAAATGTACAAGACGTCTCTATATACGCTAGCATTAACCTTTCTCTTCACTTGGACTAGGAGACCTAAAAATGTTCCAACATAACAATGCACCTGTATAAAAAGCCAGCTCCTAGAAGATGCTTTACATGGGTTGGATTTCAAGATCTTGAGTGGCCTGCTATAGAATTCGGACCTCAGACCTCAGCCCAACACATTTGGGATGAATTGAAACTGACTGCACCCCAGGCCTCCTCACCTTACATCAATACCTGATTTTTACTAATCCCCTTGGGGCTGATTGAGCACAACTCAATACCAGCTCACTCTAAAATCTAGTGGAACACCTTCCCAGAAGAGTGGAGGTTATTATAACATCACATGGGGACTAAATGTGAAATGGCCTATTCAAAGACCACAGAACAATCTTATGGTCAGCTGTCCACAAACTTTTGTCCATATGGTATACCTCATACCGGTTTGTCTGTCTGTGAGATTTGTGAAACAAACTGCAGTGTAGGGATTCAAAAGTTACTTTTTTTTGATGAGAGTTAACACTTTTTCTGGTGTTCCACTTATGAGCCCTAAAGCAGTCTTAATTACAAAATAAACAAATTGGATCTTTCCTGCATTCTGGATCTAACTGGTCAAAAACTCTTTGGTTATTCTTTAGTGTTAGAACTGCATGCAATGTTCTTGATATATATGCAATTCTGTAAGCACATAAATTCTGTATGAAAACTAAAGTTTTTAACTCTATACACTAAAGTTCCTTTGCTCTGTCTGGTGGAAGAATTGTAACTGGTGAATAACAACACAAATATTTATTGAATATTGTTAATCATATTCAAGGAATATTCATCATATTTAGCACAGATTGTTTATTTCTCTGCCTTGTTGATACTTTTACTGTACTGTAACACACACACACACCCTCTGGTGACTTTTTGCTTAATTATGAAATTGTACGTCAATTAGCATACATGGCAGTTAATTATTTAGGGAATGTACTAAAAATGAACCCATCTCCTTCTCCTGCAGCACTTCTTCCGTCGGTTCCAGCACTTCCTCCACAGACACCTGGCTGCTAAATCACCCCCGAGTGTACTTTCATCAGTATCAGAGTCAGGCTATGTCAGGACTGGCCAGGCTGACGCACTGTCCTTCCAATCAGCTCTTCAGAAGGTCATGTCCTTCTGCTGTCCATCTGCTTCCTTTACTTCACTACCACATCAGCCTTTATTGCCAGACCCTTGAGACCATTGACAGATCAGGAAAGAGCCCACTTCAAGCAGCAGCGCTATCGGGTATGGATGGTAACCGTATAGACCTCAGGGCTCAGTCTCATTTCTGTGCTTAAGGATGTTTAAGTGCATCCTGATTTTTTATTTTTATGTCCACTTTCAAAACATACAAGCTGTCAGTAATTTACTGTTTGAATGCAAGTCAGAAGGACGTAGACACATTTAAACATTTAAGATCCCAGTGGTCTTTACTTAGATTTAGTCTTCATTTCAATCGTTGTATTTTCTTTGTTCATTTGATGTACATTTTAAAATGGAGTATCAGAAAGGGGTTTACTTTTGTATGAATTCAAATTTAAAATAGATTCCCCCCCCATCTCTGTACCTAGGAGGCTCAGACAGCAGCTCTGCTTCCACAGTTGAGGAGTCTTTAGGTGCCCAGGAGGAATTTGCCTTAGCAGCTATGAAAGCTCTTTATCACATTGTGTGTGAAAGCGGTGAAGCTGTAAATTCTGTTCTGAGTGATCAGGGGGGAAAGGATTCAGAAAAGTCCAGTGAAAACCGATGCAGTCAACCTCAGAGTGCAGGTCACAGCAGCACTGCAGACAAAGCCTGTGATGAGCTGCAATTTCACAGTCTTCTGCTCCAGAAGCTCTTCCAGTTGGTGGATTTGAAGTTTGTTAGTAACGCGTGTCACAGAGAAGCTGTGGTGAACTGCAGTCTCAGGATTCTGTGTGCGCTGGCTGAGAGAGCCGAGGAGAGCCAGCTGTGGAGGTAAAAAATCAGTCCAGGTTTCTTCCTTCCAACATCTCCATTGAAATAGCACCACACACAGGCCACAATGTAGACCGTTTTACTCTTTACCATTTAGTTTTGTTTAGTAATATTGACATTTTATTGCGCAGGAACGACACAAACTTTAATATAGTGTAGGTGCTGTTTAGTGTAGAGCCGTTCTAGTGAACACATTATTTATTTTACTGTTTTAGTTAATAAAACATTTGTGGCAGCCTGGGAAATCACTGCACTTGATTCTAGTGTCTTAAAACTAGAAAATGTATCTCAGCCCAAAATAAAGTTATAGCATTTTAAAATTGTATTTCCCCAATATGTGAAAAGGATTAAAATTGAACGATTACAGACTCTGTAAGATGCTATAATTAACCGTCGAAAACAATGACACATTAAATCTTTTTAACACGTGCTAAAGTAAAATATAAAACTTTGTCCCCTGACCCATGTCCAGAATGTGAATCTTTTCAATGCCAAAGCCACGAGCTTAGAAGAAATAAACATCAATAATATTACAAAGAAAACTGTCAGTCTTTAAATCAAAGCCTACATTCTTTTTATAATCTTCTGTGTTCAATTGGTTGCTTATATACATCATGTATCTACACACAAAGCCTAGGTGTGTTTAAAAGCTTTCTACAACTTTCCTAAATTGTTTTGAGAGCAAATTAAGTTTTTTTTTTTTTTGCCATTTATTTGTAAAACAATAAACATTTTGTCACATTTATTTACATAGCTTGTGTAACAGTTAATAATATTCTATTTATATTTTATGATCTGTTTCATTGAACTGTTTCACATACAGATTTCAGGTGGTGTTGGCAAGTCAAGCTGTTACCCAAAATGTATCTTTGGAATCACCATACAGTACCGTTTGTCTCTTTGTGAGATTTCTGGCACTTCTGGTGGATTGTGACAAAATAGCACACAAGCTTTGCTCTCATAACTGTAAGTGTGAAACCATATATACTGTATATCACATCTTATATAAAGCATTATAGTTTGTGTGTAATATGCACCAGTGTTGCTCTAATTCAAACCTGTCTTTTCTAGATGTTTGTCCATTCGTACAGTTTTTCCTGTATGTGACCTCCAGACCGAATAAAGTTGTTACAGAAGACATGTGGTCACGTTTGGAAGTTGAGGTAATATATTGTGTGTCTCTGTGTGTGTAGACACACTGATCAGGCATAACATTGACACAACATTATGACCGACGATTAAATAACACTAAATGTCTTTATCATTGCGCCTGTTAGTGAGTGGGATATATACGGCAGCAAGTGGACATTTTGTCCTTAAAGTTGATGTGTTGGAAGCAGGAAAAATGGGCAAGCGTAAGGATATGAGTGAGTTTGACGAGGGCCAAATTGACTGGGTCAGAACATCTTCAAAACTGCAGCTCTTGTGGGATGTTCCTGGTCTGCAGTGGTCAGTATCAATCTAAAGTGATCCAAGGAAGGAACAGTGGTTATCTGGTGACAGGGTCATGGGTGGACGAGGGCGGACCAGGGTGGGCTCCTGTAGCTCAAACTGCTGAAGAAGTTACTGCTGTTAATGCTCGATGGGTCAGAACTGTTTTGGCAGCCAAAGGAGACAAACACAATATTAGGCTGGTGGCCAGATTGTTATGCCTGGTGTGTGTGTGTGTGTGGGTGTGTATATAAGTATTTTCCAAAATATCATGTTTGTCTTAACTTGCAATTTCAACCACCTCTACATTACAGAAATTATCTTGTATCTACATTGGTATTGGTTACTTGCTCACCACGGACTCAACCTAGTAGAAATGCTTAAAAATAGAATGGATTTGTAATTAATAACTTCTATCTGTGCACACAGAAACACGAATACAGAACTATCTCCACTTCCACTTTATCTGTTTACAGGTTGTCCGATTGTTGGCAAAACTGTTCACGCAGAAGACGTCGACATGGACTGCTTTCAGTGCAGAATGTAACTGTCCATGCAGCAGTGAGGTAGGAAGCACAAGAGGGCGGATTTATTTAGTAAGCTCTTCCTGATAATCAGCTGATGCGAGACAATAGGCTTTTTCTATTTGGTAATGGTACAATAAAGCTATTGTGACCTGAACTGAAACAACAACAACAACAAAAAAAAAGCCTGAATTAAATCGGATAGCTGGACTTGTGTAGAATCAGAGCTCTGTACTTGTAAGACAGAAGTGAAACCTGATTGTGGTGTCTGCTCTTGTTGCACATCAATCTTATTTCCACCTAAAGTTTTAATGTGTTGTGCTCTCCAATGTCCTTTTTTACTCACCAGTTACTGTAGACTTCCTGCTTATTTCCAGAATATTTTTTACACTATTATGTGTAAACAGTTCATCAGGGGTCACCAACATGGACCACATAAGTCGCCCGTGGGCCTTTTCTAAAAATAGCTTACCATAGCGTCACTTACCAGTGAGCTGCATCAAACTTTTTTTGTTGCTTTGCTTTTTTTTTTTTTTTTAAATCACACTTGTATTAGTGTGAATTTGAAAATGACAATATTAAAACATAGATGACTAGATATAGAGGAATATCATTAATTATCAATAATAACATATAATTAAAGGTAAATTGAGCAAATTTGTTATTTCGGAACTTGTGTGTTATTTCAACTTGTGTGTATCAAACTGGTAGCCCTTCACATTAATCGGTACCCAAGAAGTAGCTCTCAGTTTCAAAAGGTCGGTGACCCCTGCACTACATAATAATGTAACAAACACTTAATCTGCTTTACCTAATATTTTGCATTGCAGAGAATTTCATATTTGTGATTTTATGAGTGTTCGTAGTAATAAATTGAATATGATGAAGTAGGTATGGTGCTCTGTTCCACATTCAATCATCATTAATCTGAGCCTGGATCTAATCTTATTTTCTGTATGTCATTTTTTTCTGTTCAGGTGGTCCGGACCGTAGTAGTGGTGTTACACAGACAATGGTTAAGTATCAAAAATCAGGAGAAGCATGTGGGCGGTGTTCAGACCTGGACGAGTGCAGGTGTTTACTCACTGAGGGAGACTCTTATGTTATTGCACTGGCTTCTCCTGAATGACTCGTCTTTCTCCATGCACTGCCTGGATGTGTTGCATATGTACCACCAGATCATCCCTGCCATCAGAGACACACTGCGTAGGATCCCGGACCTCTCAGAGTGTGAAGGTGGGTGAGTTTTGTTGTCTTGTCTGTTTTTTTTTTTTTTTTTTTAACCCCTCCACACTTTTGTTTGGCTGCCACCTATTGGTCATTGTTAGTAAGTGCAGAAAAAAACAAGAACCTTCCTGATCGTTGTGGAGGGTCGCACTTTCCCACACCTCACTCCTATAAGGAGTTATTTGCTTGATCAATGTGTTCTGTTACTGGATTAGAAACCTTGAAGGTTGAATATTTTTACAGGAAGAACGTTTATAGTTCATCTAATTGTTGCTAAGAGCTCCCGAGCCACCAGGTGGCGCTGTAAAAAGAAAAAAAAAGCAGGATTTGACTGGGAATGGATGTTGTTTAGTGCTGCCCAAAAGTTCAGAAAGAGCTCTAGCTGTTTACTTTATATATACATATATATATGTTGTAAAAGTTCCCAAAACCTGGCTACTCCGAGGCAGACTACAAGCCAAGCACAGCAGTTAAACAGTGTAGTACCAAAACCTCTTTATTATAACTCTACATAGCAAACACCTGACACATTCTAGATTTTATTCCCTTTTTATTATAACTTCCACTCTTTATTTTTTTCCACTAGACTTTGGAGCCATAAGCGCATGAGTAAAGTCTGGTGATGAGGCCTAGCACACAGTTGGAGCTCTAATTAGACAGTATGCAGTAAACAGGATTTTTTTTTTTTCCCCCTAAGTATGAAAAATAATTAGAAAATATGGAAGTTGATTTGAGTGTTTCCAGGTCTGGATTAGTATGGAAAAAAGAAATCTTGAGTATTGTGTTTCCATACTATTGCCCTATTTGGTTTTTAAAATATAAAATAAATAATAATAATAAATAGAAATAAACATCTGTTTTTGTTCATGGACTTTAGTTGTGTTTTGTAGTTTCTTGGTGAATTGCACATGAACAATGCTTCTGTTGCTGTATGATTGAAGGTTTACAGTTTAAAAATTCAATTTATATAGATTAACTTTTGCATTGTTTTAGAATTGCAATTTTAATAAAATGTGCATTAAACATGGTTCCAGCTATTATTTGGTAATATAATAGCATACATCAGAGATTGTAATATAACTCGTGTTATAGTTGGAATTTTAAATCATTATTGTAGATTTTAAATATGGTCTTAAAAATCTTTAGGGAAGTCTGCATATTTGAGTCTGGAAAAATATGTATAATTTATAATCTTTATAGAGCTCGATTTATAAAGTGCACAGGGTCACTGTCATGCTGGAACGTGTTTGTGCTTTAATTATAGTGAAGAAATTGTGATCCTACAGTATAGAAACATTCTTGAGCAGTGCAGGTTTTCATTTCACACAAGCCACACCCGAGTCTGGTTCATCAGTTGATTTTGGCTGTCATCTACTCCGGTGTGGTTTCTGCTTGTTTGGAATGTAAACCTGCCACCCCACTGGATGTTCCTGGATAAGCTTGGACAGCCCTGTTCTGGAGAACTGTGTGCTTCAATCTTTGTGGTAGTGGTTTGAGAAAGAACCACATATGTGTGATTGTTAGGTGTCCACACAAATTCAGAACAATTTAATAGCATTTAAATTTAGGCCCATTAAAAAACAAAATGCATGGGGCACACTTATTTTTCTTTGCCATAAGAATGATGTAAAGACCATTAAAAAAAATTTAATTATTCTTTATAGAACTGGCTATAGAAGATCTTTGTCGACCAGAAGCTGAGGAAGTAGAAGATATGGACATTGACACAGCTTCTTGACCAGAAGTGAAGATGAAAAAATTTGACAATAAACAGCATGTTTCTGTTGGGTGTGTATGTGTGAGTATTTGGATGCTGATATTTGACTTTGATTGGCTGCTCACCAATGTCCTTAATTAAAGCAAAACTGAAAGTGCACCTTTTCCGGTTTTAGTGTATAAGTTGTCTGACCGGTTTGAGCAATGACGCATTCACGCTTTAATAAATACCTGAACTTGTCGGGCTGCAATTCTAAGTTCTTTATAATGCATCATTCTGGACTGACATAAAAGAGAGAAAAAAGAGCGAGAGGCTTTTCAAGCATTTTTTTTTTGCCAATATAGACACTATGAATGAAAATATCTTACATGTAAAATAAAAAAGACACATTAGCTGAAAGAACAGGACAAGGGGGTGCAGGGAATTCAAAGGTTACAGTCTGTTTGAGGCCTTAAACTCGGCTTCAACAAATTAGCAATCCAAAACCTTATACATTTCACTTTTAGGTTCTGTACAATGAAAAACTTTTCTCCTAATGAGCTGTCACATAAACGGCTTGCCTTCATAAACAATCGGCTGATTGAAATGAAAATGCATCACCTCCCACAAAAGTCTGTCGAGTTTCCAAATTGCGCGTCGTTTCCATCACAAAGGTGTCTTCAAAGACGTTTAAAAAAAACAAACAAACAAACTGTTAACGTCCTCTTTTAAAGCAATAATAGATACGACTCCACGTCACATCTGCTGGTTAACATGTTGACATCACGTGTGACTGCATAACAAAAAAATAAGGCATATTCTGGATCATTGGTTATACAACTGAATTTTTCCTTAAACTTTTAGGAGAACAAAGAATAAAACTGTTACTCCCAATACACCATGTCCCCCCCCCATAAATATCCCGGTGCCAAATAATCCTCATCACCTTAAAAGCTTTGGAGTTACGACACACAACTGCAAGTCTGTAACTAAATCTTGCACCATTTTCCACACTACACTACGCTACATTTTAATAATTGTTTTTTTTCCTTTTTACACCGAGTGAGTCAGACTGAACAAAAGACCTTCTGCACTTATCCTACCCTGCCCACATTTTATCATAAATAGCACATTTTTCTTTCAAAGACTACATACAGTGTTAAAAGGTAACAGCTGAACTCTGAGTAAGCCCCGGGGGGGATTGGGCTCAGTCCCTGCACCAAACACTGTTACACTTTTTATAATGGAACAAAAAAAATATGCACTGGTTCTTCACTGGTTCATTCACACTCTTTTAAACCACATCATTCCCTTTTCTTCTTAACAACCAAAAAAAAAAAAGCACAGAGTATGGCTCGGAGTCATTGAACAGGTTCTATACGATCTAGATTTTCCATGGAAAGCTTTGGAGTCTATTGTGTTTTGAATCTTTGCAGTTGATATTGTGGTTAAGGAATATTTACGCCGTAACGATCTGGGAGAATAACAATCTGATCACATGAGAGAAAGAGTCGTACGCTTGTGGCTTTCCATGGTAAATGTAGTAGATATAGGACTAGTGGTGACCCGAAGTAGAAGTATGTGGGCGACTGTAATCCAGCAGGTGTCAGACAGTGGTGGTTTAGTATCCTGTTCTGGGCGGCTCAACGTAGGCTGGGTTGTACGGAGGCTGAGTTACATTTAATTCAGTTTGGGGAGGAGGGTGAGCGTAGCCGGGCTGCACTGGAGGACTGATGGGGTACAGAGCCTTAGACCCATCATACGCAGCCTGGCTGTATGGTGCAGGATATGCGCCTGGAAATACAGAAAGAAACACAGAAATTAGACCATAATTGACAATAATTACAACTAAACACATCTTTACTCAGCATCATGAATGTATTATAGCTTAAGACTGTGATGAGCATGTCAGACATTTATCAGTTATTAAATGTAGTGTTTGCTAATAGCCATATTGTGTACTGTATAATAAGCACTGAATAATCGGAACCTCTCAGATGTTCCGGAGCAGCTCACAGATAAGTGTGGGGGGGGGGGGGGGGGTTGCATGAGAAAAAAACAATTCGTTTCATTAATGCAGGCTGGACTTTTTTTCAAACCCTTTTTTTCCATCCTACTTCAGTCACTGACAATTACCACCCACTATATATTTCTCCCCATCACATATAATCAACCAGTCTGGTTGGCTGAAGCTTAGAAAGGGGGTTTCCATGAGCAATGCTCATTAAGTCACTGGATCTTTCAAATTGCTGTTTGCACAAGTCATTAACAAGTACAGACTTGCAAAGCCCCTTCTACCATAGTCATAAGACACATACAACTATGAACGAAAATTCCTAAAAAAAACCAAATGACTCATTTCAGTTTTTGTAGCATTGTTCTGTTATGCTTGTATATTAAGAACTTACACACACGTATACAGATAGTCCCCGAGTTACAAATTTCTAGAGTATAAGTGGTATGATATGTTGATGCGCAGCGTCACCGGACACTGAAACAGAGCGCACTCGCGAGCTATGCATTGTGAAGTTTATACATTTTGATGGTGTAAATTGCTGTCTTCCTAAATTATGTACTGCAATTTGTAAAAATTAACATACATGCATGTAACAAATCACAGTACTACCCAGTACACATCACCAATCTTTAAGGTTCCTGAGTAGTCTTGGCCATGTCTCGACTTGCCATATTTTCAAGTTACGATGGTTTCATTGTAACGCCCCTGTTTTGTAAGTCGGGGACTGCCTGTATAAATAAAATAAAAGATTTTGCAAATCCCTTTTTAATTTCACTGTTAAACAGGTTTTAGTCCTAGGGTTAGGGTTATTCTGTGCAGGTGTATGCTGTTCTGGTTTCATTCTGTAAATACATTTTTGCTTGTTTTTCAGTGCATCGATGTTGTGCGCTACTTAGAACGTGTTCACACACAGAAATTGATCCGGTTTAATTTGATTTGCTGCCATGTAAAATGCAAATCCTGTTCGCGGTGTGACCTATTTAACAGGTTATTGACCCAAAATTTTTTTTTTTTTCTTTTTTTAATAGATAAATTTCCTTCTATATCTTTGTGTGATGTTCTGTACATCATGGCTTCATTATGTTATGAGGAATCATTTTATGAATGTTTACCTTATTCATAGCCTTTCATTCCAATTTCAAAAAGATAAAAAGGCATTGTTAGTTTTTGGCAATTGTTTTATTAAAAAGTTTTTTCTCTGTGCTGTTTAAGAAAGAAAAAAGTTGTCTTACACACTTGTGACTACCTGGTGCTGTCGCCAACCCCCCAAACATATTTATATATGTTTATATAAATAAACAAATAAATAAATAAAATTTACACACACTATTGCACGTTTCGTCTATCAGTGGACTTTGAGCACAACTCGGTCGGGAACAAACCTAACACTTCCCAAGCCACAGGTCACACCGTCCCTTTACAATAATGTATAGTGGTGGTAGCACCATGCTATGGGGATGATTCTCATCAGCAGGGACTGAGCATCTTGTTAGAATTAAAGGAAGAATGAATGGAGCAAAAAATAGGGAAATACTGCAAGACAACATGCTTCAGTCTGAAGCTGTGGAAGATATACACCACAGATACAAAAACAAACCAAAAATAATTCTTTAGCGCCCTAATCACACTCCTGATCTCAATCCTACTTAGAATCTGTGGCAATATCTACAAATTGCAGTCTAGATGTGCCACCAAGCCAACCTGTACAACCTATAACAAATCTGCCAAAAATAAAATGGGCCACAACCACTGCAGGAGTGGTACATATGTACTGGAAAATCTTTCAAGCTTTTATTGCAGGTGGTGGTTGCATACTTATGCTAGCAAGATACTTCAGTTTTTTTTATATTTAAGTCACCTTAAAAAAAAAAATCTGTTTTGAGTTAAAATTTTGAACAAGAATGAAATTTTAATGCACCATGCACTCATAACCGGTCTCTGAGCGGACATATCACCGGTGGATTCTTTGTTGCAATTGATTTCCAATGTAACACAATAATAATAATAATAATAATAATATAGAGTAGACCTTAATAACCAATGAAGGAGCTTCAGTCTCTGATGGGGGAAAAGCAAAAACTACATAATTGCAGTCATGCTCACATCACATCAAAATGATCAAGCACACACACATTTTACACACACACACACACACACACACACACACACACACACACACACACACACACACACACACACATTTATACCCTGGTGTCACATGGCACCTCTTTTTTCTTATTTCTTCACTGTGGCAAATTCCCCTTAATTTTGAGTTGTCTTCTTTTACCTCCTTTTTTTTCATTTCTCCTTATCTCCTAACTGATTTTTCTCCCCTTCTTGTGAGTCTATATTTGGAATAGCGTTGTTTTATACAAAATAGGGTTTGTATCACGTGAACCTTCGTGCGTGAACAATCATTTCTGCAGCCTATTTACCTTCCTGCCTCTGCAATGTTTATGCTTTTTACTTTTATTCTGATTTTTAATGCTGTTTACTATTCTACTGATATTGAATCAAGCTAATATTCTTTTTAGTTAGATTATAAGGTCCCCTGGTGGTCTAGTGGTTAAGATGAAGCGCTCTCACCGCTGCGACCCGGGTTCGATTCCCGGTCAGGGAACCATCCCCAGCCACTCTTAGTGCCGGTCCCAAGCCCGAATAAATTGGGGAGGGTTGCGTTAGGAAGGGCATCTAGCGTAAAACATGTGCCAAATCAAACGTGCGGAGGATCCGCTGTGGCGACCCCTAACGGGAGAAGCCGAAAAGAAAGAAGATATGCTCGTATATAATTAACTATATTGTTCTACTTATTCATGTCAGTACTTTAAGTTATTATATGCCTTAATCGTTATATGTCTTAAGCCCTATTCGGACGGGACTAGTTTTCCAAACCACGTTTTAGTTAGAATTTCTTTCAGCCAACGTCTGTCATTTCATGTATGGATTCGAACGGGACTAACATCTCCGTGTTTATTGCGGAGGTAGGAGTGTCGGTGTTTTACGTGTGGGGGTTGCACAAGACCACATGTCCAGGATGCGTGGATTGCGTATGGTCAAATGACAAAGCAGAAACTTGAATACCGGCGTTAGTATGGTAGTTCACGTTGACCAAAACAAACAAGAAAACGCGTTTTGGAAAAAACATTTTTCGGCATTCACAGACATTCGCATTCGGACGGGATTAGATTTCTCAGAGGACCGTCGAGTTTGCTGAAAAACAGTAGGTAATTTGCTCTGGAATTTTTACAGAGGTCGTGTGAGAGAAAGACAGACATGGCAGATTCGAACGAGATAAATATCATAAAATACGTCTGTGAAACAGAAATTTCTCTAAAGACCCCCTGTAAAACTAGTCCCGTCCGAATAGGGCTTTATTTCTTCTTTGGTTCTGCCAGGTGCACACATTAATCTTATGTCATGTTCTTGTTTTGTGCTCAGTCACGTCTTATGTCTACTCCTTTTGATGTTGACCACCACTAACTTCTCTTTATTCTTTATATACTCTGAAAACAGTATTGTCAGTTTCAACATCTCTCCTTCGCATCGGAGCATTATTGAGCATCTATCTTCCCCAACCAGACCATCCCTTTCAGCCTCTTCGCATTGTACAGCGTACTTGTACACGGCTTGTGAGTACACAGACCTCACCTGACCTTCCTGCTGTTTGTCATCAGGAGATGCAGACTGACAACGAGGACTATGGCAAACTACGCACTTACACACCTGCACCAACTCTTCCATTCTCCCCTTATCTTTCCCACTGGTCTCCTTTTGATTACTTTCCTGTTCCTTCTCCCAACCATTATTTTCCTCCCATGCCTTCACCTGATTCCGGTTGAATTAAAATATTTTTCCCGACAACCATCTGTACAACCCCAAGTCCAAAGAAGTTGAGACGCTGTGTAAATTGTAAATAAAAGCACAATGCAATGATTTACAAATCTAAAACCCCCGTATTTTATTTACAACAGAACATAGAAACCATAGCAAATGTGTAAACTGCGGAAATTTATAATTTTAAGGAAGAATTTAGGTCAATTGAGATCACTTTGGCTGTAACATGTCTAAAAAAAGTTGGGAGAGATTCATGTTTACTACTGTGGTGATATCCCCTCTTCCTTAACAACAGTCTATATACATCCAGGAACTTAGGAAACCAGTTGCTGGAGTTTTAGAAAAGAAACGTTATCCAGTTTGTGTCTGATTTGGGATTTTACCTGCTTAACAGTGAGGGGGGGGGGGGGGGGGGGCTCAGTGGGTAAACTGTTGGGATTTTGATAAGATTTTCTGCCAAATGCTGTTATTTTTTCACTTATGCTCCAAAATAAATACCGAAAAAGTAATAATGCATCTAAAGACGCTACTATGTTGACTAACTGTTTCATAATACATTGTACAATCTAATCAATACAATTATTTGCAAAAGCCTTCTAAAGCCTCTTAGAGACTCAGAGGGATGACATGACTTTCTCATAATTCCCACAAGAACAGGGTGATTATTTAATGAGTAGTGGTTTGAATCCATCGCTACGGCACAGATGATTACAAATGACCACAAACTCAGTTTACATTTGCTGATCATATTACAGAATGGCAGACAGTATCTTTTGTCTGGCTGCCTCTGGGAAAAACCTTACACACAGCAGATCACAATGTAACCTTTTACTACAAGTTCATTAGAAATAAGCAAAAAAAACTGTTATATTTGATACTTTTAGTCAAATAGGCCAATCAACAATTTGAACCTAGAATGATTGACCGGTGTTTTAAGCTCAATATCAATCGACAGCTTCCATTCATCTCAAATGAATAAGTTTTCTCTTGATTTTAACGTTGAAAATATGCTCAAATCAAACATGTTACTATTTTCTGTTAAGGCAAATTAGGCATCTGATGTTTACCAGAAAACTCTGTATATATATGCTCATTACAGTGTCTACCTGAAATTCTCGAAAGGACATTCTCGAAAGGATCACCTTTGACCTTGGCTGACAGCTAAAAAATGTAATCAATCACTAACATGAAATTTCAGCCAAGATGAAACCTTAATCGATGCAAATACACATACATTAATACAAATCTGTCCTAGTCATTTGTTTTTTAAGGCAAGTGGAACACCATGCTAGTGATCAAGATGAAGATTCCTGCCCTGGATGAAAGTCTAATACATTTAAAAAAAATAAATAAAACATTTTCAAAATTCCAAAATCGAATCAGTTCATCTGCTGATTACAGTGCAAATTCTATAAATAAAAATAAATCCTACAAAGATTCATCCACTTGAGTTTAAAATATCACGTTAATCTCAAATAGCTGCATTGACTGACAAATCAGAAACTTAACGCAAGTACCTGGTAATGGGGGCATAAATATAAGTTTATAATTATTATTTAATAGTATTAGCAGTTAATGTACATAACTTAATTAATAAAAAAGTGATGATTTTTTTTTTTATGTATTGGCAAGGTAAAAATTTTACGAGGCTGCAAAAGGACAACAGAAGCATTGCAACATCCTTTTCAACCTGTGTGTCATACTGCTTTCACAAAATGACACCGAAACAGTGAAAGTTGGAAAAACCTGGTGGACAAAAATGTTGATCTAACCAAGTAACTGGTATTAAATTTTTAGCATTTCACCTAAAACACACTGCAAGTAGTTTATAAATTAAGATTAGATTTGGAAGTGGAAGCTGTTAATGTTGTTCTTACCACTCTCCTGGTATGGAGGCGGCGGTCCTGGTGCATAGGGCTGGCCCTGATATGGGGCAGGGGGCATGATCTGACCTCCATACCCAGGCTGTGCACTAAAGCCAGGCTGTGCAGGAATTGGCTGGTAGCTTGGATACTGAGTTGCAGGGTTTGGGGGCTGCTGCTGAGAAAACTGATGGGATACAACTGTGGTTGTGGTCAACACCGCTGTGGAGGAAAGTTAGAAATTACAAATTAATTTTCTTAGCATCAACTTCTTACGAATTTGCTCTGGCTGTAAGATAACTTTGTTTTCAGTGTAATAAATGTATATAAAACTGTTTACAAGCAGTACAAGCAGTTTTCTTTGCAGTTTGGCAAAAGTGCACATGATTGTCTAATGACAGTATAATCATTTAATATGAAATCCTATAAAAAACAAGTGTAAACTGTCTTAAAAACTTTAAGCTTTGTACAAAAAAAAAGTTCTAAATAAAATGTATGGGAACTTGGGCATACACACTGAGTGATTCATGAGAAGGAAACGCCCTTTAAAAGCATCCAGCCCTACAATCTACAAATATTTTACAATGAAATCAAAAGGGATATTGAAAGTCTAAATGATACTTCAGTATAAGCTTGTAAATTACATATCACAACCACATATGATTTAAAAAAAAATCTCTGAAAGGGTTTGACATACATAAAGTGTAAAAAAAAAAAAAAAATTGCTAGACAATGTCTTTAGAGCTCCGCCTACTGTCTCGTGAAAGTCTCATGATATGCCTTCTTTGTTCACGTTGTGTTTGTTTAATAGCCTCGTGTGTAAAAGTATGTGACCACTTCCTGCATGGAGGGTGTGCAATCAATCCAGTAAAGCTGTCTTGGAAAACATGAGTCAGTTTGTGTGGGGAATACCACAGCTCCTTTTCTATTTCTAAACAAGGCACACTCCCAACGAGTCCCCTGAACCCACATTAAATGAAGAGTACATGAGGAAAGCACCAACCGATAGAGTTAAAAAATTTTTTTAGCAGGATCACACATGCTGTGAGTAGAATTGAAAGGGTTCTGTGTTTAGAATGTGTTTCCATTTCTTTTCAATTGAAGACTTTATTTTCGTCGCCTACATGTTAAAGTAGAATGGAATTATTTCTACACACACCCCAGGTTTGTTAGGAAGTTTGGGTCAGAGTACAGGATCAGCTATGTTTCTGTGCTCCCAAAGCAGAGAGGATTACAGACTTGCATTCACAGCCCTGAGCCACTATTTTTTCCAACTTCTTGTTTCAATACCTCTAAAAATAGAAATTGCAAAATGGAAACGCACAGGCAAATCAAGTTTTTACAGAAGTCGTAAGAGCACTGTAATCTTTTTGTGTTTTTTGTTTTCTCGTGATCTTGGCACCAAAGTTGTTTTCTCATCATCGCAACTTAATTTTCTCATGATCTTTACATACCAAACATTGTTTCCTCATCATTAGTACTTCATTTTTCAGTGTATTTAGCATAAAAGCATATTCTGGAGGCAGCATCATAGACAATAACCATAACTTAATAATTTGTGTCAGTGCCCACGCTAATCAACTTTTGTTATGTCGAGATCATGAGAAAATTAAGTCATGAACGCGAGAAAACAAGAAAGAAAAATATATTAGAATGCATGGCCTCTTAGGACTTTTAGGGACAAATTTTAATCCAGTTGTGCTGTGACGATAAAAAACAACATGAAAACTAGCATACTGTTATTATTCTGGGTGTAACAGTACACCCATAATAAGTCGGTATAATTTGTTATTACATTTGTGAACAACGGTTTACATTTTTAAAACAATTTTAAATAAAATGATTAAGTTGAGTAATCAAATATATTGGCACAAATCGAATCGATTAAACAAAATTAAATATATGAAATATCTTATAAATAGTTGACATTTATTAGACCCCTAATACAGATGTGTATATAAGTGTGTGTGTTTTACATTTTATATTTAACTTTCTAAAGGTATGTTCTGCTTAACTGTTCTACTAGAATATTTTAATAAAAGTCTTCATTCCTTTCAGCCTTCGTTCATTCACTCCCTCGATATGTGGAATTGTCAGGATTTTTTTTATTTGAAGAGAAATTCTTGAAGCTGGACATAAAAAGCTAAAGCATCGCTAGCGTTGGAGGTGGCAGGAAGTTTCTGTTCTTTTTTTTTTTTTTTACAAATGTAGAGTAGTGTCCACAGTGACACTACTCTAACTCTAGAAATTTGTACCAAAAGATTTAGTGCAAATACATGTACCATTACAACCCTAGTTATTATTGGTTTTGGTTTTTGTATATTTGTTTATATGGTCTTATTTATCTAGCTAGAACTATAAATCATTAACAGGTGAATTTTCACAAGAAACTGGGTATTACTGAAAACATTGTTTGCATCATAGCAGACTCAATAAACACACCTTTACTAATCAATAAAAATAAAAATAAAAAATTTACATTTATTTATTTAAGAAGGTTCATAAATTAAATTGACCATTCTGTAAAAACAAAGGTAATGGCACCCTGCAGAAGCAGGAAGTGTCTATTGTAGTCAAGGCATTGCAGTGGCTGTATGTAAAGACATGCATAATCGATCAAGAACGATCAGTCATGCCCACTCACTCTATATATTTTACATCTTGCTTTAATTTTGAACATCTGTGGATATTTAATAGAATGTATGGTAAATGTAAACTATCTCAGGAAACCAGTTTTATGTCTAGAAAGCCTGCTACATTTATTCAGCAAACATGTTCAAAATACTTTTTTAAGTGTTTTGTGGCTATATGAATGAGACTGCAAACTACCATTCACATCAGTCATAGTGTTCAAAAGTTTGTTTATGATAGCTTTCTGAAAGAATCTACAACAGATAACAGATTTTGTGTGCTGTGAGCAGACCATCTGTCTGACACTAGCTGAGAAAATATCTGGAGTGGGTGGAAGTTTCGGATTCACAGGCGTCTGTCTTTACTTACCACTAAACTGAAATGTAAAAAAAAAAAATGCCAAAGAAGTTTTGACTTACGCCTGGGTTTTCTGCACATTTTGTACAAGCAGCAGCAGGGGCAAACGCAGCAGGCTATGACGAATATGATAAAGATGATAAAAGAAACCACAATTCCAACGATGGTGACGGTGCTGAAATTTGAGAAACTGAAAAGGAAAAAATAAAATAGGTATTAGACACAAGAAGTTATCACTAATTTAATTCACTCCTGATTCATCTGCAAACAATTTTATTTAACTAGGGCGTCAACAACACACAAATGATAAAGATATGGCAGTGGTCAACATACAAAATGATTAGCTAAAGTTTAAGAAGATTTGCTATCCAGGACTCTATTTGTACTCTAGGATTGACTTGGACATCTGTGGCCCAATGTGACATTAGAGTGTCCTGTTTTAACTGTCAAATGCATGACCGAATATTTGTTTATTATAAATAAACATTTAATTAAATGTATCTGCACAGTTCTTTTTTTTATAAAAATGGAATTAAACTGTGGATAGTAAAATTTTAAGAGGCAGGAGCAACTGCCTTTCCTTCTCTACTAGAATTATTTCACAAGCCATTATATGTGTAAGAAAAAGCACACAGAGCAAGGGCATACAAAACAAAACCAGGACTTTGAGAAACATTTCGTGGTACCATTGTGTAAAACGGTGTAATCTCATATACTATAGGCCTGCTGTAGTTTGATGGATGATTTTCACATACAAAAATGTAGAATTTAGAACACTATAGCTAAAAACACATGGTACCTGATTGTCATCAACAACATGTATTAGCAAGAGTGGATCAAAAACATGTATTATCATTTCATATGTATGGAAAAAAAGTTTTCAAAGCAATTGGGCTTATAAATCACTGAAACAATAAAGGTTTCTATTAGAACTACTTTATTGATGGTCTCTTTTTCTTTTGTATTTATACACTGGCGATCAAAATTAAAGAAAAATGCTCAACAGTTAAATAGGGGTTGACAGATAATCAAGGAAATTAGCACCAGGTGCCAGATTAACACCAATAACTGGAAGTTATCTAAAAGTGTTCTCTAATTTTGATCAGTGTGTTTTCTGCAAAATAATGTTTTTTTTTTTTTAAATGCCTTAGTTATTTTGTGGAAAAGGTGTTCTGGTAGCATGGTATAGACAGGACAAAAACTCCAACTGTTGAGCAGTGAAGATGACATTATTTCAGAATTGTTCAATTGTTTAAAAATTGTTCTCTAATTTTGATCGCCAGTGTACACTGTGATGTATATACACTATATTGCCGAAAGTATTGGATCACCAGACCTTTCCTGCAATACGTGGTTCACAAATCTGAAGGCACACAATTGTACAGGACGTCTTTAGATGCGCTATAATAAAAATTTGCATTCACTTGAACTTGAAATCACAAACCTGCTCCAGTATGGAAATGCCCCTGTGCACAAACTGAGCTCCTTGAAGATCTGGTTTACATGCTTTGCAGAGAAAGCTCTTGAGTGGCCTGCTATAGAGCTCTGATCTCATCCCTACTGAACACCTTTGGAATGAATGTGAACGTTGGCTGCACCCCAGGTCTCCTCACCTTCATCAGTACCTGCCTTTACTAACACCCTTGTGGCTGATGAACACAAATATCCATAAGAACATTCCAAAATCTAGTGGAACATCTTCCCAGAAGAGTGGAGGGAATTATTAGAGCAAATTGGGACTAAATGTGGAATGCAATGACCAGGTGACCCAATACTTTCGGCAATATAGTGTACTTGTATTATGTCTCTACTTTTTATGTATTTGCACATTTCTTTTTCTTTCCTTTTTTTTTTTTGCTGCTGTAACACAGACATTTCCCCACTGTGGAAAAAATAAAGGTATATCTTATCTTATCTTGTTTTAGACATAAACCTCTGTCAAAAAAGTTACACATACTTTGGTTAAATAAAAAAAAAAAGGTTACACTGAATATTTTACAACTCCAAACATTGAATGTTATTCTACATTTATTTAAGCAGGTTAAAAAGTATACCTACTATAATTCCATAAGAGTCAAATAATATTTTAAATCAATAGCCAAGAAAGATTTATCATCTATTCACTACATGATTGGTATTTGGTAGCATTGCCATTTAACTGCATGAACAGCCTTCCACAAGATCCGTCTTTCTCAAGATGCCATCAATTATCTGGAGAGCCCGGGAGCTTTCAGATGGTCTTCTTTGAATTAAAAGACTCTGCTTTTTCCTCCACAGAAAGTGCTGATCATTTGGCTAGACAGACCATTCCTCTAAAAGTCCAGCTATCACCAGCAAACTTAAATTGAGCTTTCTTATGCTAGTTTTAAAGTAAGGGCTTCTTGCTCGTGTGATTACCTTTTTATGATTTGTCTGTGTAAGTCACATTTAAGTTGGATGGACATATTTTGATAACTGATACTGCTAGTTCTATCACCAGCCCTTTTGTTTTTGCTTTGAGGTTTAGTTGTCCATCTTGGTCTTTTAGAATAAAGACCATCAATCTAAACAAAGTTACACATTTGCATACATTCTCAGATCCTTATAAGATCCGCATTAGTTGTTTGAACATTGGTCCTAAGTATTAACCAAACTGGATTTAAAGTCTTGGCTGAATCGCTTGCACGTCAATTTCTGGAATCTTCTAGACTGTTTAAAGAGACAAATAACTAAGTGAATTTAACATTTGACCCACTACATATATATTTGGTGACTGTACGGTTTAAATGAAAAACAAGTAAACAAACAAAAAACAGGAAAAGAGCTGAAACAGCAGACTTCACTAGGACTGCCATAGTATCAGGTGTGTTTGTTGACCTTTCCATTACAGAATTTTTACCGATTCTCTGGTTTGGGGGACGTCCCAAAATATAAACTACTACACTAATTGTGTTCGTACAACAATAGTGTCTATACAATTTAGTCAATATATTTAATGCTCCTTTTTGGCAAAATCCAGGTCATTATTAAACCTCTTAAACCTCATGAACTCTGATCAGGATAAAGTGGTTATTAAAAATGTAAGAATAAATACGACTAAAAGACCATTATATTTCCAAATATAGAAAACACAATGCGCAATTAGGTACACTCCTGTGTTGGTCAATGTAGAATTCCTGTTCACTGCCAGCGTCATAACTGTCTGTGTGCTCGCTTCTCTAAACTCTTTGTTTGTTCCTTCCAAACAAGTCTTCAGACCTGATACACACCTCTACAATGAAAAGCGAGATGAAGAAGTTGGAATAGTCATGGGAAATAAACAACTTGGTGCTCACCAATTTCTACAAAAACATAATCTCGGGTGACAAAAATAAACCAATTAAAAAAAAAAGAACACTTATAAAAAACACCAGATTTGATGCTTGTAGTATTTTTTTAAACACCCAAGTTTTTTAATAAACACCGGAGTTTATTAAAAAACACAGTAAAGACCACACATTGTTTTGTTTTGTATTATTTATACAAATCTAAATTTATTTATTTTTTTTTTGTGTGAAGAAATTATGTATCTTCTTTTTCTCATGATGGTAATTATCTCATAAGATTAGTATTCGAATTCTTACTCAGACCAAAGAACCTGACAACAACAAGCTTTTAAACTGTAATTTTCTTTTTTTAAGTTTATTTTTTTATTTAAGCTTTACTTGACCTGTGTCTTCATGGTTTTATGCCCTACACTGCTGCCACATAATTGCCTGATTGGATAAGTGCATGATAGTGTTCCTAATAAAACACAGTGAGTGAATAGAAAGATAAGGTTACCTGTAAACTAGACAGTAAATGTCCAGCACATATGTATAGATCTGAAGATAAAATCTAAGACTATTGGGAACTATAGTGTAGCAAATTTTACATTTGCAATGAAACTAATGCTAAACTGAAAGAAAACTAACGACATCGTGATCTGGCAGGCCCACTAGAATAACATGCATACAGGAAGCTATGTATACACTTGAAAGTTCTGGGGGCTGCAAATCTGCAAAGTGGGGAAAAAGTCACACCAACCATTTCTATACAACCTAGTAAAGTTCAAACAAGCCTTAATCACTTTCAATAAAAGTGTATCAATGAAGGCTTTTATGCATGTTCTTCTCTTCTGAATATTGTGCTTAACCAAAAAAATAACAGTGAAATTACAGTTTAGTTTAGTAATTTGATATGATCTTGTGTGAAATAACTCACTGCACGCAGAAGTCATCATCGAGTTTTTTGAAGGGATCTGAGCAGCAATACCGATTGTCACAGGGACCACAGCAGAACTGCATAAACGAGCAATCCTGGGATGGTTTGTACATACCATGGACGAAGTAGCTATCACAGTTATTTGCTGGAGAAATAAGAAATAAAAAAAATTAAGAAGTGTATTTAATAAGGGATATTTAAGAATATTAAAAACTAAACCGGTTTCTGGAGCTGCATGACGATTAGGAGTCAAATCAAGTTTATTTCTATAGCGCTTTTCACAACAGACAGTATCTCAAAACAGATTTACAGAATTTAACAGTTAAAGTGAATGGTGTGTATTTATCCCTGATGAGCAGCCGTGGTGACTGTGACAAGGAAAAACTCCCTTAGATGTCATGAGGAAGAAACCTTGAGAGGAACCAGACTCAAAAAGGGAACCCATCCTCATTTGGGTGAAATCAAGAGTGCGATTATAAATCTATATATATATATATATATACACACACACACAGATGCCCATGTTAGTTCTCTCTCCAGTGTTCTGTATTGTTTAAAGACATTGTGTGTGTGTATATATATATATATATATATATATATATATATATATATATATATATATATATATATATATATATTCATTCATTCATTTTCTCCCGCTTATCCGTAATTGGGGTCGCGGGGGCAGCAGTCTAAGCAGGCCCCCGCCTTCGACTGCTGCCCAATCCTCTCAGCACTGTCCCTTATGGTCCCTCCTGCAGGTGGTGAGCCCACGGGAAGGCGGCCCCACGTCACTCCGACGTCACGGACCTTGATATTTCCCTCGTAAGGGACCCCCGGAGCATAGAGGGTTAAGGGCCTTGCTCAAGGGCCCAAGAGTGGCAGCTTGGCGATACCGGGGCTCGAACCCCAGACCTTCCGTATATATATATAAACACACACACACTAAATGTGATTCTAAGATATAAATAGACATATAAATAAATGATTTAAAGACCTGTTCAGTTTGTAAAATGCTTCCACAACATAACTAATGTTTACGTAAATTAATATTTAACCTATAATTTATTTTTATTATTAATTTAATTACACACATGTCTATGTCTCATGTCCACAGGTCCTGAAAGAGTCCAGTGTAACGTCTCAAGTACTTTGGACTTTTTTTTTGTTTAAATACGTTTTTTATACGAAGTTTGAGTTCAATTATGTACAAGATATTTCTGATGTATACAATTATCCAAGATTGTGTACTGGGATATATTAATATTAACTATAATAATAGGACTCTATTAGTAAATATTTTCGAGAGAAGAAAAAAAAAAAGGGTGGCAGTGTAACGGCTAACACGGAGGTTAGAACGCGCGAGCTGTTTGCCAATTTCTTTAAAACGCACACGCACACTACACTAACTAATTATATACTAATAATTATTATAATTGTTTTTTTTTTATAAATATGCGTCATGGAAGATGAAACATCTTAGAAACGCGGACCACGCTGTCTTCAGTCGCACAGAAATAAAAAATAAGACACAACTGCGCATGCGCCATTCACGGAGCAAAAAATTAATGAATACAGAAATTAATAAGGGGACACGCGGAATTTTACGCTTTCACTTACCAACTGCGGTAAAAACTAAAGTAGCCGTGAAGGCCAGGACGGTGGTGATGGTCAAAGCCATGCTGAATATCTCCTCGCTGTTCCTCTCGCAGGTCTCTGAAATGCTCCACAGTCCTCTACTGTAATATGAGATAAAGAGCGCTGGACAACACGCCCGAGTGACAGGGTTGCCAGATGTTGTCGGTTCAGTTCAACCTGTTAAAATAGAGAGGGAGTTAATTATTCAGACACCCTTATCTTCAATTCAGTTCGGTTTTCTGTTAATTTTTACATTACACATTGTCCCAAATCAGCATTGTATAATTAAAAGGATTAAACATTTACATTTTAGCGTCATAAATTAGTCCTTGTACTATACTGAAAGATTATTCCTAATGAACAGGCTTATGGTGACAATGGCAAGAAAATACTCTCAGATGATGTGAGGATGAAATCTTCAGTGGAAAGAGATTCAAAAGTCGTTTTTTATTTTTTATTTTGTATTATTTAAATAGATTTTTCTCCATACATTCTACTCTCCACGATTTTACACATATAGTACACACACATATATATATATATATATATATATATATATATATATATATATATATATATATATATATATATATATATATATATATATATATATAAATAAATATTTAACATTTCAGCATTTGTACTGTGTCACAAAGCCGTCGTTGTACTATTTCTCTGTGCCTATGGTTGTCATCTTATTGAGCACTATGGCTCATTTCTGGCTCATTCCTCCTGGCAAATCGTCATGAAGTCTTAATGGGTGTGAGGGTTTCTCTAAACTACTCGAAATTTCAAAATCATGCAAAAATGTGTATAAATTGCTGTATAAAATTCAAATTCAAAATGTATTTGTCACATACACGTTCATACAAAGTATAACATGTAGTGGAATGTCTTTTTTATGACTGTCCAAGTTGTAAACATTAAACATAGAAATAAATATGGGGGGGGGGTAAATAAAGTATAAAGTACAAGTATATTAAAAGTATAGTATAACTTAAAAATTGCCAGTAAGAGATGGATGTGTATTGCAGATATTGACAGAAGTACAGATTAAAGTGATCCAATGTGATTTTTCCTTAAAGTGGTATACAGTATTTGTCATTGTCAGTCTTTTTACCAGAGTCATATACTTGGCTGATGAGACAAAATTTTCCAAAATATTTCATGGTACATATCCTAATTCATATTTCCATTGATAAAGTGTAACAACATGATGCTTTATTTTTTGGATCTTATGCACAACAGAGATGATTGTGGTTCAGTTCTGTGCTTATTATTACCCTCTTGTAAGTGACTACTGTTTTTCTCTAATCTTACATATCATTAGTCTAAGAGCATGGCGTGAAATCTTGTATGACACATACACATGTACAGGCATAATTAGTTGTGGTTCCTTGAACTTTCCACCTGCATATTATCAAACCAATTCAACTGCCCTTTTGTACTGATTGTTTGTGTACTGATTGTTTTCTGTAGCTTTTTCCAAGTGTTGTGTCATAATATTGTTCCATAGAATCGGAGAAAAATGGTTCATCATCACCATGATTGTTAGTTGTGTTAAATCATAAATAGTTGTGTTTTCTCTTTATACACATACACAGACCAGGTTTTCATTTATTTGGACTTCATTCCTTGTTCCTTTGGACTATGAACACTAATACAATAGTATATCTACTGAGAAAAACGACGTCGTGTATGTTATTTATTTGTTATACATTTTAACAAACATACCTATATCAAAAATAGACATCTCTCCATTATTATGTAAAACAATGAAAAGTATTTATATTAAACTTCAAACTAGTACATTTTTGCCTGTGTATTTTTTATTGCTTCTTTTTTATTAACTAAAGCACTATTAAAATTTCTCTCACTAAATATATTAGTCAGATCAGTTTATTTTAATTTATTTAACTGTGTTCAATCTGGCAACCTTGACCCAGGCTCAGTTTGGTTTCGTTTATAGGGAACCGAGTTCATGAAGAAATTAAAGGGTTTAAATATATGGGGGGAAGAAAATGTGAATTATTTTGGGTAAAGTTCATCCGTTCACCTTCTTGCACTTCAACTTGTACATTAGTAACTAACTGCACGAAAAATTACGAGGTTTGTATACAAATATTTTCTTATGAAATTTAATTTGGACATATTCCTGATGGTCACACCCAGAAATGATTCACCACAGAATGAAGGTAAATTGGGCCAGAACTTTAGCTACATTTGCAGTGATGTTGCCCAGATCTCAACATGTGTTTTGTCATTTAGATGATCACACCATTTAAATTTATATCATATTAATCTCTATTTTCTCACACACACATACACAGACCAGGCAAAACATTATATTCCCCTGCCTAATATTGTGTTAATCCCCTTTTACTGCCAAAACAGTTCTGACCCATCGACCATTAACAGCATTAACTTCTTCAGCAGTTTGAGCTACAGGAGCTTGTCTGTTGGATCGGACCACACGTTCCATCCTTCGCTCCCCATATGCATTAATGAGCCTCGGCCGCCCATGACCCTGTCACCGGATCACCACTGTTCCTTCCTTGGACCACTTTAGATTGGTCCACTGCAGACCAGGAACATCCCACAAGAGCTGCAGTTTTGGAGAAGCTCTGACCCAGTCGTCTAGCAATCACAATTTGGCCCTCGACAAACATACTCATATCCTTACGCTTGCAAAAATCCAGCTTCTAGCATCAAATTTGAGGATAAAATGTTCTCTTGCTGCCTAATATATCCCACACACTAACAGGTGCCATGATGAAGAGATAATCAGTGTTACTCACTGTACTGCTGATGATGCAATAAGGCCATAATGTTATGCCTGTTTTGCTGTACACAGAGTACAAGATGAAGGTAGAATACATTAAAATACATAATATATGTGCTGAAAATGTTATGTTCTCCTGAACATAGTACAATCAATTGCAAAGCCTTACATATTTGTAATCCATAAGATTGTCTCCAGAATAATAGTAGGGAAAACACAATATTAGGAAAGCCAAAAATGTACCACATACCTCATATGAATGGAAGATTAGAAGGCCTTACTAGATCAATTTTGTTGAACTAAAATGTATTTTTTCCCCTGATAAATAATACAACTAAACAAACAGATTTGAAGAAAGATTTACCAGTAACAAACAGCTTAATGCAGGGGAATTTAGGATGCCACTTCATCATTAACCACAATGCTCATTCACACCTGGAGGGAGTTTAGTGGAGCTCAATCCACATTTTGGGGACACCATATCCATATTTTAGTGCGAGGACAACAGAGATGGCAGAGGAAATTCAGGGGAACACAGACAATAGGAAAAACTATAGACCATGTAAACAACAACAAACACGTTGTATTGATACTGCGCATGTCTGACAAAATGACTAACACGTAAGTCTAGACAGAACAGACCAGTTAAGATATTTATCAGATCTAAAAATAGATGACGTGGAATTACCGGATCCTTTAAATCAGACATTAAGGCGACACCTTTTCCATCGGAACATTAAATGTTTACCTGAAGTACCGTATCCAGACGTGTGTTATTTGTTTGAGACCGAGTGCTTCAACACGAGACAAAACTTCTTGTCCATGTCATACATTATATACACACTGGTGAAGATTACATCAGTTTGTATCGTTGCTATGGTAACGTATCCGGTTATTAGTCCGGATAAGTATTTATGTCTATAATAATAATAATATCACCTAAATTATATTAAATTGGAAGAAATGCAGGTAGTTGGTGTGACAGAGGCAGATGAAGAGGACAGGGGGGTGTGGCGACCCCTAATGAGAGAAGCTGAAAGAGGAAGATGATCTAAATTATTTTAAATTGTGTGGCGTGAAGTTTTAGGTTATAAATAAATGTACTACAACTTTAAATAGGATCTGGCGGTGATTCCCGAGATTCCAAATCACTGTTCTCGCGGTATGAAGTCTGTGCTACTGACTGCGGTTAAGCCACCCGCACTTTTCTTTGTGTTGCGCGTCTAATCGTGCACTTACGGTATGGGTGGTGGACGCGTTCAAAATAGACGTAAAGACGCGTCAGAACTCTGCGGTTATGGCAGCCGCACTTTTCTTTTTATGTTGCGCGTCTAATCGCGCACTTACGGTATGGGTGTTGGGAGTAGTCAAAATAGATGTAAAGTCGCTTCAGAAAGGCGTTTTCGTTCTAAAAAAAAAAAAAAAAAAAAAAAAAAAAGGCAAAAAAACAAATTTTAACACGTCAGTGCATTTTCAATCATGTTCCACATATAAACACTCATAAAACATTTTCCTTTATAGGTTTGCTCAATCTTTCAACTAACTCATATTTAGTGTCCCTGTCTATTACTCTATTAAATTTCAAGTCATTTTACTGTACAGTTTTTGCAAAAAAAAAAAAATAAATAAAAAATAAATAAATAGACATCACTCCAAATATCAGTGCATTTGTATCATGTCTCATATTCAAACATTCAATAAATATTTTCCTTTATAGGTTTGCTCAATCTTTTAAATAATTCTTATTTAGAGTGTCCCGGTCTATTACACTTAAATTTCAAGTCATTTTACTGTAGTTTTTCAGAAAAGTAAAGGCAAAATCACTTCAATCAGTGCATTTTTAATCATGTTCCACAGTCAATCAATTCATGAAAACAATCAAATCGGTGCGCAAATAAAAGTGTTTTGAATGAAACGCAAACAAGCGTGACTGTGGAACACTTTTATTTCCGCACCGGTTCGAGAGAGCATGAACAACATGGTGCTAGTTTTAATTCTGACATTCTTAATCGTAAGAATAAATAATTTGTCACAATATCACTATATAAAACATCTCCCACCAATGTTTTTAGTGTCCGCGTTAGCTAACCAGAAACATCCCATAACCAAAGAAATTACTTCTTCCCATGAACGAATGGCAGTTGAAATGGTCTATAGACAATAAATTAAGCTTAGAATCAGACATAAAAACCAACCGCAGCACTAATAACTTATATATCATAATATATATCATATTCAATATATCATATTGAAACAACACCTACTACTACTTGGGTACCAAAAGTTACCAAAAGGTAACAGTTTATTTCATTATATTTCTGACAAAACAGGAACATTTACATAGAACACAAACATATTTGCACAAGGTAAAAAGAAAAAGGACTACAATGGAGTAAAGAAAGTAAAGGGCAAATGTAAAGAGGAAACAATATTTGCCAAAAGTAGTTCAGAAATTTGTTTTCATCTTCATGATATCAGCACTGCCCTCCATCACTAGATTTTCAAGACGTTTGTGGAACTGCTCCAGCGTTGTAAGCAGCCGGTCGTAGATGGCCTTAAAAGAAAAACAAATACAATGAAATCTCATTTCAAATATAGATGTATAATTATAGCTCTTGCTCACAGAGATAAAAACGAGAATGAAGGAATCATTAAGGACATAAAGTGCACTACTGGCTGCTGCATTATGGAGAAGGTACTTGAATCAGCATTGTACTTTGAGTGAATAGATGTTTGGTTAATCAGTTTATACACCCAGAGGAAAAAATATATAAATCTTTACTCTATTTACATATTAATTACAAAAACAAAGAGCAAGTTAACACGAAGTAAAGGTTTGTGCTCTTTTTCTGTGTATTGACTGCTAATTATTATTAAAAACAAATAACATTAGATTACATTAACAATTTAAGCTCATTTTGAGTTGTGATATTGTAATCATTTTCTGTATTGCAAATAAGCTCTCTATTACACTGTGATCAACACAGCAGCTATGCGAAGTACGTACCTGAGCCTTTTCAGTGTTCTGGTTGCAGGTATCACGAAGCTTCTGCATTTTGGCCTTGAACTGTGTGGTCTCTCTGGTGATGTTTTTTATCCGATCCACGATTTCCTCACGTTTTTCATGAACTTTATCGTATTGCCTTGGGAACAAAAAAACAAACAAAAAACATTCAGCATCATTGACATTTGAAAGGGGAAAATAATCAATCAATCATTAAGCTTCAATTCTTACCCAAGTACATTTTGGACGTGATGGTCCTTTAGCTCTTTCTTTTTCTGGTGGCGAATCTGCTGCTTGGACAGTTTGTCTTGTTTCATGGCCAAAGCTCTTTTTAGCTGGCCCTCTTCATTGCTCAGACCCTTTAGCTCTTTCTGCAGGGACTCGTACAGAGCCACCAGATTCTGGACCTGTACACATACACAAGACATCAGAAGAAATATCACTGTCCAAATGTTTGTTGTAGTGCAAAAGAGTCAACTACAATACATTTTGGTTATGTGTCTGCTTTATATTCACATTGTACATTAAAGCAGAGCTAGAAGTAATACTAACATGCCTGTTAATTGGATTGACAATTTTCTGGTCCAACCTACTGTACAATTTTATTTTACAAATGCATTATAGGATCAGCTGCAAATTACTATTCAATATTGTATTTAAATGAAAGCTGTGCATCCTTATTAATTTTATACTCTAATTTGCATAATGAAGAAAATGCTCAAAAAGCACATGGCTGTTTATTCCTTTTCGATGCACACAACAGAATTACTTCATGACCCCGATTTCTACACATCAGACATATGAGTTGTACACAGAGTGTAACCCAGTTTACTTGGTTGCTGATTGGCTTTATTACAAAAAAACAATATAACCTAAAGCAGGAAGTATGCAGGTTTACCTCTTCCTTTTGCTGGTTAGTCTTGCACATGCTGGCCTGCAGGTCCTGCAACTGTTTCAGAATTACTTGAATTTCTGCTTCACCTTGGCTAGCACACTGCACCTTGATCTGCAGATCCACCAGATTCTCATCTGCCAACTCCTGCAGTTACACGAAAACAGGACATTGTGTTCTTTTTCTAGTCACGCCAACATTTTAAACATGTAATGATGCACAAGGATATACATATATTTTAAATATGAAGTCCAAGATTTTCAAAACACACAGGACCATAGGGAAAAAAATAATAATTGTCCTTATACATTTCCACATGCAAACTTCAACCCTCAACTAGCCACCTACTTTTGAGATCTTGATGTTCTTTATGCTCTCCTTCATCTTCTCCATCTCATTCTTCAGCTCCTCAGGAGACTCAACAATTTGAGACTTGAGTTTGGCTATTTCGTCTTTGTGAGTGGCCACATCAAGCTTCCTCTGGCTCTGGGAAAAACAAAAACAAAGGTAGACTCAAAGAAACTTTTAATTCTATGTATGCAATAAATAAGAGTTACTTTAAAATGGCATAAAAACAGACATTGGCACTATATAGTGAAATTAAAGTAGGTGAAACCAGAGACTTAAATATTAAAATAAGAATTGGCCTCGCCATTCTAATACTTTCAATTACTATATAATAATGTTATGTATAAAATCTACCGAGTTTAACTACGAATGACTGTAGCTGTAGCTTCATAATGAAGCATTCCCCCTTATTTGACACACCTGCTGATCTGTTTATTTTGTTTTAGAAGCAAATTAGATACATTTCTGAACCTAACCCAAGTCTTAATTTTTAATTTTGGATATAACTGCTGAAGTGTGAGTGCAGTTTTGAGCCTAGAAGTGTTTAATAGAACCAAGCTGGCACACAGTTACCTCACTTAATCCGTTAATTTACTGATGCTGAAGAAGTGTAATTTTGGTTGCGGAGTTATTTAACCAGATGTTTATAGGGCAGGATCACCATAATTAATGTACTTGTGTGGCGTTATTCACAAAGAATTACACACACACGCACACGTGTGCGCACACACACACACACACGCCAAATGAGTGTTGGCTAACAGAAAAATAAAAAGAAGAATTAAAGAAAATAATGCACAGCCAATTGTATCCACAAAAAGGCATACAGACCTGTTTAGTCGACCAACAATCAGAAGGACTGTGACAGTTTTGTCCAATTAGACTAAAAACACTTATTCTAGTAAATATTTACTTATTTAATCAAGGAAAAAAAATAAAAAAAGTAATAAAAGTAATTAGGATGAACAAACCCTGTCTACCTTTCAATGGTTTAGAGTTAAGCTTACATAGGTTTCAACCACAATTAAGTACTAATCATTCATACTTCACTGGCTATCTAGGTTAATACTGGTCTTCTGGACAATGAGCAGTGAAATTCGTGGATTAAGGATCCTTGGGGATATTATTTCAAATATTTTTTGTACATACCAGTTTTTGTGACCGTTCTGCGATTACTCTTTTGCACTCCGCGACCTGTTCATTAAGAGAATTCTGGAGAGGGACAAACAAAGAAATTTAGTGTTAAGCAGTTTACAGAAAGGACAAAGTTTCACATATCATTCCTCTTTTGGTACAATGTTCTTCTCTCCCAACAGCACAATGTTTGCTTGTTCATGGAACCATTGAATAAATTTTTCTTCTTCTTCTTCTTCTTCTATTAGGGGTCGCCACAGCAGATCATCCGTCTCCATATCCCTCTGTCCTCTACATCTGCCTCTTTATTTTTATTATTCTTATTAGGAACCACAAGGTCAACAACATTGAGGTTTTCCAACACAAGGCATATAGACAATAATAATAATAGAATATTTAATACTTCTGGCTTTGAGAGCTTTTTAATGAAATCCTTCACATCAGGAAGACCAATGTATACTGTACATTCAGAGTAATCGAAGCTGTTCGTGTTGGCAGTGAAAATCTTTTAATTTGTAGAGTTGGTGCTTTTTTTTTTTTTTTTTGTTAATTATCTTGTGACTTATAAACCCTCACATAAATGTTGATCTGTAATTAATTACACCAGCACCAAACCACTGCTGCTCATAGCCCCAAATCAGCTCTTTTACTTAGTGGAAAAGGGCAGGATGATTCAAGAGAAGATTTAGGGAGGTGGAAGTGTTTACAGTGCATCCGGAAAGTATTCACAGCGCTGACAACGTGTGTCTAAAGAAATTGAAATTCAATTTATTAAAAATAAAAAAAAATTATTTAATTTAAATACATTTGCAAAGTTTTCAAACTAATTCCTTTCACATTGTCACTATGGGGTATTGTTTGTAGAATTTTGAGGAAAATACATACATAACATAAAATGTGGAAAAGTGAAGTGCTGTGAATAATTTCTGGCTGCGCTGTACCTTCAAAAACTTAGCCCAATTTCACACTTTACAGATAAAGGGCTTACCACTTCCTGGGTTTCCTGCATGGTAGCATTTTTTACTTCTGTGAGGGCTGCAGCCAGTTCTTTAGCCTCTGCTTGCTGCTCTGGTGGGATTGTCCTGAACAAGCACGTTTGTAAATATTAAAAATCATGAATGGAATGGGCCATAATTTTATATCAAACACTGTAATGCAGATTAAACCTTTAACACATTCTAGCAACAACAACAACAAAAAATAATAATAATAATTTAGAACGTAAGGAGTACCTACATCAGTTTCTCCATTTTCTTCTCAGCCTCTTTGATGCCTTTTGTGAATGACTGAAGTTTATCCATATCTGCCCGCTGTTGCAGGAGGGAAGTGGATCAGGTCAATCTCAAAGGTGTTTTTCAATCAATTATTAATTGTTTTACACAAAATTATTGTAATGTAAACCAAATAAATTATCAAGACATTGCACAAAATATAAATCTGTTATGGAAACTAAATTGATTTATTGTTAAGTATACATTTAATCTAAGTAACAGTAAAGAAAAAGATTTGTATTAGAAAAAAGTAAGTAATAAGCATAGAGTACAATTAAGTACAAACATGATAGAGATAAAAATAACAAAACCCCTATGAAATGTGATTATATACAAATATATTTATATTTCAAATAAAGACTTTTCAGTCTACATTCCTGATCCAATGCCCAGATGTACAGTACTCATGTATATTGTTTACAAAAGGACTTACAAAAGCCTGCTGATGGCCTGCAATTATTTCCAACCTCTGTTTCCTAAAGTGCAGGAAATTCTGGATTCCACTCAAAATAGTAATTGTTCTTTTGGGCTCTGGAAGAAGGGAAGTAGATAGTAGAGTGTAAGGAACAATAAACTGTGACTGCTAACCAAAACAATTTGTTATATAACAAAATTGCCAAATAACTTGCAATAACACAGTGTTTCTATGGCTAAAGAGCTCTTCCTGTAAACATTTTACTGAAGAAACAATCTCAAATCACACACACAAATGTATATAATGGTACAAGTGATTTAAATAGATACAAGCAATATATGAATTTCTAAAATTCAAGACTGTACATCTCATTAAAAACGATGCACATGGAAGTGCAAGATGTAGGTTATATTAAAGCTGTCCTACTATAAAATCTTTATAGTCTTAGCCACTAACCACTTTCTCAAAGTAGAAAAAATTAATTAATTAATTAATTAAAGACCTTGTTTTGTATCTTGAATCCAATTAAAAATTGCAGGACATAAATGCTAAAATGAATGGAATCCTAATCCATAGCCTATTCCATTCCCCAATCTAAATCTAGAGTTGGGAGTGTATGCCACTCCTCCCACACAAAAATTTTACTCTCTTGGACTCCAGGCAATGGCTGTGGCACAGTCATGATCCAAACACACAATCACTGAACAAAAGGGCAAATGCTTTTTTGTCTCTAATCTATGATTAATAGTCATTATAATAAAACTCTAACAAAATCATTTACTTACTAGGATTGAGCAGGTCATTCAGGGAAAAGTCATATACATGGCAGACGGGTAAAAACTGGCACCTATTAGAAATTTGTGAAAGATCCAGAGAGAGAGAGAGAGAGAGGGAGAGGATCTCAGTACCTGAAACCTCAAATAACTGTCCACACTACTTCTAATGTAGTTGATGAACAGACAAAAATTTTACTTACATGCATACATAGAGACTCAAGACTGGTGTGGACCACTCGTGGAGCATCGGGTATTGGAGATTTTCTGAGAGAGGTGCCTGTTAAGAGTTAAGATCAACACAATCAGCCTTATCAACATAAATTTACCTGCCATGCACTCTAACAGTGTCATTCCAACCAGTGAGAGAAAGTCCCCAAATGCCACTTATCACCACATATCACCAGGTTGAACTGAAGCACTGTAAGCAATCTTTACTATACGATTAAGATCTTAATTGGTTTGTGGCATCTAAGTCCCTAAAACATTTAGACCACACACACATGCGCACACACACGCCTTTTCATTACTAGTTAACAAGCATCCTCAAGAAGTTGTATACTACAGCTCGGTGACAGTCTGGCCCATATTTTCATTAAAAGATTAACTAAAAAAAAGAAAAAGAAAAACCCACATATTTAACCCATTTTATTTTATTAACATTGTTAAATTCCTGCTTTACCACTTCCTGGTAGTTTTAAAAGTCTAGAGTTATTAGGAAAATTCTGAAATTGTTCACAGACGCTGCTTTAGATTTTAAAATGAGCTTGACAATTAACTGCCTCACAGCTTTTGCGGTGCTGTGTATTTGCTAGTACTTTCATTGCTGGGTTTATGTCATTGAGAAGATCTCATGATAGTGCAGTCACTCGACCACTAAAGACGTGACAATTCTTAGGTCATTTTTATTCATACATGGTATTATCTACACATAATTCAGTCCCACCAAACCAAGAGTGGAGGATATGACAAAAATATATTCATCATTACTTAAGAAAAAAACCTACATTTCTACAACACACAAAATGTTGCCTGTGATATTAAATGGAAATATTTATATTTTTTATTGTACAAAAATGTATTACTTAACACTGAAAAGAAGGAATATACCAAGCTGTAATCTTTTATCTCTAACACACAAACGTTGCGTAATGAAACTGAAACATTGGCCAATATCCACGCAACATAATGGGAGCTGCATGAGAGATCAGAAGAGGACAAATTCTTGGCGCATGCCTCATTTTCACATCTGTGACCAGGACAGCGAGTCTTTTTGGTGCATCCAGAGCAATGGCATCCTGGGTAATGTCGGCATACCACCAAGAAGGACAAACCATCTCCAGAAGTAACTGTCGACACAAGGAACTGTATCCAAACATAAATCCACAGCTGCACAACTCACTGCAGAATTAAATGCGAACTTCAACTTTCCTCTTTCTTCAGGTCTAAAACCAGGTGTTTCTATTTAATTGTACAGTGGCATGCGAAAGTTTGGTTAAAATTTCGGTTAAATGTGAAAAGTTAAGCATGTGGAAGATAAAATGATCTCCAAAAGGCATAAAGTTAAACATGAAACACTCGTTTGCAATATTGTAAGCAATATCAGTGTATTGTTCTTGTTTTATACAATTTTGGAGTGAAAAGGGGAAAGCAGCTCCCTGCAAAAGTGGACTGCATCTGAGATTTATGTGAACTAGGGGTAGAGCATAGTGTAGCATAGGATGTTTAACATATGCAATCCTTTGTACTTGCGGAACAGCCGCTAAAAATCCGAGGAACCAAGTGGCGGAGCACAAGTTTGTTTAGTCTCCTCCTCGCATTTTGAGCGCATTTTTTTTAATTATTATTAAACTCAAAAATTTACACAGCAATGCCAGGGGTATAAAAGAAACTAGTTAGCGCAGTGTAACTGAGGATACTCACTCCGTCCCGGAAATAGTTTTTTGTAGTTACAAGAATTTCTCTTTAGAGGAAAAAATCCTGACAATTCAGCATATCAAGGGAGTGGATGAATGAATGATGGATTGAATTAAGACATTTGTTAAAAGTATGCTGAAATAAGTAGAACAGTTCAGTAAAATGTATCTTTAGAAAATTAACTATTTAATGTTAAACACACACCTTAATTACCTAAATGGGGTCTAAAACATGTGAACTGTTTAATAAAACTTCACCGATATAATAAGTTTGAATATAGCAAATATATTTTTATTCCATTCTATTTTTTATCAAATATAATAAAATTAGTTTATATATTATTTATCCAAGCAGGTATTTGATTTAAAATGATTTTAAATATTGTAAACTGTTAATGTTCACAAATGTTACCATGTAATGCGCTCATTGGTGAATGGATAATTGGATGATCATGAAGCTGTGACTCGTTTTGAATCAGACATTTTTAACAGTGTTTATAGGATTCTTCAATAACACCAAGGGACGGGGACAAAAAGTCCAGAACAGGGAACAACCACAATTCTACTTTATGCCAGAGTACACCATCTACAGCTTTCCGTTCTGATTCAGTTGTACTCACCAGGTAATGGCAATCAGGCCTGAAGCGATATACAAGCTGCAAGATTCTTATGTAGAGTTTCTGGATGGCATCTGCCTGCAAAATGAATACAATCTAAGACATAGCCATGCGAGCCATTTAATCTGGGCAAGAGACAAAATCATGGCTCACCTTTGGATTTGGAGTGACGTCGCCTTTTGCAAAATGTTTCGCCTCTTGACCTGTTAAGACTTCAGTTCGAAAAAACTGCACAATGGCATCCACCTTGTATATTGGAAAAGTGTTCTCCATTATGGCTCCTATAACAAAAACAGCAAATAAATAAATAAGCTTATAAAAATATGATTAAACATTAAGCAAATGTTAAGGAAATGCTTTTTGATCATTTCTATAGAAATGATTATATCTAGGGCTGAAACAAGTAACAAATTATTTGCCTGGATGCTTCGTTTAGTCCATTTAACTATACACAAAGGACTGGGTTTCCCCACAGACCATTATAACTGATGCACCACCTGCTAAACTCTGGAGAACTCTGGACAGGTAAACAGTTTGGAACCCTGTTTATACCACATAAAAAAAAGTTTGCCTAATTCAGACTTTTTCAAATTATAATAATAAAATATAATATAATATAATATAATATATATATATATATATATGGTTGGGGAAAGATACATCAAAATGTATTTCAAAATAAAATACCAAATACTTTAGGTGTGTCAAAATAAACTACAAAATACAGCAGCCAAACATGTACCATGAAGTTTAGTTTTAAAAGTAACAGTTTAATGTTTTAAATTTTGCAAATGACTCATAATTGTATCCTAATTTAGTTACTTGGTGTTTGGTAAAGATGGGCTGCCTTTGCATCAGCGAAACTGACAAACAAGTCATTCATAAGAAAACCACTGATGATACCTGTATTTATAGCAACTAATTTCTAACTAATCATTTGATTGTTAACCATAAATATAATATATTATGTGTCAGGAAATCTTTCATGCAATGGTACTCAAAATCATGATTCTACTAAACAGCTACTTCAATTAGGGTACAATATTTATTTATCAATTATTGGGCACCTATTTTCAAAGCTGGTAGCCTGCACATGTCTTACCTTCACCACCTTCTTTCATATGAATCAATTCTCCGTTCTGATCTCAAATAATCTGGGTAAACTACTAAGTAGGCACCAATCAGAGGCTGCATTTTATGATGTAATCATGTAGATTTCTTAAAGTATTTTACCGTATTTTAAAACTACAAAATATGAAGCCATTTTTATCAACCATATCAAATACCTATTATAAAATATTATTTTATATTAGAAATACATGCATCATAAATAATGCCAATCCGTGTGTGTGTGTGTGTGTGTGTGTGTGTGTGTGTGTGTGTGTGTGTGTGTGTGTGTGTGTGTGTGTGTATACATATACACATATACATACATATACACATAGTAAAATCCACCAATGATAACCGCTAAATCAAACACAGCAAATTGATACATTAGGGAAAAACACTGTACCATCTTTTTCAACATTTTCTTTCGCCATTTTATAAAATAATACAATAGCAACTATAACATTATGCTTATATTCTAAAATCTACAAACCGCCTATGTTTACCTGCCTTCGTCGCCGTTTTCCGTTGTCAAATTTAAACTTTCGGCGGTTCTGTCATCACTTCCGCCCGAAGTTCTTCTTCGCCGTTTACAATTACTAGCGAAATGTACATACTGCCACCTACTGTTTTTTTTGTGTCTATGTTACATTGTCTATTTAATTCCTAATTAGAGGAGTGTCATTTTTCTTTTCTTTTCTTTTCTTTTCTTTTCTTTTCTTTTCTTTTCTTTTCTTTTCTTTTCTTTTCTTTTCTTTTCTTTTCTTTTCTTTTCTTTTCTTTTCTTTTCTTTTCTTTTCTTTTCAACTTTACTCTGGTGTATATTTGCATTTATTACTGAGCTACCCTGTACTCACTCCCTAATTATTTCTTCAGATGCACTTTTTTAAGTATGTAATTGTTCACATGTCAGTGCTACAATTAGGAATGTAGTCTAATTTATAACCTAGCATCAGTTTGTCCAAAAATTTCTCTAAAACTTTGTGTACAATACTTTTATTGGAACTACATTACCATTTGCAGTTACACTAGACTGGATAGTCTAAAGTCATGGAAAAAAGAAAATGCACCTTAATTTAAGAATTTACAACAATTATCTGACCTTCACCAACCTATACATCTAATAAACAAACAAATAACGTCAGGTAACAAAAATTATTTTAAATAAGAAGTCATTTTACCCAAAAAGTACACCAACTTTTAGAAACCAGTTGGACAAATAAGTACACCCTACTTATTTCCAGCTTTAAGAGAGTAATTAGAAGCCATGACTTTCTAATGAAATGAACAAGATTAGTTAATCCTTGAAATGTACTTCCATACAAGCTGAACTTTGGTACTCTGGAACACTTTAGTATGTGTTTATATCATACCTCACAGAAGAAAATCAGCCATGTGAACTTATTGTTGCTGATCATGAATATCAAAAGGTTCATAAGCTCATCTCCAAACAATTGGAAATTTCCCATTTTACATTGATTTGTTTTTTTCTCTTTACAAACGGAGAGTCCAAGAACAGACCATTTAATGCTCAAAGATGAATTAAAAAACCCACATGTTACATCAAGTAATCTACAGGCTTTTTTAAGTCCATTAAATGTTTGCAAGAGAGTATGGCTTTCATTAAAGGGTGGTCAGGTGGAACCCCTTGTCTACAAAAAAAAATATGGCAAAATACAGACACAGAGAATAACTAACTGCAAAGCGTTGTGATAGAGTGGTTATGTGTTGTTTAGTAGAAACACAGGAGCTGAGAATTTTTGCATCATTAATCCAACGATAAACTCCACTTTATACCGAAATGTCAAAAATGTGAGGCCATTTGTACAGCAGTTTACCCTGAGCTGAAATCGAATCATGCAACCAGACAACAATCCACTGCAAACAGCACATCTATAAAGAAGAGAAAAAAAATCAATGTGTTGTAATGACCAAGGTAAAGTCCAGACCTTAAGTCGTGATCATGACAAAACAACTGGTTATGTCATCATTATGAGAAAACACAAACTGTATTTTTCCAACTGTCACTTTTCCAAGACTCGATGTAGTGTCCTATAATCTGCTTAATTTCACATTACACTAAATAGATATGTCACATGTTGGACTGTTATGTTGTGTCACATCAGAAATTAAATGACACATGCAGTTCACTCCTTGCGAGCCTATTTCAGTAACTGCGTGTACTTGTGATAGTCTTTACAGAATATTTGCTACGTTGATTGTTACGTGGTGTCCTCTTTAAATAAAGTTATCAGGTTTTATATCAGTGGTAAAGTTGAGGCCCAGCAAAGGTTGTACTTCCTTCACCAACTGAGGAAATTCAACCTGCCACAGGAGCTGCTGAAACCATTCTACTCGGCCATCGTTGTGTCTGTCCTGTGTAGATCTATAATTGTCTGGTTTGGTTCGGCTACCAACAGGCTACAGCGGGCGGTCAGGACTGCTGAGAGGATTATTGGTGCCCCAATCTCCAAGATCTTTACTCAAATATTCATAACTACATTGTCTATCATAACTGACACATTTGTACATAGAATCCAAATGGTCCATTTGTAAACTGGACACATGTAAATAACACCTGTACATTTATTTATAATTTTTACTCTGTACATATTGCATTATTTAACTGTCTGGTTTACTATTCTGTTACATTATGTCTTTTATATTACATTATGTATGCTCCTGACGCCAAGTCAAAGTCACAGTGTGTAAGCATACTTGGTATTAAAGCTATTTCTGATTCTTATTCTAATATTAGCCAACACTCCTTATTTCACCTGGACGTTTGCGAGATGATGTATTTGCCTTTATAATAAACATTTAGCACTGATAATTCTTGTTTCTCAGCCATTTATATTTTTCCCCACAAAGTCGCCACAACACTGGATTTAATTTCATTTTTACTACAGATGAGAAATATTTGGCTTTCACTTGCAAAGCAATGCAATTCACATACAGGTAGTCGTCGACTTACAACCTATACAACTTACGACCACCCGACTTTACGACCACGATGGCTAGCGTTATTTTTTTTTCAGCTTCCGGCATAATTTCACAGTACAGTACTGCACATATAGCCTACTGTACTTATGACCAAATCGTGTTACGACCGATTTGTCGGTCCCAATTGTGATCGTAAGTCGACGACTACCTGTACTGTGAATTCTAAGGATTCACCGAGTGCCCTCTAGTGGACTATTAATGGAACTAGCAGGCAGAATCCCTATTGAATCAAGTGACTCGTGAGACTCGGATCCTTTCACTGAATGATTCAGAATGATTTAAACCGTTAACTGATTCATCTCTACAGTCAACGTTCCTACTACTTCCGGCGAAATTTATTTCCCTAATCCCTATCCCTTCTTACAGCAGTGCACAGTGATAGGAAACATCTCCCCAGTATCAAGGTGCAAGGTATCAAGGTCAGAGTACATCAATTAACAAAAGCTATTTTACACACGTTTATTGTTTAACGAAATCACTTAAAATGTGGTCATTTTAGCATTGGAGGCACGCTAAGCAAAACACATGTTAATAGATAACACTCATTATTGGTTAATAACCCTTTGTTGCCTAAATATATTAATTTCTCATTGAATTCTCAAAAGCCGTGTGAACATTGCACTTTGCACCTTTGAATACAGTCCCTTACAATTTGGACGTTTGCAGGGTTGCCATCCACTTTCAACCACTGGCCAGTGACCCACAGAATCTGAACGGACTTCCTGTGTTGGGATAGTCTAAGGTGGACCTTGATGTTTCTTTTTTTTTAATCCCTTTCAACATCAGATGAAGGCTGCTCCCTCTTCTTCCTTGCATTATGATTGCTCTCGGACTGTTCATTACTGCTGCTTTTGTTGTCAGTACTCAAATTACTGCTGCTTTCATCTCCAGAAACATCACCTAGTGATAATGCTGTAGGTCTGTAGTTTCATTACTATTGTCACTGTCACTGAGACAACTGTCATCACTTTCGACTTGTGGAGCCCTGGTTTTCATTCCACCAGCTCGCCTCTCGTAAAAAGTTGATTTGTTTATTTAGTTCTGCCTAAAAGAAAATGGTAAAAATTGTATTTATATCCCAACATGCTATTTTTTACAATAGTGTTGCAATGCAATGCATGCTATTTTACAATTCAGTATTATCTGTCCGGTTCAGTTTGGTGTTCAGATGAACACCCAGGTATTTGTCAGAGTCCACTCTGTCCTTTCCCTGAATGTTCACTGGTGATAGTGAAGTTTGTTTGTTCATACGGAAATCCAACACCAGTTCTTTTGTTTCTCTCTCATTTATCTGGAGGCAGCTCCGTTGACACCAGTCCACAAAGTTCTGGATCAGTCCTCTGTACTCCCTGTCATCATCATCTGTGATCAGGCCGATGATGGCAGAGTCATCAGAGAACTTCTGCAGGTGATAGGTTGCTGAGCTGATGTCTGCAGTGTAGATGGTGAAGAGGAACGGGGCCAGAATAGTTCCCTGAGGGGCTCCAGTGTTGCAGACAATCATGCCAGACTCATAGTCACGAGTCCTCACAAACTGTGGTCGGTCTTTGAGGTAATCCAGTATTAAGGTAGACAGATGATGGTCCACTCTTATGTAATCCACCTTATCCCTTAGGAGCACAGGTCTAATGGTGTTAAAAGCACTAGAAAAGTAAAAAAAACGTGAATCTCACTGTGCTCCCAGCCTTTTCCAAGTGTGAAAAAGCCCTATTTAGGAGGAAGATGACAGCGTCTTCCACTCCAATGCCAGGCTGGTAGGCAAACTGAAGTGGATCAATTGATGGGCTCAGCAGAAGTCGGAGATGAGTAAGCACCAGTCTCATTGGGTGCGAAGCCAGTGCTACTGGTCTGTCTTTTGGGCGCAACGTTTTTGGTACAGGTACCATGCAGGATGTCTTCCACAACTGTGGCACCTTCCCCAGCTTCAGGCTCAGACCAAACATGTAAAAAGAATATGCCACAAAGCTGGTCTACACAAGTCTTAAGGAGCCTGGAGCTAATGCTGTCTGGGCCTGCAGCCTTCCTTGCTTTGATCTTTATGAGCTCCATTCTTACCTGGGCTTCTGTGAGTATGTAGTGGGGGCTGGGGGAAATTGTTAGGGGGGAAAGGTTAGGTATGTTGTGGGAAGGCTGTAAGCTGATAGCAGTGAAGAGAGAGGTGGGGCTTGGGTAGTGTTCCAATGCCACTCTGACTATCCTGTTTGATCTGTCAGCTATCTAGCTATCTAGCCCCTTATTAAAGGTCAACTTTCATGAATTCAAATCTTATTTTTTCTGAGTTTCCTTTCTGTCTGATTTCTTTTCCGTGCATCAACGAAGAATGAAGAAAATTGATTGACCAGAGGGTACATGGACATTTATATCTATCTATCTATCTATCTATCTATCTATCTATCTATCTATCTATCTATCTATCTATCTATCTATCTATCTATCTATCTATCTATCTATCTATCTATCTATCTATCTCTCTCTCTCTCTCTCTCTTTATATATATATATATATATATATATATATATATATATATATATATATATATATATATATATGCACACACATCCCCCGTTTATTGAGGTGGTTAAATTCCAAAACTGCCAACGATAATCGAAAAACCGCAAAAAAACGGACGAACCACAAAAATGCTATTATATGTTTACAGTACTGTACTGTTTTAACATTTTACTTTATTTTATAACCGATTTTTTTTTATTAATAAATTCTATTATTTCCGCATAAAACTGCATAAAACAATTCCCTATACGTTTTTTGATCTATCGTGCTATTCACTAGAGACGGGAAGTCAGGTGTGACAGAGAAGTATGTGAGGGTGGTGCACGATATGTATGAGGACAGTGTGACAGCAGTAAAATGTGCAGTAGGAACTACAGAACGGTTTAAAGTGGAGAATTGCATCACGGATCGGCTCTAAGCCCTTTCCTGTTTGCAGTAGTGATAGACAGGTTGACGGACGAGGTCAGACAGGAGTCTCGGTTTACTATGATGTTTGCGGATGATATTGTGATTTGTGGTGAGAGTAGGGAGCAGGTTGAGAAGAGCCTGGAGAGGTGGAGGTATGTGCTGGAGAGAAGAGGAATGAAAGTCAGTAAGAGTATATGTGTGTGAATAAGAGAGAGGGCAGTGGAGTGGTGCAGTTGCAGGAAGAAGAGGTAGTGAAGGTGGAGGAGTTCAGGTACCTGGGGTCAACAGTGCAAAGTAATAAAGAGTGTGTTAGAGAAGTGAAGAAAAGAGTGCAGGCAGGGTGGAGTGGGTGGAGAAGAGTGACAGGAGTGATTTGTGATAGAAGGGTATATGTGAGAGTGAAAGGGAAAGTTTATAGGACTGTGGTGAGACCTGTGATGTTGTATGGTTTAGAGACAGTGGCATTGAGTAAAAGACAGGAGGTGGAGCTGGAGATAGCAGAGCTTCAACTATATATATAGTATTTTCTTTTTTTTTCTCCATTAAAAAAAATATATATATATATATATATATGGTCATAGAAATAATTCTTGACATGTTGAAGATAGATTGCAAAGATGGCAGCAATTTTGGTGACGTGTCTGTTTTATGACGTCATATGGTAGCCTTTAGACTTGGACAAACCCGTCAGGTCGAACTCTGTGTGGGATTCCAAATCGAAGTTGAAAATTTTCTGAGAAAACAAAAAGCAGCATCTGGCTGTAGCAACATGTCACACGTCCAGACGAAAAAAAGGCAAGAAATGACAAATAGGTTACACCATATGCAAGCAACATCTTTACTAAATAAACTAAATACCAATATTCCGGGTCAGGAAAATGGCAGTTTTCCACCTTGATTTTTGCTTTTTTTGTTGTTGTTGTTGTTTTCCCCAAAAGATGTGTGATCCATTGATCTTCTCATATCAGGGAACTCTTCTGAGTTTCCAGCCAATCCAAACACACGGGGCGGGACTCATTGAAAAAACGTCCATGTCCGCTCTGATTTCCGGGTTGGCGAGTTTCTGCAGGTGCCAATTCATCCACGTCACTTTGTTTTCGCTGTCTCACTCACACACACACACTCATACACTGGAGCACTTTTTTAACCACCTGGTTGATCTCATATTTACTTCTCACCGCAGGCTGTCATGTCATTACTGGAGACAGACGACACTTATGATTTCGTCTTCAAAATCGTGTTGGTCGGGGATGTCGGCGTGGGGAAAACCTGCGTGGTCCAGAGGTTTAAGACCGGCACCTTCATCGAAAGACAAGGAAACACAATCGGAGTGGACTTTACAATGAAGACCATGGACATCCAGGGCAAAAGAGTCAAGGTTGGGGTCTGACAAATGTAATGACTATTTAAGATACTTAGAGATATTTTACATATTATTTTATGTACATTTCCTGGTCATCTCTGTATTTTGTCAGAGTTGTAAACTGCTTGGTTTTTGTTTTATTGTGTGTATTAGCATTTGTTTACATTTATTTGCTCTTCTAACTTTATGCCACAGTAATAATTACCGATACAGAGTTTCTGCAAATGATTTAGGTAGAAATGACAGCAGGAAATTATTATAAGGAAAAAAAAAAATAAGGTGAAAATTCTGACCTTAATAAGTGTTATTTCTGTTATTTCTGTGGTGGGGAAGCAAACAAGTCAAAACTTGATCCATTAAAATCAATGAACCGATCAAATAAACCATATAGACAGGGAATGGAATGGACAAAAAAAAAAAAAGAAATATAAAGGAACCAAATAGTTGAAAAAAAATCAACAAAAAATATAAGAGATGAAAGGAGTCTGGTTGCATCAGCATCAGGTTTCAAGGCACTTGTGTGATTTTATGTGATGGCAGTGTGTCAAAATGAGCAGTTTATAAACTAACACAGTTCTGCAGAATCGATCCTTTTCACCAGTGTCTTGTGATGATGTGGCTTGAGATTTTCCTCAGGTCCAGATGACGACATCTGAACTCTCTTGGTTTAATCACTAAGGGCAATTTAGTTGCTAAATCACAGAGAAGCCTCTGTGTTCATACTTTCTTATCAGACTTTACATTGGCATACGTTTGCTGTGTGTGTGTGTGTGTGTGTGTGTGAGAAAGAGTGAGAGAAAAAGAGTAAACGAGAGCACCAGAGACATTGTAATGGATGACTCAGCAGAACATCAGTACATTGTTGTTTGACACCAGGTTCTATGTTCGATGAATGTTCGGTCTCTTTCACCCAAGTGAACTCCCTGAGATTGCAATCTTTCTCTGATCTCTTACAGATTCATGTCATGCGAGTATATTTATTCATCAAGCGGCTTTTAATTTACAAACCGCACTCGAACGATAAATTACTACAGTTATTACAGGCTTCCAATCCGATCCAAACAATATGCATTAATGTTTATAATCAGCATGGGATCTTTAGTGAAATCTGAGTATCACTAGTATCACTTGTATTTAAGATTAAACATTTTTTTTCCTTCTTCTAAATATAATGTGGTTTAATCCTGAGCTCTGGTTACTGTCTGTGTTTTCCTGGTGTTCATGTTTCCTTTAAATTCCCTGGTTTCCTCCCACTGTCCACACATGCCAGTAGGTGAATTGACTAGACTAAATTGCCTCTAGATGTGAATGAGTGTGTAAATGTATTCCAGCAAAGGTAAATTCTCCTGAGTGTCCAGCATTGCTGTTGTTACTGAAGATGAATGAATCTCTTTGAAAGAAATGAATAATTCATTTTGTTGAACAGTTGCAGATTTGGGACACGGCAGGACAGGAGAGGTTTCGGACCATTACGCAGAGCTACTACCGCAGCACGAACGGGGCCATAATCACATACGACATCACCAAAAGAGCATCCTTCATGTCTGTGCCCAGATGGATGGAGGATATCAAGAAATATGGTGGCTCCAATATTGCCACGCTTTTAATAGGTCAGTAGATAGAGTAATAGATCGATCAATCAATTAGTCACTTTACACATATCAGAGGAAAATTTACAGAGTTTCATATTAATATTCGATGTTGTTCTAAATCTTGTTGTTAATACAACAGCTCAGGAAGCCGAAAGAGCCAAATTGGCAATGATCTCTGGTTGGAAATGACTGTATACTGTCACTCCCCTGTCAGTTGGAGCGTGGGAATCTGTTTTGTTGCCATTGCCTTCATATAATGAGGCTGGGTGGATGGGTGGGAACTGCCAGTGTCCAAATTAGAGAGAACATCATCTGCATCTCTTTAATATTGGAGTGTGGCTGTGGAGATTTGTGCTCGTTCAGTCACAAGGGCATTATTGAAATCAGGAACTGGGGTGCAGTCAGCACTCACATTCATCCCAAAGGTGTTTCCCAGAGCTCCATACAGTAGCAGGCCACTCAAGATGTTCCACTCTAATCCATGTGAAGCATATCTTCATGGAGCTGGCTTTGTGCACAGGTGCATTGTCATGCTGGAACAGGTTTGGGTCTCCTAGTTCCAGTGAAGTAAAAAACTTAAACAAAAAGAAATTGCTGCCACATTCTATACAATTGTGTATCGTGAATTTTGTGCTAACAGTGACCAAATTAACATCATCGACATCACTTCCTATTTTCAGTTATAATTCTCTGTTCAAATTTTGGAAGGAGGTAATGATATTTTTTTGCTTGTCTGTAATTTAACATTTTCATATACAAGGAAGTTTATAGGTAACAATAAGTTACACTAAACCTCCTAAGTACATCTGTGTGACTCTAGTAAAGAACTGGATGTAATTTGAAGCAGTTATTTAGACGTTTTACTTTCATTTTCCACCAGTATTACTCTATGAATGTTTTTCCTTAACCCAAAATTGTTTCTGTTTAAACAGGTAATAAATCCGACTTATCTGACGAGCGTGATGTTTCGTTTGAGGAAGCTCAGGCGATGGCTCACCAGCTGGACTTCATTAGCGCCGTCGAAACGTCTGCCAAAGACTCCAGCAACGTGGATGAAGCGTTTAATCATATGGCAGATGAGCTGATGCTGAGACACGGCGGGCCCGTTTTCAGAGACAGCGTAACCGACAGCTTCAAGCTCAACAGCAAGGATGTGAGCGCAGAGGCCTGGAGCTGTAGCAGCTGTTGATGCTGGTTTTCATTTTTATGTTTTTATTTAGTTTTTTTAAGTCATGATGGCCTGCAACTTATCACAGGGCTCCTTTATGTGACTCCTGGTTTAACCAGCAATGTTGACCGAATTATCAGTTGTTAATTGATTAAATGATCTACACCTCCGATTTTCAGGGAGTGCTAGCTGGCCATATCAGGCACAAAACTTCAAATCGACGTTTTAAGAAAGGCGAAGAAGTAAGAAAGGAGTAGTGTAAAATGCAATGCACAGAAATGAGTAGCTGTTGCTTGGATTTTATAGGAACCTTGTCGATCGTACAATCATTATAATCAGAGAGTGATTAGACATCTGATTTCTTCTTCCTTAAGTCCTCAAACCAGCTTTATATTAGCTGTAGCTTAACATGTAAAAAAGTTTCAATCAATCTGTTTGTTCTGAAAGTTCAACCTGCAGAATGTGGAATGAAGTGAGAATAATCTCATATGCCACTGATTTCTCATCTGACCTGTTCACGAGCGCAGACTAGCCAGATGGCAATTAACTTTCTTTAAATAGTTAATTGTGAATGTCATAAGTGTAAAGCAGACACAACATTCTTCTTACACTTAGTGTACATATGAATGTATTCCAGTGGTTGCTTCTTTATCTAAGCATTACATATCTCACAGTCATCTCAAAATAAGATCCAACTCAGTAATCCCATTTGTACATACACAGCTTCATGATTTGGAATAGCAGAGATCGTTTGTTAGGTTGTAAAAGAGGCAATCAGAAGAGAACTACTGTCCACTTTTTAAAGAGCAGACTTGCCTCTAATATACAAATTTGGGAACATATGTCTAGTCTGAGTCCTGCTGGCATTAAAGGAAGAATGTCCATTTTTTTTCTATTCATCTATAGAGACATTTCAAGATATTTTTAATGAATACATTTATATATTTTTATTATATAAAGATTCCAAGTAGAACAGAATTAGAGGTGAGCACAGGCTACCTAATGATAAACTGCTAGTTGTGAGAGTCCCAGACTGTTAGATTTGCATCATAGCTTAGCCAAAACTACAGAAGCAAATGCCAAACATATCTTGTAATTTGGGAGTAAATGGGACATTGTATAAGGTGCAGTTTTGGCTGCATTTGACTGCCTTGGATACTAAATCTGCTCCGAGCCAGTGCTAAGATTTCTAACTTTGAACTTTAATGCTGGATTGATGTTAGATCACATTGGACAAATTGTCCAATCCAATATACTTTATAATGTCCTTTATTCACTTTTTTTTACAAAGTATTCTTTTTGTCTAGCACTTTGGACAATTTGCCACAAAGCAACTTTTCGAAGATCTAGGCTTATATCGAGACTCTTAATGATCAAGCCAGGGGTGCCAATGCAAAAATCTCCATGTGGACTGATTCACTACTTGTCTTACAGCACATCATCAGAATGTCGCTAAAAAGTGAATTATTACTTGCCAACTGAGGCTTGGGGGGAGTCACCTCAGAGCTGATGGCCTGTATAAGACCACAGCAGTCAGATTATCTATGTGGCTTGAAATGCTTTTACTCAAAATCTAACATCTGCCATTATTACCAATTTTTGTGCTCATTGTGCAATTTTACAAACACAAGCAACAGGTGGTTTATAGTATTAAACTGAAAACATATTGAGTGTGTAGGGTTTGAGACCTCTGGCTGTATTGTTAGCATTAAAACTTGATAACTTTATTTATTCAAAGGGTATGTCATACAAATAAGGCTGAAATAACATGAAGAATCCGACGCTCTCTAGGCATGTTTTAGCACATTTTAATAAGTATGTAAGATTTTTGTTTGTAATTGTATTAGAAAGTAAATAGTTTTTTTTTTTTTTTCTTTTTATAAAACATTTCCTAAATATTTTAAAATTCTATATTTTTACTATTTCACAGATTAGGTAAGAAGAAATGAGCCATATAATTTATAGTAATTGATTTTCATTGATATTAATCAAAAAGGTTAGAGGAAAAATCTAATTTTATGACACAGTTATACTATTTATGTCCAAATTTGACAAACTGTCAAAGTTTTCAAAATCACTTTAATACATGTTTAATATTAATAGAAAACTTTTTATAACTACTTTCAGTAATTTATATGCAGCATATAAAGGAAATTTTTTGGCAGTGTGTGTTTACAGTTTTGAGAAGATTTATTATTTGCCTTTTTGTGCTAAATAGTTTTCACTTGGTTTTGGATTACGATGCCAATGACTTAATGGTAAAGCAATGTTCCTGATTCAGTGTGTTAAGTGCCTTTGATCCAATTTGGATATTGTTTGAATGGTGATAGTCTTTTTTTAGGTTAATAAAACATGATGCATTTTTATCCTGATGTTTGATCAAAAATTTGTATGCACAATAATTGAATGTTCTACACCATAGCTGTTCATATTGAATTTTCAATTATTTTATGAATAAAACTTTTGGAGCATAAATGGCTTGAGTTTAAAGCTTCTTTGTGGACCCCTGATCCAAATATGTGCCTTTTGAACATCCCATTCCACATTTAGTCCCTATTTGCTGTTACAATAACCTCCACTATTCTGGGAAGGTGTTTCAAACAATATTAATATTGATTTTGGAGTGCGTTAGTGGTGATTTGTGCTAATTCAGCTACAAGAGTGTTAGTAAATTCAGGTACTAATTTAGAGTTAGGAGGCCATTATATATATATATATACAGTACAGACCAAAAGTTTGGACACACCTTCTCATTCAAAGAGTTTTCTTTATTTTCATGACTATGAAAATTGTAGATTTACACTGAAGGCATCAAAACTATGAATTAACACGTGGAATTATATATGGAATTATATACATAACAAAAAAGTGTGAAACAACAAAAAATATATACAGTGGGTACGGAAAGTATTCAGACCCCCTTACATTTTTCACTCTTTGTTATATTGCAGCCATTTGCTAAAATCATTTAGGTTCATTCTTCTTCCTCATGAATGTACACATAGCACCCCATACTGACAGAAAAACACAGAATTGTTGACATTGTTGCAGATTTATTAAGAAAGAAAAACTGAAATATCACATGGTCCTAAGTATTCAGACCCTTTGCTCAGTATTTAGTAGAAGCCCCCTTTTGATCTAATACAGCCAGGAGTCTTTTTGGGAAAGATGCAACAAGTCTTTCACACCTGGATTTGGGGATCCTCTGCCATTCCTCCTTGCAGATCCTCTCCAGTTCTGTCAGGTTGGATGGTAAACGTTGCTGGACAGCCATTTTTAGGTCTCTCCAGAGATGCTCAATTGGGTTTAAGTCAGGGCTCTGGCTGGGCCATTCAAGAACAGTCACGGAGTTGTTGTGAAGCCACTCCTTCGTTATTTTAGCTGTGTGCTTAGGGTCATTGTCTTGTTGGAAGGTAAACCTTCGGCCCAGTCTGAGGTCCAGAGCACTCTGGAGAAGGTTTTTGTCCAGGATATCCCTGTACTTGGCCGCATTCATCTTTCCCTCGATTGCAACTAGTTGTCCTGTCCCTGCAGCTGAAAAACACCCCCACAGCATGATGCTGCAACCACCATGCTTCACTGTTGGGACTGTATTGGACAGGTGATGAGCAGTGCCTGGTTTTCTCCACACATACCGCTTAGAATTAAGGCCAAAAAGTTCTATTTTGGTCTCATCAGACCAGAGAATCTTATTTCTCACCATCTTGGAGTCCTTCAGGTGTTTTTTAGCAAAATCCATGCGGGCTTTCATTAGTCTTACACTGAGGAGAGGCTTCCGTCGGGCCACTCTGCCATAAAGCCCCGACTGGTGGAGGGCTGCAGTGATGGTTGACTTTCTACAACTTTCTCCCATCTCCCGACTGCATCTCTGGAGCTCAGCCACAGTGATCTTTGGGCTCTTATTTACCTCTCTCACCAAGGCTCTTCTCCCCCGATAGCTCAGTTTGGCCGGACGGCTAGCTCTAGGAAGGGTTCTGGTCGTCCCAAAAGTCTTCCATTTAAGGATTATGGAGGCCACTGTGCTCTTAGGAACCTTAAGTGCAGCAGAAATCTTTTTGTAACCTTGGCCAGATCTGTGCCTTGCCACAATTCTGTCTCTGAGCTCTTCAGGCAGTTCCTTTGACCTCATGATTCTCATTTGCTCTGACATGCATTGTGATCTGGAAGGTCTTATATAGACAGGTGTGTGGCTTTCCTAATCAAGTCCAATCAGTATAATCAAACATTTATGGACTCAAATGAAGGTGTAGAACCATCTCAAGGATGATCAGAAGAAATGGATAGCACCTGAGTTAAACATATGAGTGTCACAGCAAAGGGTCTGAATACTTAGGACCATGTGACATTTCAGTTTTCGTTTTTAATAAATCTGCAACAATGTCAACAATTTTGTGTTTTTCTGTCAGTATGGGGTGCTATGTGTACATTCATGAGGAAGAAGAATGAACTTGAATGATTTTAGCAAATGGCTGCAATATAACAAAGAGTGAAAAATTTAAGGGGGTCTGAATACTTTCCGTACCCACTGTATATTCTAGGTTCTTCAAAGTAGCCACCTTTTGCTTTGATTACTGCTTTGCACACTCTTGGCATTCTCTTGATGAGCTTCAAGAGGTAGTCACCTGAAATGGTCTTCCAACAGTCTTGAAGGAGTTCCCCGAGAGATGCTTGGCACTTGTTGGCCCTTTTGCCTTCACTCTGCGGTCCAGCTCACCCCTAAACCATCTCGATTGGGTTCAGGTCCGGTGACTGTGGAGGCCAGGTCATCTGGCGCAGCACCCCATCACTCTCCTTCTTGGTCAAATAGCCCTTGATGCCTTCAGTGTGACTCTACAATTTTCATAGTCATGAAAATAAAGAAAACTCTTTGAATGAAAAGGTGTGTCCAAACTTTTGGTCTGTACTGTATATATATATATATATATATATATATATATATATATATATATATATATATATATATATATATATATATATATATATAACACGGTCTTCTTAGAAATATTTAGAAATGTGTTGTTATAAAAAAGACAATCGTTGGGCCACAATGATTGTACATAGCACTTATACTAAAAAGTTACCTCACTACTGACTCTGCAAATTTTTTGTGTCATGTGATTAAATCAGATGATAGTTTCAACTGCCAAACACAATGCAACTTTATCATGAATTGTATACCTGAGACGTAATGCTTGAGTGGGATAACATTTTATTACCATTTCAATATCATACTATTTCTCAATACCTTCAACAATTCTGAACAGAAAAGAAATTCGTTGCACATGCAATTCTGTTCGAGTGGTAGCGTTTTCATTCTGGTGGCTTTCTTTTAATTTTCTTTAGCTATGAGGTTAACCATCCTTAGGTTTGATTCTACAGTATTTCTTAAAGATTAAACATAGAGAAGAAATAAAATAAGATTATTCATAGTTTTCATGCCACTACAATGTGCAAGAGAGCAGGACTATACCATGTCTCTCAGCTGTGTAAGGCACTGTAAAAAAAAAAAAGTAGTAATTATTCAGTAATACTTAAGGAGTAGTGAAGTGGTGTGGCACAAACACAGACCAGATCTGCAACTGACCAACACATTAGTGAAGAAATATAACAATAACTTAAAAAAATTAAATACAAATAAAGTAAAACCTATAGGGAGCTTAACAGTACAGTATATAGACCAGCTTTAAATAACATTCAGAAACATGTGATTATTTGTATTATTTAAATTTAAAACAGAATTTTTTTTTTTTTACCAAATGCTGGTTTAATAATAAAAATAATAATAATAATAATAATAAAATTAACAATTGTTGGGATTAAAGTAACTGGTGAATTAAAAGAATTATAATGTACAGATAAGACCTTTAAAATAAACTTAAAAGCCTGACCTACAGTGAATCAATACTATAATGTATAAATATTCTAACAAAAATTTTAAAATTGGCCTCAGTTACTATAAAGAAAAGAACAACAACAACAAACAAAAAAACCCTACATTTTGTCGTACAATATGATAAAATGAGAAAATTTGTGTGGTAAATGTGTTCAAAACACAAAGGACAATCATCTAATTAGATGGTTCTGATGTGGCAATACAGTCTTTTAAGCCTTTTATCATATCTAATCATCTCATACATGTGTGTAATATACCACAGTGTCTTGTTTTGTGCTTTATGGATCATAGTCTGTCCTTTTAACCATGTATATTTCATGTAATAAAGTTCCTAGAAATGGCGAGACAATAGAAGCTTAAGCTTCTTGTATTCAGTGTTTCCATGTGACTAAACCTTAGTCACAAATTTCTCCATTTCGAAAATGAGTTCGACAGCAGCATGAACATCTTGGACGACATTGTAGGGCTCGATCAGCGCAGGCTCGACTCGAAAGTCACGGTGTCCATGGAACACAGTCTCTTTGATGCACTGGTTGGTGCCTTTCAGCAGCTCTGTGTGCGGGTTATACACGCCTGTACACACCAGGATAGACTTGCAGGATGTGGCAGAAGGAGACGCTAACTCACTCTCCCAGTCGTTGTCTGTGTCCTCGTCCTGAGAGACGGACGCTCCTGTGCCGGTCAGAGCTTGTTGCATTTGGCCGCTCTTCCTGGACATCCGTTCCTTGAGGTAGCGGTTGTAGAGGTTTGCACCGTAGATGTCCGTCATGAGGTTGTCTCTAGGGTATTCAGAGGACACCGGAAGTAAGAAAAATATGATCTCGTTAGGTCACGTGAATGGCCGTAAACATTTTATATTTTAACAACAAGAACAAAATCCGTTCAGACCACAGGGCTGAATACTCAAATCTGATTCCTGGTTCTATTCTATTTTGGGGAGGTGGTAGCTTAGTGGTTGAGGCATTGGACTTTGAATCAGAAGGCCATTAGTTCAAGCCCAGTCACACCAAGCTTCCACTCTTGGGTTGGTCCATGAACAAGGCCCTTAACCCCATAGCTACAAATGTAAGTCGCTACGCATAAGGGGCCAAGTGGCTTATTATTATACTGTTCGTTATTGTTTCTATAGTAACAATGTCAGGAGAAGTAAAACATGAGACACGTGATAAAAAAAAATAGGAAGTGTAGTCCCCAAGCACAATCCTGAAAATACAATGGTGTTTTATATTGACATTTATTTATCATTTTGGAAAGTGTCGCAGTCAGGAGTGAAGCATAATAAAAAATTCTAATTTGTAAGTTTCTTGATACCTTAAGAAGCAGCATTCTTTAGCGAGTGAGTGAGTAAACAAAGAGAAGAAACTGGCGAAGGAACTTCTATTTGTAGCTGTCACAATGTAAAAGATAACAGGAAGTAACCTGTTTTGCAGCCATTCCAAATCATTGACGGTCGCTACAAATGACTCAATATTGTATCGTGTTGTTTTTCATTGACAGGAAGCGAAACAACTTCAGGGTTAGGCTGCATTCTACTACCCCATCATTTTAATAATTATCGGCATGTCCCATCATGCTTTAGTCCCCCTGAAAAGTATTAAAACAACCTGACACCTGACATAACCAAAATGCAGTCTTCTCTTGTGATGCTGTTCCAGACTTGTACAATAGCTTCTTTTAGTTGACTGATTGGGAGGTGAAATGCTGCTCATTTCCTTCAAATCCTTTTTGTGTTGTTAGTAAGTTTAAGATCATTATCTTGCTGAATGAATTTTATTGGGAAGTTCCTCCGAATTAATCGGGATGCATTTCTTGGTAAACTGGCAGACAGAATGAATTTAAAAGCCTACAGAAACATTCTGTCTGCCAGTTTACCAAGAAATGCATCCCGATTAATTCGGAGGAACTTCCCAATAAAATTCATCATAAGTGATCAATTATCAATTAATCATTAGGAAGCGTGTTCCAGAAGCAGCCATGGCAAGAATCCGAGCTCATGACTCACTTTATCCACCATGCTTGACCAATGAGCTTTTATGTTTGGGATCATTAGCAGATCCTTTCTTTCTACTCAAGCTGGTCTTTCCATCACTTTAGTAGAGGTTCGTTTTTGTCTCTAATTCTGCTTCCAATAGCTTCACCCCTGTATAGGTTACTGGTGATACTGGTACTATTTCTTTTTTCTTTTTTGTTTCATCTTGTTTTTGAGTTGTTTTCCCAAAAAGGCTGACTTTTTTTATGTCTGTTTGTCAGTACACCAGTAGTTTAATTTTTTTAGGACATTCCAAAATGTCGTATGCTTATGCATTAGATTTTCCATATTTCCCCCATCTTTAAAATACCTTGATTTTCTCTCATATTCACATTCAGGGCTATTAAGAGTTAACAAAAAAAAAATCAAGGTAATAGGACACAACTTGGCAACAAGAAAAACTGGTCAATCATTGTTCCAATATTTCTGACCATTTGATAAATTGTATAGTTTTAACCAAAAGTTAAAGTTTGGCACATCTAGATGTAAATATCAGGAAATTCTATTATCTCATTTTTATTTTAAAAACAAACCTAAATGTCTTCAGTGTAGTGTAAAATGTAAAGAATTGACCCTGCTTGTCCAATACTTCGAGGGAATATACATATATTACAGATCGTTTAAATCCAGAGAATAATACATTTTAATAAAAGTACAAAAATGCCTGCTGTTTATACAATGCATCCAGAAATTATTCACAGCACTTCACTTTTTTCACATTTTATGTTACCGCCTTATTCCAAAATTGATTCAATTCATTGTTGTCTTCAAAATTCTACAAACAATATCCCATAATGATAACATGACAGAAGTTTGTTTGAAATCTCTGCAAATTTATTAGAAATAAAAAATGGAAGAAAGAAAAAAAAAAAAATCACATGTACATAAGTATTCTCAGGTCTTTTTGAGTTTGATGCTACAAGCTTGGCACAGCTATTCTTCTTTGCAGAACCTCTCAAGCTCCATCGGGTTGGTTTTCTCCACACATGATGCTTGGCATTCAGGCCAAAAAGGTTCAATCTATGTTTCATCAGACCAGAGAATTTTTTATCTCATGGTCTAAGAGTTCTTTATGTGCCTGTTGGCAAACTCCAGGCGAGCTGTCATGTGCCTTACTGAGGAGTGGCTTCCATCTGGCCACTCTACCATACAGGCCTGATTGGTGAAGTGCTGCAGAGTTGGTTGTTCTTCTGGAAGGTTCTCCTCTCTCCACAGAGACACGATGGAAAGCTTTCAGAGTGACCTTCAGGCTTTTGGTCACTTCCCTGATTAAGGCCATTCTCCCCCGATTGCTCAGTTTGGTCGGGCGGTCTGCTCTGGGAAGAGTCCTGGTGGTCCCCAATTTTCTTCCATTTACAGATGATGGAGGCCACTGTGCCCAGTGGGACCTTCAATCTTGTAGAAATTTTTCTGTTCCCTTCCCCAGAGCTGTGCCTCAAGACAATCCTGTCTCGGAGATCTACAGACAATTCCTTAGACTTCATTTCTTGGTTTATCCTCTGACATGCACTGTTTACTGTGGGACCTTCTATAGAGAGGTATGTGTCTTTCCAAATAATGTCTAATCAACTGAATTTACCACAGGTGAACTCCAATCAGGCTGTAAAAATATCTAAAGGATGACCAGTGGAAACTGGATGCACCTGAGCTCAATTATGAGTGAATAATGAATGAAATCCCTCTTGGAATAAGGCTGTAAAATAACAAAATGTGAAAAAAACGAAGCACTGTGAATACTTTACGGATGCACTGAATATTTGAAAGTGATCTCGGCAGCTGTATGTTTACATACACTACATGGACAAAAGATTGTGATCATCTGACCATAATATTCATGTGCTTTTCCCACATCCCATTGCACATTTAAGATGCTTATTTGCTTTGGAGATTTTTGCTTATTCAGCCACATGGATGTTATTAAGGTAAAGCGGTCTGGGGTGCAGATAGTGTTCCAATTCATCCCAAAGGTGTTCAGTAGGGTTGAGGTCAGATTTCTATAACAGGCCACTCAAGATCTTTCACTCCAAACCATGTAAACCATATCTTCATGGAGCTGGCTTTATGCACGGTCACACTTGAATAGATTTGGGTCTTCTAGTTCAAGTGAAGGTAAAGGTAATTTTACCACATCCAAAGACATCCATTACAATAATGTGCCTCCAACTTTGTGGTAAGAGAACCACATACGACCGAGAAAGTCAGTTGCCCAAATACCTTTATCGATATAATGTGCTCTGATGTACACTTTAACTGTGCAAACACACTTATTCGGAGCTCTCTTTGAGCTAATATCTTTCAACAGATAAATATGAGATGAGGTAAAGTTGTGATATATTCTTACCCAACAGCATAGAGTGAGGTGATTGGTGATCTCCAGCCTCGCTCTGCAGCCTGTGTTCTGATCAGATACTCAGCGTAATGATAAGTCAGCTCACTAGGTTTCCCCATCAGAGCCTCATACTTCAGCTCCTGGCCTGTGATCTTCTGGTAGATGTTCTCCAGGCACACCATGAACGTGCCGTGGCCGAATCTGTCAACGGGAAAAAGGTCCTTAATATCTCAAGTGTTTATTGTACTCGCTATGCAGTCTTGAACAAAACTGGCAAGGAAGAACTTTAGACAAGGTTTGTGTATCAGGTAATACATTTCTGTTTGTGGATTTTTTTGGCAACACAAAGTATACCATGTCTGCAAAATATTAAAAAGTCAAGAACAATGCAATGTTACAACCTGGAACTAAAATGGACTTGACTGGGAATGTGGATCATATATATTTACACTATACAGATAAAACTATTGGTATATCTGACTTTTCCAGCCATATGTGGCCTTTAGCCAAACTGTTCACTTGAACTAGGAGACCCAAACCTGCTCCATAATGACAATGACTGTGTGCACAAAGCCAGTCCCATTAACATATCTTTTGCATTGGGTGGAAATGTAGTGACATACAGTATATAGTGGAATGAAATCAAAGTGTGAGCAATTCAAATATCATGTGATCTCAGTACACTCAATTACATCTGTTCCTGAAAGGCAAAAGAGATTGCTAAAAGAACATACCCAAACAAACATCTCATGAACCAAGTCTTACCAAAATACGCTGGAAACAATGTTTTGGAAACGTATCATTCATGTTTTCGTAATGCAAGCCACAGCCTATTGTTTCTACTAGCCATTAGGGCCTTGCTATTAAACGTACATCTTATCAGGAAACACAAAAGGTAGCTGCCTTTTAGTTTTGTTGTACGGTTTGTGTTGCTATTGCACACCTGAACTAATAACTGTTACTGAACAGTTACCTTGGAGCCTGGGCTTCTGCCATCCACATGAGGTCCATGTTACATGCTAAGACAGGCAGGTGGGTGGAGTTAGATGTTGCATATACATTACTCAGATTCCCACCAGTCAGTAAAACATCGATAATTAGCTGCAGGTTGGTCTCCCATCTAACTGGCTCTCCAAAGAGGATCACAGCTGCAAATAAGCAGAAGACAAATATGATAATTATACAGAAATTCTAGTCATAAATACCACCTTATCCGTCTAATTAATCAAATTCTTTCTGCTTGTTTGCCATGACTACAGCCAGTAAGGATCACTAAAGCTTCACTACTAAGAAACCATATTCTGAAAGCTTTTTTTATTCAGTTCTTTTTCCCCATAAACTGAACATGTAGTTTATATTCATCACATGCAAACTAATTAATGACTTTTTATAACTGACTGCATGCAAAATCCCAGGATTATATTCAAAGTCCTCATTTTTATACTTCAATGGTAACAACTCTTTTACAGGCACTTTCATAGCAGATGTAAAATAACATAATGTGAAATTAACAACAGCAGACTTTAAAATGTTTGGAGACAATTATCGAGTCTCAGTTATCAGAGCTTTTTAACATTTTGAACAAGAACATTTATTACTCAGGAGCGGCTGGTGAGAGAATGACTGTTATAGCTGTAAATGATCACAGGAATTAAACTGTGAATGTTCCAAAACATTAAATATAAGTGTAAAACAAGGGATTGTTTTCTTAATAAAAAAAATTATAAATGTTGTCGAATTGATGTGGTGTATGAGAAAATGTGGGAAAGTTATTTTCTAGCGTAATGTAATTAAATAATTTATAAACTATCGGGTAGTATTCAAATCATCATTGATTATCTTATAACACATCCTGTCATGTTTTATGTCTTACAAATATCATTGTAAAGTATTCTGGATTGTTTTATCTGTATCGTCATAGTTACTGGTGGGACTATGTTGCAAAGAATGGACAAGTCATTAAATCTATAACACAGGCAGGCGAAAAAAAAACCCAAATCCATTTAGCAACAAAAGGATCTTACCTTCAATGTCTGTAAGGTTCACAATAGGAGAGGACTGCAATCATAATAAAGAAAAATAGAATTGATATCTCTCCTGGTCTAACTCTTTTTGAAGAGATCCTGAATTTTACAATGAAAAATAAAAATATACTGGCTTATCATAATACATCCTGTGCTATGTCTTCCTGCAGGGTTTAGGCCAAACTCTAAACAAACCATGCTCCTTTATGTATGTGACTATCCAGTTTAAGGTTAGAATGAAGCTCTGCAGGAAGGTAGAGCAATATATATATTTACTTATGTACATGTGGGGAAAAAAAAGCATACCAAATAATCTCTACTCTTCTTGACTAAATATGACGTGTAAACCTACAACCTAATGCATGAGAAACTAGAGAGAAAAAATGTCTCTTTTATTCCGAGAAAAGAATGAATATAAAAGCAGGATAATAAAAAAATTTGTTTAAAGATGAGCTAAGATAATTGAGAATAAATAATACTGGAAAGATACAGTGGTTTCTTTCTTCTGGTATTTGGACACCAATAATGGCACTAAACCTACTGTTGAATTACAGCTTTGAGAAATTGATGGTTAAATTTTGGCCCGTTCCCCTAAAGATCATATTCAATTCCCCAAGATTCTAATGGTTCCTCTGAGGCCATGCATGGCCTTCCTTTAAATTATTATTGGTTTTGAAACATCTATTCATCCCAGATTCAGTTTCTCGGCTAATGAAATTAAAATCTCTTCTGATATTTCCGGGGACATCACCCTATTCATGTTTCCTTTAATTATGTGTGATGCCTGTCAGGATTATGAACAGAGACTTTGCTTCCCACAAGCAGCTGTTGTTTGCAGAGATGCAGTTAGATCTTCATTTAATTTAACATGCATATGTGTGTCCTTCTTTATCTAAGCAATTTAAGTTTACAAACGTGTACGCTTTTTGTGCTTATGAATGCATAGTACTCACTGGCAATTTTGGTCGTCGGTTATGGTCCACCATGTCCAGTAGGGGAAATGATTCTCTTACCATATCGATACTGACCACTTTAATAAAGCCCAAGCTGAGAGCAAAGATTAAGGAAAAAATTCACATACTTCAGTATGATACAAAAGACCCCTCAAAACATGTATGTTTTGTCTAGAAACTTTAGCAATGACCCAAATAAGGACCTCATCTTAGATGCACTTGACTGTGGCTCAACGAAGTGCATTTATAACGGTGAGATACTTTGATGTGGCTTTATGGAACTGTAAGAAAATTTAAAGGAGCACTTTTTCAACTGACAGAGGACTCACTTACGCATCTGACAAATCATTTCTTGCTTTAATGCCTCGAGGTAGCAGGTATATTTCCATAGAATCCAGTCAAATTCAAGGGTACTTTTCTGAGAATATTTAATGATTGAATTATTTATTTAAACCAGACATCGTGTAGCTTGAAGCTATCGCGTTCAATTTCACATATAATATATTACACATATAACAGCTCACGAGAGAATGCATCCTGCCCTGATTGCAAAATACCCAAGCACCTCTGCGTGCACCCCTTTTTTTGACCAGGTAAACTGTATTTATACATGCACCTCAGAACAAAACAGTTCCAATTCTTTCAGCTATTCTGTCATCTGTCATTTTTCAGTGTGACGCTTTTAGTAATGAGTACGCAGTTCAGCTAGAAATTAATAAAGTGTCTTTTTCTTCTTTCGGCTTCTCCCATTAGGGGTCGCCACAGCGGATCATCCTTCTCCATACCCCCCTGTCCTCTACATCTGACTCTTTTACCCCAACTACCTGCATGTCTTCCCTCACCACATCCATAAACCTCCTCCTTGGCCTTCCTCTTTTCCTCCATCCTCAGCATTCTCCTCCCGATATACCCCATGTCCCTCCTCTGCACATGTCCAAACCATCTCAATCAAGCCTCCCTCACGTTGTCTCCAAAACGTCCTACATGCGCTGTCCAATGTATTTTGGTATATTAAAAAAATCTAATGGATTGGGGTCTGGTGAATTTACAGCTCACTTTGTTACACATATACACAGTGTTAAACAACCGACACATTTGGCTCTATGCACTTTACAGCTATCATCCCTCAATGTAGGAGTGGCAAGATTTTGTTCTTTCAAGGATTAGGGTTTCTAAAATAAAATAACGATCCAGGTTTACAGATTTATTATTCGGATTTGAAATCTACTGACGTTGCACAAAAAAAGGTCACTAGTGTGAATCTATGCTGAATTCATATATAAAGAACTTTCCATGCACAGCTTGCACACTACTAATCTAATCTACATCATGCTATTTCCTAACCTGCAGCAATCATGAACTCTGCCTGAACTGTTATATAAACAAGAAATTCACATGTTTCACACACCTTGGTGACATGAGTCATTTACTCATTTACATCATCTGTCAGGATACAAGGAAGACATGCTTTCAGTCTCTTCTTTGTTCTGGCTCTTAGGTGGTAGACCATACTTCCAATTGATGTCTGAACAGCTGAGCAATCTTCAAACAACATAATTCTGAGAGATTCCTATGTTTTCCCCAAACAAAGTTTCAGACCAATTCTTAGTCTGTGTTCTAATGAGCCAATATTATAATGTATTTTTTTGATGAAGACTCCAAAGCATATTGTATTTTGATTTCAGCACACAAGACGACATGTGCATTGTCCCTCAAACTGCTGTGATCTCATGAATGTTCTACACTTTTCAGAAACTCATTTTTGTAGAAACGTGTCAGGAGACTAGAAAAATATGTTTAGGATTCTAGAAATCGTTGGCATTCCAGTTAAATAATACCGTATACATATACTCATTTTTGGAAAGTAACTGTAATAATGCTTCATGACACATTCGTCAACATTCCTTGACAGAATAATCTGTCTCTATACCAGAACTGGTAGGGGAACAGTTGATATTTCTGTAAGCTTAGCCACTACACAGTGTTTTGGTTTTGCTAACACCAGCAACCCTGTGCTTGAATCGGAAAGCACTGACAAGATGAATTCACTGCACTTTTTTGTGAAAATATACAATATTCAGTCGCACTATCATGTGACACTTACAACAAGTTAATGATGGTTTATAATACATACATATAAAAAGTGAAAAGGATACTTTTTGGCAATGTCCAGCACTGGGCCTTGACCTGATACCAACACACACTTATCATGATATTTCCTGAACATTCTCAGGGGACTATGAGACATCACGACTTGATCTTGGGATATCTGTGGGAGAACATATAAACATATACAAGTACATACATGAGTAACATTCCACATATAAAAACACTGACCCATCTCAATTTTACCATTTATTTACAAATATTCACAAGGTCATATAAACACAAATATCGTTTTAAAAGTACCAAAAGCGAAAAGTACGTGATTTTCCCAGGATCCTTTCCAAATTTCAGGCCAAATTTGAAATGTCACGAAGGTGCTAAATGTTTCTGGAAAGCTCTGAATACCGTTATGAAAGGAAAGGTGCACATACCAGATACTCCATCATTTACTAATTTGGTTGATATTTGTCTATATCAATGTTTTATATACATATTTATGAAATCAGTGAAACCTTGTGTTCACTGTATTACTCTGTTAATATTGCTTGACTTGATCATGACTTACCCATGTTACATTTATACAGTTGAAGTAAAATAAAAGTAAAGCACATTTATATTCATATTGGAAATGAAGAAATTAAAATATTCAGTATTAGTAGCTTAACATATTTTTCTGATTGTGATATAAATTGCAATCCTCAGGTATAGTCTTAATTCTAAATGTACACTTCTGCATTTGAATGCACTGGGTCAGAACTTAATGTCAAGCAAGAAAACCACTGTAAAAGCCATTGTAACCGTGGGCAAAAATCATTGGTTGGTTCTGTTTCAGTTCTTCTTTACAAAGATGCATTAGTCTTGTTCCATTTACATTTATGCTATTTGAAAGACCACTTAGATTTATCTTAGGGTTTAGGGCCTTGCTCAGGGGTAGCAGTTTGGTTGTGCTGTGATTTGAACTCATGATCTTAACCACTGAGCTACCACTTTCCTGCACTAGTTAGTAGCTTTCATTAGAGGTCCCCTGGTGGTCTAGTGGTTAAGATGCAGCGCTCCCACCGCTGCGACCCGGGTTCGATTCCCGGTCAGGGAACCATCCCCAGCCACTCTTAGTGCCGGTCCCAAGCCCGGATAAATTGGGGAGGGTTGCGTTAGGAAGGGCATCCAGCGTAAAACATGTGCCAAATCAAACGTGCGGAGGATCCGCTGTGGCGCCCCCTAACGGGAGAAGCCGAAAAGAAACTAGTAACTTTCATTAGAAATCAATATATTGAAGGATGGGTATTGGGATGTGACCAAACTGAGGAAAAACTATGGATGAAATTATCTGGTGAATAATTCCAAACCAATCGTCTAGCCCAGTGCTTAAATTGCATTGTGTCATCTGTGTCTGTGTTATGTAGTGTGTTTCAATGATTTACTCACAGGAACCCCCAGAATGTGAGATAGCTGATCTGCTTTCTTTTGCCGCAGACAGTTCCCAGCATTGGTGACAAAAACCACAGGAACGATAAACTGGCCGTTAGAGTCCACCAGCTTGTGAAAAGCTTTTTTGGCTGCAGGGATGGGTGTCTTTCCTCGTACTAAAACCCCATCAATGTCGAACAGCAAACCAAAGCCTGGCTCGTTCTGTTTAAACAGAAGAAGAATGTTAGAAAGAGTGTAGATAGACACACGTGTACCGAATGCAATCCTTTTTACGTGTGGAACATAGTTAAAATCTGAGTCCCTGCAAGTTTGTTTAGTCTCCGCCTCAGTGTCACTGTGGCTGCTCACTCCATACCGAAAATACGATTTGTTTTGCGCTTGATGAAAATGCAAGAAAAATCCATGGAGCTAGCGTTAGCCGCTAACCAGGAACTGGCTAGCGGCTAACGCTAGCGCTATGGATTCTTTAGTGTTTAATGCCCAGCTTCAAAAATTTCTCTTAAAAGGAGAAAATCCTGACATATCACATATTGAGGGAGTGAATGAATGAAGGATGGAAGAAATGAAGACATTTGTTAAAGTATGCTGAAATAAGTAGAACAGTTTAGATTTGTTTTGTTCTATTTTATTTGTTATAAAACACTTTTTATATATTATTTAACCAAGCATGCATTTTATTTCAAATTGTTTCGAAAATATAAACTGTTGATGTTCACAAATGTTAATAATAATAAACTGCGTTAATAAAAACGACAAGCAATGTTGTGTTTTGCATTTCTTCCATCTATTAGTTCCATCTATGAGTTTTGTGTACCGTTTGTGTACACCCCTACCCAATACCCAATCTCTCTCAATGTTCACACTCAACAGATCAATGTCTACTCACACATGGACTCAATCACCTTCACAGCAAACACTTACAGCATAAAAGGACTCTAAGTATACACATGCATCACAAAGTGATTTCCAGTTTTCTAACCAGCCTAATTGATCTTGTTTGAATAAATGGTTTATTATAAATCCATTGATTACCAGCACTTTACTATTTCCTGACACCAACAAACAAACAAATCCAACTACACTAATATCATAAGATTACAAAAATAAAAAAAAGCTTCTCATGAATAATATGAATTTAATCCATGTACACTATCCATGTATCATCACAGTTGCAGTGTCTATGACTTTATACCATTAAAAATAATATTTTTAGCTTTAAAACACAATTCTTTTGATAGAACGATGGCAGTGAATGTCTTTCAATAATATAAATAATATGTTCAATAATATCCTTATTCTAGGCATAGCTTTATGTAATAATTGCATGAGTATCATTATTAAGGCCTTGTATAAGTGTAAGTTTGATTAATGCAGCTTTTTCAAACTATCTGATACTATATACACATTTCGAAGAGCAGATTTTGATTACTCTAGCAACTTGGTTTTTCCCTAAGGGCCAATTTTATTTGTATTTTTTTCCAGCACAAAGGGGTTAATGTCAGCGCATGAGTGTGTGAACATCAAGAGTGTTGAGTTAACAAATGTGTGTGTGTGTGTGCTTAGCTGCATGAACTGCATGATTTTTGATGTATTAAGTGATGATGCATTGAAGGTATATTTAAAAAAACAATAGACATCAGACCTTGTCTTAAGGTTAACATTAAGGCCATTAAGGTTTTCAGGTATATGCTGAATACAACTTACTGACTACTTTATTTGTATGTAATAGACCTTTAACACTGTAGGAAATGTCCTTCAATTGTGTAGGTACGATGTTACAACACTAAGTAGGCTCCATGTTTGACCTGTTTAACTAACATTACTAAGCTCATGTATTGGAAATGGATACTTTGGTTGTGTAAAGTTAATACTCGATTGCTTTACTGCAATTATTTGAGCTGACCTGGATTTTTTGAGCTCGTCGTGTCAATAGATTAGATTAGTCTATAGATTCTGCATATGGTTCATCATTCATTCAAATTACACAATGTATATGGATATACGATACAACATGTATGCTTTACATTATCATTACATGTAGTTTTTTTTACATGTGGCATGAAGCCTATAGAAAAAAATTGGGTGTATGAAACAAATATTCACACTTTACAACTTTTATTTTACAGCTTCAGCATGCTTACTTACAAACACTATATAAACAAAGGTATGTATCAAGATTGTTACACTATTGTTGAACTATTGTAATAATCTCCGCTCTTCTGGAAAAGTTTTCAATTATGTTTTTGGAAAGTGGGCGTGTAAACTGGATTTGTCTTCATTCAGGTACAAGGCGTTCTAGTTCAGGTTCTATGGTGTTCAATGGCAAACCATAATGCCCCGAACCTTGCTTTGATTACAGAAGCATTTTCATGCTTAAAACAGGACCCCTTAGTTCCACTGAATAATTAAATGCAATTCTACAACATACAAAGACATTCTACACAATTGTTTTACCAATTTTGTGCCAACAGTTAAATTGAAGAGTGATGGCCAGGTGTTTGCATGACTGGAAGTTACTTATACAATTATAAGAAATATGCCCATATATAAATTTACATTAAGAGTAATTAATTTGTTGTGTGCTTTAATTTCGAAACAATACAGGGGTGAGATTGGGTACATTTGTGTATTTTATTGTTTAAGCAGCACTACTTTGATGTTACCTCCAAAATATAGCCACCTCTAAAAGTATTAGAACAGCAATAAAAACATTTGAGTTTAAGGTAAAAAAAAAAAAATTATGATACAGTGCATCAAAATGTAAGCTTACGTTTTCTGATATTTACATTTGAATGTTTTAAACAACTTACTTTTTGATGAACCTGATTATTTTTCAAGTGACCAAAAACACTGGAACGCTTGATTGACAGATGTTGTCCAGGTCTGTGCTTCTAGATTGCTTGTTTGAACTAGAGCTGTTTAAACAATCTTTACCGGGGAAAAAGGCGATGTGACTGCAGGTTTCATTTTAATCAAGAAAAAGCCACACCTGATACTACTTGTTTTAATCAACTCGATGCTGATCTTCCAACAGGCTATCAGATGTGGCTGATAATTGATTGGAATGAAAACCTGCGCCCTTTGTGTATAATAACGGATTAGCTCTGAATATCTCTTGGTTTGTCATCAGGGTTTTAATTGAGCAAAATGCATTGGTTGTTATAAAGGATAAGACAACACGAAAAGAGGTGTCTTTCAACCAGACATGTCGTATAACGAAAATGACCAACAACCTCCACAGGATAGAAGTGAAGGTATCAAAATCCAACTTCCAAACAATACTTTAAGTGCAGTTATTGACTGCATCACAAGATGCAAACCATTCATCAGCAGTAAGATTCAGAAGACCAAATGGTCATTTAAATTTAAAATGAATACAGAAATTTCTTTGAAAACGTTCTAGGGTTAGATGAACCTCTGGCAAAGTGAAGAGGCTGACTTATGGAGAAAGAAAGGATCTGCTCATGATCCATAACATCCAAACTCATTAATCAAAGCATGGTGACTGTAGTGTCATGGGATTGGTTTTGCTTGGCTGCTTCTGCCACAGTCTCACTAATTATTATTGATGATGTAACTCATAAAGGGAGCAGCAGAACACATTTAGAAATCTTCATATCCATCCTATCTGCAAATTTAAGAGAATGCATCCGATCTAATTGGAAGGGCGTTCATCATCTACCAAGACAATGAACCAAAACACACTGCCAACACAACAAAAAACCTGAGGTCCAAAATGTGGAAAATTTTAAACTGCCATTCACCAAACCATAAACACTCAAAAATCATGTAATCCATCACAAAAAAAATGCAATGGTTTAGTTGCTGTCCTGATGCAGTTCTTTTCGAGCAAAGAATGAAACTGTTTGGTGGCAAACTAGCAACAGATATGCAACCATATATTGAAGGTGTTTAATATCTGTTCCTACACTTTTGCTCACCTACACAATTGGTGGTCCTACTCATCTATTGATCCTAAAATTTTTATGTTTTCAGTGTACAATAAAATAAAAATCAAGAGAACCGGCTTTGCCATTCCAATATTTTCAGAGAAGGAATTGTATATACTTTATGCTGAATGACATTGTCCACAGTACACGTTTCCTGCAGGTGAACATCAGACACAAATTGTCTACAAGGACACCACAACCCCGTCTGTATTGTTTTGAATAACTCGACAGCAGAAGATCGCAGGATGTCAGGAACACATCATCTGAAAACCTGTACTCAGATCTACTCGTCTGAAGAAATGGAAAGAATGAAAATGGAAAAAGGATTTAGATCATCCCTTCATTTTTACACACAAAGAGATTTGGAGATTTCCAATGAATAGAAGCAAAAATCATGGATGCAAATCAAGACAAATATTCTGACTTGTGATGGAAAAAAACAAACCTGTGGATTGATGCAAATGCATTGATGAAGCTTTTGTTATGGGTTTATTCCCACATAGACTTCATGCCCCCACTTAACCCCAATCCCAGAGGAAAACAATCCAAACAGAAACAAGGAAAAGACAGAAGAATTCCTGCATGTTGTCGTAGTTTAATGTTTAGGCATTTTGCCATTATGAGACCCAACATCATCTCCATCCCCTTATGAGAACACAAGTTAACACTACAGGCGATTGAGCTCATAATCTGTGATGTTAATGCACATGTGCAGCAAACCAGCTGTGGACCTGACCATCCAATGATGTCTAACGACCTCTTTTACATGCTAATGCTACTTTTACAGCCTGTAGCATTGCCCTGTTAGCCTATAGCTCACAGACGCCTATAGGAATGCGTTACCTTTTTCCTGGGCAATGCGAAAGCGCACATCGCCCTCCGGGATTGTTGCCGGGCAACAGAAATGCCGCTGGCGGACCTCAGGATTAAACCGAACGCCCTCATTTCGCCTCTTGTTTAGTCTTTCCACCGACACCCAGGACGACCGCCGCCGTTCGTGGCCGGTCGCTTCAGTGTCTCCATGTAGCTTTTGTAAGAGGAGAGAACGTGACGCCAGAGGAGGAGGAGGAGATACCCCGAAATTCATTCACCACGTTACTACGGTAACAACAGTCACCGACAGGGGGCGCTGCTGCAAGTGAGGAGGATCAGCTGTGTGAGGGGAGGAGTGGGGGGGTGTATGTTTAAAAAATAAAAAATAAAATAAAACCACGCGTGCGCAGTTTTACAGATTTTCACCTCCAACAAGACATTGAAATTATTTAGATTTTGGATTCATATCAACCCTGGTTTTATCTCTAAGTTTTGAAAATCCTGATATTCCTAACCAAAGATTTCAAGATGTAAATGTTCAGGAAGAGATCCTGATTAACAACAACCATGACCCCCCTTCTCCACACACACACACACACACACACACTTGTAAGAGTTGTTGAACGTGTCTCTGACATACCATGAATACATGGCTGTGTAAAACATTCTCAGAAATGCCTATACGTTCAAGGAATACCGAGGAATTCTCAAGAAAAACCTACTAATTTGCGTAATCTGCCTGTTTAAAAAAGTTAACCAGTTACTACTTTGTAATAAAAGTAACAGATATATGTAATAGGTACAAGAGTTCTCAAAATACTAAATTTCATGTCCCAAATATTGGCACAGCTAAGGTCTAGAAATTAAAAAAAGGAAAAACCCACAAAACCTATATTAAGTCAAAGCAAAGAGATCTTTCAGGTTTTAATTGTTAGTCATTCATTTTGTATATACTCGCACAACTTTTTTTTGGTTAAAAACAAGCACACAAACCAACAAAAAAAATCCCACACAGCTTCAGGTCAAACACACTCCATGTTAGAAGATAACACAGACATTAAAACCTGGTACACACAAAATCAACCATTTTGTAGAAAATTTTTACTAGTCCAAAAAAATTTGAGCATTGTATACAAAATATATTTACAAAGCATTTGTTGTTGTTGATTCTCAAAAACACATTTTCCCAAAACACACTATATGGCCAAACATATGTGGACACCTACACATTATTACTCAAATGGTTTTTTTTTTGGTAGCACAATACTATAGGTTGGCTTTGTATGCTGGAAAATTACAATTTGTCTTCATGGGATCTAAATGGCACGAACACGTTCGTGAATAAAAATAAAAAAAAAACCTAAGCGAGGCCAACGAAGACATGCTTTTCCAGAGTAGGAGTGGAAAAACCTAGAGCAGCCTGCACCCTATAGAACACTTTTTGGAATAAACTGTAAAACTGAACCAGGACTCCTCGACTGGAATCAGTGCCTGATCTCACTAGTTTTGTGGTTTAATGAACACAAATCTCATTTATGTAGCAAAATCTATTAAAAAAGCACAGAAGGACTAAATCTGGGAAGGGATGTTCAACAAGTACATATGTTTATAATGGTTAGGTGTCCAAATCCTTCTGGCCATACAGTGTTTTACATTTGTAAATGGTTGGTATAACACAGTATAGATAAATCATAGAACAAACAAACAAAAACCAGTTAACAGAAATGCCAGATGTTTTGACATGTATAAGCCACCGCATTTTGCAATGTATATGCCACTTTTGTAAAGTTAGATGGGTCACATGCACATAAAAGTTGTTGAATAATTGGCAATAGTCACATCTACCCTTCATCAACCTGAATCCCCTTTAAATAAACATTGAAACACGTGAACTTTGAGCACAGACACAGGCACCGTTACAAGCCGAGCAACGCTTTAGCCTCCTCACTTTGTGCCATTAAGTTCTCGCTGGCGTACTTCTGCAGCAGTTCCATCTTCTTTCTTCTGACCAATGCTTCTTCGATCTGTGTTGAATCAATTTGATCATTAAAGTGAAGGTTTAATGTATAGCGTGTGCTGTACAGTTTCATTTAATGCTTGATTGTGATGCATGATTATTTGCATAATTGCACAAGGAGTTATTATATTGAATAAATTATTATTACCTGTGCAGCCCTGACCAACAAACCCACAATTCTGTCTACAGTGATATTTCTTATATGATGTGATATGATATGGCAGACAGTTTCTCACCTCTTTCTGTGATGGTACAGGTACATGAGCTATAAATGTTTGGGCTCCATCCTCCCCCTCCATCTGTTCCCTCATCTCATCATCAGATTGCTAATAAAATAAAGAATTCTATTTAGTACTAAAAACACCTTGTGATCAACATATCTATTAATAATCAATTTTAATAAACAAAAATAAGCAAAAATTCTACAACAGTCCAAACACTATTTATGCAATCACAGTATAAGGTATTATATAATAATGTATGAAAAGTAAAGTGTTCTGCTTCTGCTATTACCTCATCATCCTTAACGGCATATATGTATTCTTCCTCTTCTTCCACCTCTTTCGCCCCTCCGCCGCCGGCTAAACGAGCCTCTTTTTCAGCTTTCCACTTCTCAACGGCCTCTGCTATTGCTGTGAGGAAATGAACGCACAACAAAACAATGCTTCAATGACAGATTTCATTTATATTTTAAATCTTTGCTTAGGTATTAACGAAGCTTTAACTTTTTGTAGTGTTAAACTACAAAGTGTCTATTAACTCTGGATTCAGGATTAAATCCCAAGACTACAGAAACAAAACAGCCTGTAATATTAAAGTGGGAGTCAAAGTATGGAGAAGGGAGAAGCAATTTACAACACGACCACAGCCCAGACCCTCCATACAATGTTACAAAGCAGTAACAAGAGGAGAAACAAATCCTTATAAAGAATATGCTGGACACTCAGCAAACTTTAGAGCAAACTCGCATAATGCTAATCACCCTAAAAACACTATTCCTATAGTGAAGCATGGTGGTGGTAACATGTCATAGGTCTCCTCCTCATAAGATACCAAAAAACTACTCAAACAATGTAAGATCAAGTTCTGGTTTAAAGAAATACCCCAAATCAAAAAAATAGCTTTGAAAAGCTTTAAGCTTTTTTTCTGAATTAATTCCTTGCACCACCAAGAACATTACACCACCACAAGAACCCATCAATGTTAACATCTCGGCATTTTTGCACAAGATTCCTGGGACACATGGTACTGCAACATAGTGGACTGACTCACTTACACACCAAACCTCAAGCTGCATGTCTGCCATTCAGATAATTAACACAAATAGCATACACATGGCTGGGGATATGAACAGCATGTAAGGCCACATGCCTCTCAAAGTACAAACACAAAGACAACCTTTATAGCCACATCATTATAAGTACAGCCTGGTGTCCTTCTGGGAAAATGTGAGTGTGTGTGTGTGTGTGTGTGTGTGTGTGTGTGTGTGTGTGTGTGTGTGTGTGTGTGCTATAATGAAGTGAAATCACGTTTTAGCAGTAGCGCAAGTGCCTCGTGGTGGGATCGTGATTATAACTTAACTGCATGTGAGACGCATACTGTTTATTAATGAAGCAGAAACTTTATTCCAAAATGACCGCAATCTTTAAAAACAGAGCAAAAGCTTTTTAAATTGAAAAAACCACAGGACTCCTGGAACAATGTTCTTTGCACAGACAAGACCAAAGTGGACATGGTTGGCTATAATGCACTTTGACAAAAAACAAACACAGCATATCAGCAAAAACAACCCATACCAACTGTCAAGTAAAGGTGAAGAAGTGATCATATGGGCTTGTATCGCAGCCACAGGGTCTTGGCAACTTGCAGTCACGGAGTTGGCCATGAACTCCTCTGTACACCAAAGTATTCTAGAGTCAAATATGAGGCCATCTGTCCGAATGCTAACACGTCGCCAAAATTGAGCCATGCAACAGGACAATGATCCCAAGCACACCAGCAAATTTGGCTAAAAAAAGAATCAAGGTGTTGCAAATGCCCAATCAAAATCCAGACCTTAACCTGACTAAAATGCTGTGGTGGGATCTTAAGAGAGCTGTGCATAAACAAATGCCTGCAAACCTCAATAAACTGAAGCAACGTTGTAAAGAAGAGTGAGCCAAAATACCTCCACAATGATGTGAGAGACTGATAAAGTCGTACAGAACCAAATTACTGTATTTTTCGGACTATAAGCCGCTACTTTTTTCCCATGTTTTGAACCCCGCGGCTTAAACAACGGCTAATTTATGGATTTTTCCTGGGTTTTTCCCGGTTTCATAAACTTCAAGCCAAAAAACTGAACCCCATAACATTAGACCAATGAAATTTTCCGAACAAAAACGAAAAAAACGCACCTCACCTGTGTTCTGAGCTGCACGGCATCGGGAGAAAAAACTTCCACCGATGGTGATTTTTAAACGCACGACGATGCCAAAAGAAAAACTCGAGTGAAATAGTTGTGAAAGGAAGAAGGAAGACAGTGAACAATGACTTTCTTGGTAGGCTACTGTTTAGATACAAGCCGTTGTAGCGCGTTGAGTCTGGGTCATGGGCGAGCTCGCTAACTCCAGTTGCAACAGAAATCATATAAGCACAGACAGGTTTCCAAAACTCATGCTTTTTTATTATTCTTGGCAACAGCGTTATGGGTTAGTCAAAGAAACTTAGAAATGAGCATCAGAAAATAATAAGGACATATTCCTCGTTCTTGCACACACGCAGTAATAGCGGAAAAATGCGGCGCCAGTGTATTCCCAAAATACCGCTCTGCTCTAAAATGAAGAGCAACATATTTCACCCATTACACCGTGTAACAGACACTGTCTTCGTTAAAGCCTGTGAAAAGTTCATTAGTTTTAGTGTAGACAGGTGCGGCTTATTTGTGTTTAAAATAAATTTCAAAATTCAGTGGGTGCGGCTTATATATAGGTGCGCTTTACAGTCCGGAAATTACGGTACTTCAAGTTATTGCTGCTAAAGATGGTTCCTCAAGCTATTGAATTATAAGGTGTATTTTCACACACAATTTCTCCATTTCAGCTTAATCTTTGACCATGAATAAAGACAAGGTGTAATATCATGTGCTATTGCTCATCTAGGGTTGTATTGACCCAATTCTAAGACCTGACCGATTTCTATTATGTCCTGGAAAAAAAATGTAATAAATAAAGTATAATGTAAAAGCTTGAAGCTATGATGCAGCATTGACATTTAATGGGGCATTTCCTGTAGCTGAATATAAAATTGCAGCTTGCTGAGGATATTTCCACAACTTAGACACAAAATACCCCGCTGCTATTCAGCTCAAATACAAGACAGATGTCTTAGTTGCTCAACTACAGTAAGGATAAAGAACTGTTGTATGATAATATTCCTTTCAGAGCATTGCATGTATGTAAAAGAGGTAGGCTATGTTACCTTGTTTCTCATATTCTTGTTCCAAGGGTACTAACCCGCCGTCATCCTCGTCCCTGTAGCCGTAATACTCAGCATCGATTTCCTTCATCAGCTCACCCCTCGTTTTTCTGGGGGGTGCTACAGCTATAAAGGAAATATCACACAAATGTGAATACCACAAGGCCCTGAGACTCATGGAAGCAAATGCATACATTTAGGATTTTCTGTTCAGTATTTAAACTTTACTCACGTTCTTTTTCAAATAGCTCTCTGACACCAGGTAGGTCTTTTGCAGCACCAAAATATTTGTAACCTCTGTTTCCTGGCACTTCTTTGCCCTCGTGATCCAGCATTTTTGGGCCGATTCTCTAATGCACATGCAGGCAAAATTTGAGAAGTTAAAATCGGCTGGTAAGTTACTGTATGTGTTTATTTAAAGTGGTATTTACACTGGGCACATTTAACGTCTGAATCAGTGTTGCTGAATGCACATTACCTACAGAGAGAACCCCATAGCTCTTGAGTTGTATAGAATTGTTTTCAAATATTTACCGCATAGTCAGGGCCTCCCAGTTCTTTGATTCGATACTCCCAGTGGCCCTTCTCACGAAGAAGCTTGTTGATTTCATCATTCAAGTCACGGATCTTGAATTCCCCCAACCCAGCTATGATATACGTAATATAAAAAAAAAAAAAAAAACATAACAGTTTTATTTGTATTAATGAATTTTTTCTAAACATTTATATATAGCATAGAATACTACTGAATGTGCCACTTAATGCAGACTTTTTTTTTTGCCAATTTAATTTAACTGCATCTTAAGTAATTTTTTAACATCAGCACATGCATTTGGTTACCGAGCCATTGTATAATAAAATATAAAGACATACCGTTCTGAATTTGGGCCACCTTCTTTGAAATTTCACTGATGATCTATATTAAAAAAAAAAAAAAAAGAAAAAGAAAAGAAAAAAAAAAAGTTGAGATCAAAAACAAAAAAAAGGTTTATTTTAATGAATACAAATGATGGAAATCAGTAAGCAGTCCATGCTGATTACTCTACTTCAGACTCTATCCTATATAAGAGTAAATAGAAGGAAGTAGGAAGCAGTGCTGTAATTTACATGGATCAACTGTCTTAATAAATTTGACTTCATCTTTCAAAATTAGCATTCGTCTAGTGTGATGAAAAATGTAAAAAGACTAGCAAAAGGCTAATTCCATTTTGAAGTAGAATAATACAGGACAGAATTTTGTCTTCTGGTCTCATGTTCTGTTAACGTTTTGAATAGACAAAAATAGACACTAAAGCTTAAAGGATCTTATTGCTGCTGATAATTGCTTCGGATTACATACACGATGTAATATAACTAAACTTTCAAATTACTCAGTTTACCATACAAATATGAATGGGACATTCTAAATCTGCAATCAAATAAATAAATAAATCTGAATTGGCATAAATCTCTGCGCCTAAACAAGGACACTGCATAAATAAACGTATTCATATACAAGATTCATAAACGAATAATGCGTAATAAAATCTCTCACCTGCCGTCTCCATTTCTCTGCTTTAGGCAACTCGTTGCATTCTGAGGCGAGATATGGCCGTCTCTCCTGCATCAGTCACACAGAGCAAACAGCAAATAATCAATATTATTATCAGTTATTTAATAAAACAAAAAAAAAGTTTAAAGGGGGAAAATAGGCAAGAACACAGATCCCTAATGAGCAAGTCATAGTTGACATTTTGGGGGAAAAAATCTCCCTGATATGACCGTCATGAGGATTCTCAAGAAGACTCAGGAAAAGGGAGCACATTCAGAATTATAAATCTTAATAGTTGAATGATTAAATCTACATACAACTCAGGATAAACCATGCAACATTACCTTTACTTTTCCTTCTTCTAGCTGAGCTTGACGAAACCTGGCCAAGGCCGTCCTGCAAAGAAGAAAACAGGGAAGTGTGTAAATTAGCAAAGTTTAAAACGTAAATGATCTATCTATCTATCTATCTATCTATCTATCTATCTATCTATCTATCTATCTATCAATCAATCAATCAATCAATCAATTACGGGGGAGAGGCAGTTTATTATTTAAGATAAGATATTTAAGATTGATTAAGATAAAAAAAATGTTTTTTAATTAAATAGCACATGATGCCTAACAAGAACCAGCACCTTTTAAATATTTACAGAGGGAAAAAAAAATACACACAAAAAAAATGGCTGAATTGATTCATGTGTGTTATGTTTATTATCTTTCTTTTTATTTTGGTATTTTATGGTAATTTATTGTTACTCATGGGTAGAATAAACATTAGCTAATACAGGTATATTCTATCTATCTATCATATTAATCTATCGATTAATCCATCCATCCATCCATCCATCCATCCATCCATCCATCAATCAACTAACCAATTAACTAGTGTTCCAACTAGTAATGTCTAGAACCTGTACCTTTAAAATAAGTGAACATGTGAAATGAAACACTAGGTATAAATATACTGTACATAAATACAACACAAGTCAATACTTACATGGCCTTTTCTGCGTTTCGAGCCTGTTTTTGCAAAACACATTTTGTGATTAATTATTTGCATTATTTAACAGATCTTTTATGTATTATCAGTACATTCTAACATGACATCATGTTAAGCTAACTCGCTAATGCAACAAGCAAGAAAGATTAAGTTTCAAACATAAAAAATTCAGGCGTGAAAAGGGTCTCAGAACGAATTAATCAACAGAATAAAACCATTTTTGAGGTTTAATATCTGTATATTTAGTATTTACTCATGTATCAGTTGTATATAAGCGTATGCTTACCATGGTGGATTTTTAAAACAGACACCTTTACGTATGAGCGCGTCGACGCACAAATATGACGCGCGACAAACAACTTCCGTGGCGCAAACATATGACGCAATTACATCCCCGCCAAAAGAGATACATTTTTATTCTTATACAATATACTTGCATTTTAGTCGTCAAATTAAAGTACATTGGAGGCATGATTCATTTTGTACGGTTTTGCATTAGAAAATTAAAAATTATTTTTTGTTATTTATTTATTTATTTATTTATTTATTTAGTACATAAATGCATATGCGTCGTCATCTTGTGGCACACGACTGCCATTATAAAACTACACTTTCTATTCCGCGTTGATTACTGTATTTAAGACCGATTAATTATCTTTATATATATTTTTTTATATAAATAATGTAAGTTTACAGTATTGAATATGTAATTTATGAGATTGATGTTGACCTAAAAATATATTATTTTGCGGCTGCAAGAATTCAGTTGTAGATTCTTTTATTGTGGCTTTCTATTGTAATTACTTAATCAGTTTATATATAATTTGAAAAAAAAAACACCAACAACAACAACTTGTGATTTAGGAAAATAGTCTTATTGTTTTTGAGACACATGCATGTTCATTTTATTCTATTCAACAAACTACGTAAAGCAATGAATGAAAGAAAGTTGTGAAAAGATGAGTCCAAAATTCACATTTTTGGCTTAAACAGAAGATTTATGTAAGTCGGATAACAAGAGAGAAGATGTTTACAGACTGCCACACACCCACAGTTAAATGTGGAGGTGGAAGCTTAATGGTTAGGGGTTGTTTTGGAGCAGGGAAGATAGGAGACTCATTCTGAGTAAAAGGAATACTGAACTAACATGGCTACCATTCCACATTTCAACACTATTCAATTGCATCTACACTGCAGCTGAATGGAACCAACTTCACTGTACAACAAGACAATGAGCTGACATATGCCTGAGCTCTGTAATCGTTATTTAGTAAGCAATAAGTAGGCTGGAGTGTTATTTATCATAGATAAATCCTATTGTACTGCTAGAGGATAACCTGAATCACAAGGTCAGAAGGAACACCTTTGGCAAGTCTTACAAATGGCATGGCAACGCATTTAAGCTGAATGTTCGCAGAAACTAGATGTCCAGATGCCAAGTGTGTAAAGTGTGTTATTCGTTCAAAAGGAAGATTTTTCAAGTCGAACATTTATACATTTGTCTCATTAAAGTCACTCTTCATACTGTTGAATTACCTAGTTTAATGCATCTAAGCAATAGAAACATGCACACATCTCTCAAAAGTAAAAGACTAAAGGTACTGAAAACCTGTACAAATACAGGACAGGGCAGCTTGTCCTAATATGTCAGCTATTTAACTGTGTTTGTAGAACATTCAAATATATTAATTGTAATTTTGTTAACAGTTTTCTTTAATGTTATTAAAATGTGGTTTATTGATGCTATTAATAATTATGTTACAAATAAATAACATTTTAAACAGGGAGATAAAAAATAAAAGACATTTACCAAAGAAACAATAAAACATGTTTTTCAGTCATTCTTAACAAAAGTATAAGCCACTCTTATTCAGGATTTCAAAAATATGTTAAATTGGGGTATACAATTTGGGAATTATAAAAATCTATCCAAATTAAATGTATAGATCGTAGAAGGTCTGAATATGTATGCAAGCTACTGTAACAACCATGATGGAGCATCATGTATAAAACTAATCAGTCTAACAAACCTAAAAATCTACACAATAAATAATACATAACTAAACCCAGAATAAGTGGTCTCTTTGGAAACCATAATTCCTAATAGCAAAATTAGGCCAGATTGCTTTGATTGAAAGTAAATTTTTAATTGAATAGTTCTATCTCTGGATTTGAAAGGTTACTGATCAGCATTCAAATCCATTTGTCATCGTTTTTCCTCCCCGAAGCAAATAGTGTATAAATTGATAAAGTTTAACAACTGTACTTATAAATATAAAAAATTTTTTCAGTGTCAATCTTCATACTTTTAAATTATCTAGTTTGTTGCATAGCATTCAAACACATTTGTCAGCATTATTCCTACCCGTGCTGGGATTGACCTTCATTTCATGTGCATGAGCACAAGACTCTTCCAGCGTAATTGAGCCAGAATGTATAATTCATGTATGTGTTGCATGAGCTAAACAAAAGGGCTTTCTAAAGAAGAGAAAGTGTTGACAAGGGAAAGGTCCACATGCAGGTGTGGAGAATGAGCTTTCAGGCTCATGAAGGGTGGACAAGACATTGACCCCTAAAGGCTCCTAATGTTCCAGCTTTTAATTTTAATGAAGGACAGCAACACAGTCAAACTCTCTATACAGACAAAAAGCTGAAGGGGGTTTCTGGCAGAGTTTCAGTTTCACTTTGTAGAATTTAATCAGTAAGAGCATGTAAATGCATCATTGTATGCAATGTGACATTGCAAACCACAGAGTCAAATGTATTTTAAAAGGAATTATCCATTTAAAAAAATTAATGACAACACACCCATGTACATAAATTCATAAATGTAACCAGTCTGTAAGTAAATGTTTTACTGTTAATGTAGATAAAGGAAAATGATTCATTTTTGCATGCTTTGCACATTAGATTTGAAATGAAAGCCTATCAATCAACACCATATCTAGCATTTTCATTACATAAATGATCTTTACTCTGCTTTGGAAGCTGGCATAGAGAAATTGGCCTCAGAAAAATGTCTTCTTTTGGATACATTTATAACAAATTCATGTGAAATCTTTCTAAACCATGAGAATTAATGACTTACGTGGTGAAGCAAAGTGTGTCTTCAAATCAGGAGGGATGCTGTAGTTATATCATGACAATATTGCAGACTTTTACGGTCAAATATAAAGGGGACTATCAGCAACTGTGTAAAAATCTAAGCCGATTCTGACCAATTAAAACCAGTCTGACTGGAGTCAAACAAGTCAAAGTCACTGAACATATTCTTCATTTTATTTTGACGTGAACATTAACTGTATTTGCATGGTTTTATACTACATTACACTGGTACCACCTGATTTGCCGAACTGATGAATGCATGAAGAACAGCTGAATTGCTACAATATTCACAATATTGAATATTTCTTGTTCTCACAACAGTGTGCACACTTTGGAGCTGCCATTCCGGCAGTGTGTGTTTGAAGCGAGCTGCCCGTTGGCACTGACTGTCCTGCCAGCTGCAGCCGTTTTCTTCTGCTCTTCCAATTCCAGGTGAAGTCGGTGGAACTCCTCAGTGACTGCAGCCATTTCTGAGTTTCGTGTTTGTAGAGCTTCATTTGTTTTTTCAAGGCTGACCATCAAATCCTGAAGCTCTTTGTCCTTAAGATGGCATTCATGCTCTAGGTTAAGCACTTTCTGATGCAGCCTGGCAGTCAGAACCCGGGCAGATCTCAACTGAGGGATGGAAAGATAAAATGAAAATTACAGCAAGATATTGATAAATTGATGACCACCCGGTATATATTTCAATATATTGAAGTATGGAATATACTTTAATATAAAAGACATCTAACTGTATTTCAGTCATTATAACAGGAGCATTAATAATATAAACTATAAAATAGGACCACCATTTTATATACTATGTAGAATATGACTGTTTGCAATTGTCATATTACAATACATAAATTTTTCTTATTGAAATTTTATAAATGTAACTAATGAAAATTGACAGCTAATTCCAGTCCTATCATAGTACACACCATACCCACAATACTCAAATTATGAAAGTGTGTTGTGACATAAATATTAGAAGGAAATAAAAAGATTTATTGTCATATCTCTGACATCTAGTGTCATGTTTTTGTTTTCGCTGGCTGAATTTTAGTAGACTGTACAGCCTACATTTGTACAGTAGATATCAGAATACATATTCGAAGTACAGAGAGAAACTAGTCTAATTTTGAGATTCATTGAATGGAAAAAAATATTAATGACAAAGAAAAAAAATCACGTTTATATACTGAAACACTGCAAAAAGGCATGTTTATAATGTGTAAAAAAACAAACAAACAAAAAAATCTTCCTGTATTATCTAGCCTGGTGCAGTTATTCTTCCTAGGTTTTTGCTTTTTATTTATTCATTTATTTTTTTTTATTTTAAAGAACTCAATACTTTAAATAAGGAAAATCATCTGCCCAAAGAACCTGGATATTTAAAACTGAAAATTAATATTCGAAAGGTTATAAATAGTATCATAATTATATTTGATTTACGTATACTGTACATTATTTAGTATGTTTATACTACAACATTTTATAAGCATTAAGTAAAATTGATTAGACTGTGGCATAACCTGAAAATTGATGCTGGTTTAAAGGGAGAAAGGCATCACACCAAATAGTTTTTCAAATTATTTAGGGACAATTAATTTGGCAAAATGAATGACAATCTCTTTCAGTTGATGTAAATTTTTGTTTTATCACAGGATTAATAATCATGACAGTACTTTAAAGGGTTTTTCAAGGAAGTAGGTTCTATGGAGATTTTACTTCATGCATTCAGCTTTATTAAAGATTTTCTTTATTATAGTCATGATCCATGATCATGATATTTGAACTTGGTATTTTATGGGAATATTAGTTTTGTCCAGGGAAATGTAGAATAAAGGTTTGGTAAAACTCCAATAAAGATAAAAAAAAATAAAAATGGTGGGTGGGTGTTTGTTTCCCTCTGAAAAATTAAATGATCACCATCCATAGGTGAACAAAGGAGACTGAGGCTTTTTTTTTTTTTTTACAGTACGAAAATATATTATTTAAAGCATCCCTTTGCATGTATGTTACTTTTTGTTTTTATTAAGCTCATAAAGGCTTAATGTCATTTTACCTGGGCAGACATCTCAATTGAAGATGATTTGAGCTCTTCAAGCTGCTCCACTCTTGCTTCACATGCTGAGAGAACCTCAATTAGGGTCTGGTTATTCACACTACCTTCCTTTCCACAAATATGACTATCACCTCCCTTTAGGTTGGGATTAAAAATCTCTTCCTCTGACTCATTACTGACTTTTGTAATCTTCATGCCAGTTTGAGAACAAGTGGACTCCTCTTGGAGATCTTGCAGTGGTGTAATGGCAGACTGATTGTCCACTAAAATATCAGAACTCTCTTGGGATGGAGTCAGCTGGTGTCCCGCCACATCCTTCGGATTATCAGAAGAACCCCATTTCAGGTGTCCAGGAATCAATGCAATGTATGTGGTGTCTCCTGGAGGACATGATCCTACTGGGACATCATCCACGGAGCTGCAAGTATCCAGCAAATCAAACTGTGTGTTAGAGTCTTGCCCCAAAGCAGTCCTTTCTAATACATCACCACATCCGTCTGAAGACAATTCACCATATCTCATAAGTGTGGAAGGGGAAGTTTCTTTGGTCATATCCTTAATTGGAACCGCTCCATCACCTGGACTTCGACCTTCACTCCTCTCCTCCATTTCTACTAGTTCTCTAATTGATTCCAAAGGTGATGCATGGCGTAGATGTGCCAGGGTTCCTGATGTGTCCAAAGGCTGGAGTAAAAGCTCTTCAGACTGTTGATTATCCTTGCTTTTACTGTTAGTCTGAGCATCTTTGTTTAAGCATGGACTTCCAGAACTAATACTAAATATATCCAAATTGTGTTGGGATTGTAAAGTGCTCTTTTCACATGATTGCAGATCTGGTAGTCTTTCTTCGTTATCTAGAAGGTGGAAACTTTCTTCTAGCTTTCTATTTGACATCATCATAGCATTGTATATTCACACAGCAGTCAATAAGCCTGGAGTGAGAATAACAAGCATTCGATGACAATAGTGGACAAATGTTTATACACAATAATACACAAAATTCAGCAAAATCCAAAGGGAATATCTAGGAATAACTAGACAATATTACTTGATTGAATTTTTATTGTTTATTTTAACACAATCCAATTCAAAAGACGGTCACTTACCTTCACCTGGAGCAGTGAATATCATGAACCTAATGGTTCTTTAGAAGCGCTCATCTCATTCAACGTTTGGCCAAGAGAGTGACCTTGGTGTTGAAAAGCTGAACACCAGGCTGTCAGACTCAGATTACACCGAGCTATTCATCAATCCTCTACTCTACTTATCATCTAAAACCCATGGCAATATTTCTGGACTTTTTTTTGTTTGTTTATTAACAGACCTTTTAACCTACTCAAATTTCATAATTAGAATTTTTTTCTTTTCAGATCATGTAGAGGAATGTTAATTTGTTTTTATTGAAAAATAAAAAAAAAAGAAGCCACATTTTTGACGGATTCCTTGATGCATGGATTTCACAAATTAAAATAACTCAATGAAGCTGTTTTCATCTTTGTCAAATAGTGTCTGACAGATCAGACTTTTCAATATAAAGCCGTCTCATGGATCAATTTTCTTTTACATTTCCACATAAACTTCGACTCAGATTGAGATCAGGACTGTTTGCTGGCAATGGCAGTGGGTTGATTCTGCCTTTCCTGGTTAAAGAAAAGCTTTAACAATCGTTGCTCTATAGCATGCATAATCATCCTGAAAAATAACATCAACTAATCTATTGTTTGTTAATGGAATAATAACAATGTTCTGATTATTTACCTGACCATGCAACCCCATATAATGAATGAGTAGGAAAATTTGACCAGACTGGAATATTTTAGCAGAATAACTTTCGTACAATAATCCAGACTCCTTGATTCTCTTTCGACTACTGTTATCTAGTTTTCTTCTTTTAAAGTGCTAGTGATCCCTGTTTTCACTAGAGGTGTAATAGTACACGAAATCTTACAGATTTTTTTTGGTACAGGTCTCCGCAAGTCTACGACTCACACTTTTAGTTCAGTTTTTATTTTATTAAACTTGAAAACGTACACAACAATGCCAGGGATATAGGTATAGAGTTAGCGCAGTGTCACTGTGGCTACTCATACCATACCATAAATAAAATTAGCGGCTAATCCTAGTGATATGGATTCTTTTGGTTTTATGTACAGTTTCAAGAATTTCTCTTAAAAGGAGAAAATCCAGACAATTCCACATATCGAGGGAGTGAAGTATGCCGATATAAGAAAAGTAATGTAGATATCTTTATAGCTTAAAAAAATTTAATATAAAATCTAAAACTCACCTGTATTACTCAAATTTTGTTTAACAAATGAAACTATTAAATTTTCCCCTTTATTTCATTTTAATCGAGTTCTTAAGTCAATACAATAAAAAGTGTAAAGTTGTATTGCATTAATTTAATTTAATTTAATTTTGTACCGTTACACTTCTAGTTTTCCACCCATTTATTTTAAGCATTTCTATGTTCAAAGCATACTGTTTTGTTTATACTTGCACCACACCTTAAACATAACTCGCTAAAAACAGTCAACATTTTCTGTCCCACTACCTGTTTGAGTTTTATCACCTTTTCCAATGTTAATAAGAACAGCAGTTCATTGAAGTGAGCATACTCTGATTTGCATTTTTAGACCTTTGGCAGTACTGTTTCAAAATGCAAATCACAAGATGATTGCATAATTTCTTTCCCTTCAACATTAATTCCTAATTTTTACTTACTGCTAAACATGGGAAGAGGCCATTCTTTACAATAATTTTTTTGTTTGATTTTTTTTGTTTGATTGTTGTTACACAGCCATAGTTTTATTATTGAAAGGAAAAAAGATTTAGTCTAATCTGTGATTTGTGCTGCATACTTTTTGTTGTTGTTGATTTCATAACTTTACATAGTGGTTGAGTCAGGCATCTTACACTTCACTGAAAAACATTTATAGTGAGATTACTCGAGACAACTGGGACACATTGGCCATCTTTTCATTATTGAAGCATGATTATTGCAGTATGGGACTATAGTACAATAGATTGAACGTTTTAATATTTCCTTTGTGAATATTCTTATACTTTCATACAGTACAGACCAAAAGTTTGGACACACCTTCTCAGAGTTTTCTTTATTTTCATGACTATGAAAATTGTAGATTCACACTGAAGGCATCAAAACTATGAATTAACACATGTGGAATTATATATGGAATATTATATACATAACAAAAAAGTGTGAAACAACTGAAAAATGTCATATTCTAGGTTCTTCAAAGTAGCCACCTTTTGCTTTGATTACTGCTTTGCACACTCTTGGCATTCTCTTGATGAGCTTCAAGAGGTAGTCACCTGAAATGGTCTTCCAACAGTCTTGAAGGAGTTCCCTGAGAGATGCTTGGCACTTGTTGGCCCTTTTGCCTTCACTCTGCGGTCCAGCTCACCCCTAAACCATCTCGATTGGGTTCAGGTCCGGTGACTGTGGAGGCCAGGTCATCTGGCGCAGCACCCCATCACTCTCCTTCTTGGTCAAATAGCCCTTGATGCCTTCAGTGTGACTCTACAATTTTCATAGTCATAAAAATAAAGAAAACTCTTTGAATGAGGTGTGTCCAAACTTTTGGTCTGTACTATATCTATTTTTTATATATTTTTATAAATTTTTTTTTTTTGGGGGGGGGGGGGGGGGGGGGTAGAATACTTTAATATTTTAGGTAACATAAAAATGTCTCTGAAGCTTGTTTTGCATAATGGTTTCCACATAACATGGGGCCTTTGATAACTTCACGACCCAAGTCTTTTTACTGGCATGCTTACTGCTTTTTTATTTTTTATTTTCAAAAAGCAGCAAAAAAGGGACACCTAAGATCACTATCATGTATACCCATATTTTCCATTTATTTTACATAAAAAGTCATTTCTGGTGTTATAGATGTCATTGTGCGTGCCTCACTGCTTGCACAGGCTTTGGCACCAATAAAACAATGTGCATGTGTGGTCATGTGACCTTTCAGGAAGCACATGTACAATTTAAAAAAATGTCCACAGTATGCCAGTTGCACCTGTTTATCAGCCAGATAATTTTGAACACATTTCAAACAACTGCTGTGAAAATAAAATGTTTTGCAAGTGACGCCTCAATCATTCCTTTACACACCTGCACCTTGTGGTTAACTGCTATATGAAACAGAACTAAGAGACAGTTTCCTGCTGTCCAACGCCAAACGTACTCCTAAAATAGTTGTGCATGTGAGCATCCGTTTATGTAATGGATAATATACAACCTCTCCGAGAAACCTTATGCAGTTTCATATCCATTTGCATAGAATTTCAGATTTCAACTCAATTTGTATTCCATGTGTTCTTTTACCATTGCACAAAGTCCACAAGAGTTCAGAAGCTTTTTATAGGCTGACTATTTATACCAGCGAGTCATCATGAAGGCCTGCCACTGAAATTGATTCCAACTTTCAAAGGACCCTCCGGTTCAAATTTAGCACACAATCACATTTGCTCACGAAGGAAAGGAGGCCCAAGCAGTCAAGAGCCAATCAGGAGGTGAACCTCCTGATTAGCGAGTCTTTTGAGTTGCTAATTTTTCTAACGTGCTTCTTGTTTTACACGGTGACAAAAACTTTTATGTTTATAGCATAGAGATCATTGTACAGATATGGCTTTAAAAAGCACAAAAGGTGTACTTAGAAACTTTTTTTGTTTGAGTTGGCAGCACCGCAATCAAAAAAATAATTCACCAGAAGTGTCTACATTTTAATCCATGTCAATTCAGATTCCATTAATTCTAATGAAAATGAATACCTTAACCAGTCTTACCCGATCCGCCCGGCTTCATGTTAAACCACCATCCAATGTATTTTAAACATTATGTGCTTGGTTAGAATTGAAGAGTCCACTCAGAAAAGAAGCTTCAGTCTCACTCCCCTTCCTCCTCCAGCTTTATTGATAGTTAAAATTACATTTCTATGTTCTAGGACTTCAGTTGCTTTAACCTTCCGACTTAAAAACTGAGTACAAGCGAATGATCGTTTTTTTTTTTTTTTTTTTTTACTTTTACAGTAGTCTAAGTGATATTGTACAAAAATAACATTTGATTTCTGTGAAAACATTCACCTTTCTCCAAACTCCAAACCATATTTTGTCCCACCCACTACTATTCCACTGATGTTTTTTTTTCTCCTTGGGTAAAATGACCTGCAATCGTGGGATTCCACACTTGACTTTTTGTTTTTTTAGCGGCTTCACTTATCAAACCTGAGCCTTACAAAGATATTTGTTCTCCTGTTTTTTTTTTTTTTCATGTTCTGAATGTGCTGTAAACTTGCTTAATCAAGGATGCGTTTAATAACTGTATTCTCCACTTAGCTGCGTGCTGCTGGTTGGGCCTGGGCCGATCTGACTGCACGAGTCCTGCACTGCTTTCCCAGGTTATTCACTCTTTTAGCACAACTCACTACCGTTGAAAAAAAGAAAGAAAAAAAGGCAAATCATACCCGGAAGTTCACATTTCCTTGATTTCTTTCCCTACTGATCTCTCACCGAGGCCCTGTTCGGTGAGGCCAGGACAGGCCAACTCGACAACATTTCCTAGCTGCGACACTCCCACTCAACTCACTCATCCCTGTTCACCAGTGGCATGGAAAGGGGGTTCTTTAACAAAGCATTATACATAACACCTCTACCAAACTAAACATAAACTTTTTTTTGTATTAAATGCAGAAAGTGGAAATTTTTTCCACCCCTTTCCTTCTTTTAACGCGTCAAGAGCTCACTGGCCTGGGACTAGCCTCTATCTGCCAACCTTTGGCCAGTGAAGAGGATTCAGAGAAAATTATACAACCATCAATCAGAAAAAGAAGGGGCGACCAGGAAATCAGGACTAAGCGGTGGCCTCGATGGTGCACTCCTTTGCCAGGTGCCCGGATTTGCCACAGTTGTAGCAGTTGACTTCGCTCGCCTTGCTGCACTGGACAGCGACATGGCCAATTTCACCACACCTGCACAGACACATTGGATGAAAGCAGGGCAAGAGGACAGGAAAAAGAAAACAGACTTTATAATAATATCGGTAAATTGTAAACAGGTAGTGTAAATCCTTTCCTGAATAAGACTGGTTTATTTATCATGACTGTTTAAATAGCTGTAACATCTACCTGTAGCACTTGACCTTCTCGCAGCCTTTCTGTATGTGCCCGAATCCGCCACAGGAGTAGCACTTCTGCTCGTTTGCATGGTCGCAGTCTCGGGCCACGTGTCCGGCTTTGCCACAGTTGTAGCAGACCTGCTCCCTCTCCTTCTTGGGCTCCTTGCAGTCCCTGGAGATGTGGCCACTCCTTCCGCAGTTGTAGCAGGCTGCAGAAGATTTGGTGCAAGGTAGAGAAAAAAGATCAATAAAACATGGAAACTGCTGGAAAGCATACGCTAAAAGAAGACCTGCAAACGGACCAAACATTTTAAACTGCTGTGAGACCATCTTTACATTTTAAGTGTTATTCCAGTCAAAGAAACATCAGCAGAGGTATGTATTTATACCACTTACATACTAAGTGACCAGGAATTAACAAAAAAAATTATAAAACCAAAACAGGGTAGGATTGCACAATTAATCATAACCACAATTTATAAATACCTGATAGCATTAAACAAGATTGTTTATATTGGCTACTGTTAAAGCTAGACTCAGATTTTTAACAGATGCATAAGTGCATACCTTGCATATTTAGTTTAGTTTACATTTATGCAAAGTATGTTTTAATTCATGTATGTGTTTTATCTGATGACAAGAATTTCTCCCCTTCTGATTATCTACAATAAAGCACACTAAAACTATCCGGGTCTTTAAATTAGCTGTGTAAATATCAGATTTTAATCTATTGAACACCCATTACACTGACATTTATATTATATATAATATATTCTTTGTGTTACCAGTCAAAATTAGAGATAAAATTAGCAAGCGGCACAATTAACTGCTGCTTACGTGTGTCTTTACTGAGAAGACATTTTCCAACGCATAAAAATATATACAAATAAATAATGTATCTTTTACAGTTTTCCGGTCCAATTTTCCCCGTATAAACAATATACACAGCACAGATACATAAGCACAAACTTACCATCTTCGGTTCTTTCACAGTCTCGTGCAACGTGGCCCGGTTCCCCACAACGATAGCAGAACAAATCTGCATGGAATAAAGTGATAAAGAAGAATGTGTAATAACAGTGCGGAAACGTCGACACATCATGGTAAAACACTTTTACCTTTTCCTCTACCACGACCTTTACCACGGCCACGACCAGCGTTTGGGCAGTTCTTGATCCAGTGACCGGTACGGCCACAGCCAAAACACTCGTTGCTGCTCATCTTAGTCTTCAAATAAAGCTGTTGAAGAAAATGACAAATGTTTTAAAAATTAAGAGCTGAAAATGCCCTAAAGAAAATGAACAGACCGACAGGACTGATCCCAACCAGGAAATAAATAGTAGTAGTGCAACATCTCTCGCTGTAAAGAAAATACGTGTTGATATTTTCTAGGAAATAAGAAGGACCAAAACAATGAACTAAACAAGTACAATCGAACTGAGACACAGATATATGATTATTCCTTATTTTTTGATTACAAGAATAATCTATAAACTAAGTTACTTCTAAACCTGCCATATCTAACATGCAAAGGTCCACGAACAACTGCCTTGCAGTAAAGTAAGTTTTCTGTTTCACACCTGCCATAAAACTCAGTGATCATCTTACAGACAGCAGCACACACTTCTGCTCTGTGACACACTGCAAGCCCACATATAGACACGCGTTCACTGTGTTCCTAATGGCCTGCATGTCTACATCTGTGAAACGACCAACACACACAAGCCTGGCTGACTAGCAAGCGAGCAAACTACAAGGCCTGGCTTGTAGGATCAGCACAAACATGTTTTCAGGTGGCAAAATGGAAAATAAATATAATAATTGCACATATTAAAACACAGGGAGAAACGGGGAATTTGGGGTGTTATGGGATGAGTTCCGGCCTTCGTCGATTGCAAAGCTACGCCACGCCGCCTTCCCCAAACACAGAGATGGAGAAGAGAGTCCCAAGGAAGCTAACCTTCATCTCTTCCCCCACAACATTGACCTGGAGTGCAAACCTCGAAACCCTCACAAGATCCCAAAACCCCATAGAAACACTCTAAACCCTGGCTGCCCTACCAGCGCCCCGAGATTTCCCGCGCGCGCATGGCGCAGTAGGCCAACCTGAGAGGGGAAAAAAAAACCCAACATGGCAACTCTTTTACCTTCAATACATCCGCGGCGGAGTTTTTATCGACAAACGGGACGTTTTACCACATACAACTGAGCCTTTTCGACACCGAGGCGGCGCCGCGCATGTAATAAGGGGGATTATTTTGTGATGCCGTTAGGTTTGGGGGGGTAAACACACTCACCTCGGCTCGGCTCCGCTGCTCGGTTTGTGTTGCTCGGGTCGCCTCCCTCCCTGCTCTGCTGCGCCACGCGCCGTTTGCGCACGGCACCCTAGGACTTCAGGGTTGCCAGATTGGTGTAATATGCATCATAAGGTTGCCAAATCGCGTTTCGTTGCTGTGTACCTGCACTATGCAATGACAATAAAGTTGTATCTACACTATGTTGCCAAAAGTCTGCTAGCAACTGGTCATAAGTATGGTATGTGCTTTTTGAGCATCACATTCCACTTGTAATCTCAATCTCCTTTTATAAATCTCTCCACTCTTCTGGAAAGATGTTCCAATAGATTTTGGAGTGTGCTTGTAGAGATTTGTGCTCATTCAGACACAATGGTCTTAGTAAAGTCAGGTACTAATGTAGGTGAGGTGAGACGGTCTAAGGTGCAGTCAGTGTTCCAATTTATCCCAGAATTGTTCAATAGGTTTGAGGTAAGAGCTCTATAGCCGGAGCAATTCCACTCCAACCCATGCAAAGCATATCTTCACGGAGTTTGCTGTGTGCACAGGGGCACTGTCATGCTTGAACAGGTTTGGGTCTTCTAGTTCAAGTGAAATAAAAATGTCATTCTACTGCATCAATAGACACCCTATACAATTGTCTGCCTTCATCTTTGCAATTCCAGTTTGGGAAAGAACCACATATGACTGGAAAAGTCAGGTGTCCCAATACTTTTGTCCATACAGTCTATCTGTCTGTCAGTCTATCTTTCAATTAATTTTTGATGTATGTATTCATCTAGAGCTTATCACCAACTTCATGATTTATACACACCACATTTGTATGTTGTATGTTATGTACTTGGCTTAAACAACTTTCATTGACAGAATAGCAAAGCAAGCTGACTGTGTTAGCAAGCACCAACTATCTCTGTTTTTAGCTTTTGAGTGGAAAATCAGTCCACACATGAACAAACCAACATCATTTGGATTTGCTTTACACCTTGTCAGTAAAACTGCAGTTTGTGTGTGTGCTCATTTTATAATGAAAGATCACCACATTATCGTTTGTATCCATTTCTAGTTACATGTAATCATTGGTCAGTAACAAAAGTAAATGTAATTCGTTACTCTACTTAAGTAGCTTTTGTGTGTATCTGTACTTTTTCTGAAGTATGTCTGTTTGTGGAGACTTTTACTTCAACTTTACTACATTTCAACGTCAACAATCTTTTTACTCAACTTTATATTGTAAATTCGGTCGTTCCTTTTTATGTATGGGCGGATAAAAACTTAACTGGTCAAACCCATAGCAAGTCACCAATCAGGGTAGAGCATGCGCTTTGATTAAAACTTGTTTTGATTGGTGCTTGTATCTACTTATCTCCAAACATACAGTTAAAAATCAGTTCAACAGCAAGCAGAACCTTAAAAGAGAAATAAATGATGGAAGAAACTTCTAAGTAGAACTTGCTACAACACCCGTTGCCTTATTTACAAATTTTTTTAAGTAGTTGAAAAGAAGGTTTTGGGCTCATGATCATTTTATTAGATATCAATCAGTGTTTAACTCATTAATATCATTCTATTAATAGATTGGTGTGCTGAGAGTCACATTAGAGTCTTTTCACATTAACTGATTTGATTAAGCAAAGAGTCTTGTGATAATGATAAAAGGAACATTATAACCATAATAAATCATAGTACTTTGGATGCTTAACATATACATTTGCGGCATTTAGCAGACACCCTTGTCCAGTGACGTACAAAAATGCTTTGCTTCTCAAAACGGCACAAAATTTGTACAAAACAGCACAAAATGATGCTTGTGTTGGGTTTTGATATTTTTTTTTAACTATTTAATGAAAAGGAATGATGTGGTTCAGTTTTTCACTGAATTTTCTGACATAAAACCATATGCAACCATTTAATAAAGTATAAGAAAATGTGTGTAACATAAAAAAAGAAGCACATCCTCCAAAGACAATTCTACTCACTAAACTCACACATATATGTTTAATATACTGAAGGAAATTCTTGTATATAAAGTGAAATGTGTTTTGATGTGTAAAGTGTATACTTAAGTACATTTGAAGGCAAACACTTTTGTACTTTTAAGTGAAAGTTTAAAGGGAGCACTTTTACTTTTACTGAGGTAAAAGTGTATCTCTACTTTTACACACTTCGTCCACAACGGCATGTAATGATGTGGAACATGTGCTAAACTGCTTAACAGGTTAGTTTTGGTTATTTAGTGAAAGAATTGAAGATACGGCTTAATCTTTGTTTAAAAGTGTTGACACAGGAGACTCCTTCTATAAATAAAAACTAAACATTACCTCACAGAAAATGTCACCATATTAATTACATACTTTCCTATGTTTAAGTTTGTTATGTTTAAACCTCAGTGTTAAGATGCCCTCAAAGGACTTAGCAAACAATATAATCTATTATATTTATATATTACGTGTAATAGAAGATGAAGCAAAATGAAAAATTGGCCATGACAGATAGGCTTACCAACATTCTCTCACCCAAATAAGGGGTTGAAATGTCAAGGAGATGGGGGTTCATGGATGTAAAACGACACATCCTTCAGGGGCTCTCTCGGAGGCCCACGGTTCTGCAGCGTATCATGCTTTCACTATTCCCAATACGCCTGGGTCCTGCTTAAACCCGTGATAAATATCATTCAGATTATTTGTCAGAGTAAAATTAAGTAGAACTGTACAGTGTAAGGATTGGAGTGTTATATATGCACATACTAAAGATAAAAAAATAATTCCATAGGCATACTGTATTGCTATCATTGATTTGTGAAAAAAGCATTTGTTTTAGTTTCTTTAGTTCAGAGATGTCATGGCAATGTCATTATATGTCAGGATAACTGTAAATAGGGAGTACTGTGGCACAGAGCATAGCATTGCTGTTTCACATGGTTCCAGGTTTGATCATGAGCCAAGGTTAGTGAACATGGAAATGCACGTTCCACATGCTAGTAGTTGGATTGGCTATGCTATATTCCCCCTAGGTGTGAATGAATTTATGAATAGATCTATGAATGTGTGGATCACTGCTATGGACTACCGTCCCATCATAGGTCCTGCATTGGTCCTGCATATCGCCAAGCTTGTACTAAATATTAATGAATGATTAATGAAAATCTGAAAGTATGCCCTCTGGTGATGATTCCTGGCAGTACAGCCAGAATTCTGCACCAGCATCTCCACTAAGAGAAAATCTCAATTTTTAAAAAACTTTCCCCAAATTTACCTTCAAAATGTGCTTGTTTATTTGTTGGTTTTGGTATATTTAAGGGTTAAGTACTTGTGTTTATTATTATTAAATGATTATTCTTCATTATCACTTAATGGTGGAATAAATGTAGCATGTTCGACAATAATTCTTAAGGTCCAGAGTCCACAAAACCATCAGTACCTAATGCAGACAATGGGTAATGCACTTTTGTGTCAAATCGATTATGTCTAGATACACCAACATTAAAGAGGAAAAGAAAATAAGCATTTACAGTGAGGAAAATAAGTATTTGAACACCCTGCTATTTTGCAAGTTCTCCCACTTAGAAATCATGGAGGGGTCTGAAATTGTCATCGTAGGTGCATGTCCACTGTGAGAGACATAATCTAAAAAAAAAAATCCAGAAATCACAAAATATGATTTTTAAACTATTTATTCGTATGATACAGCTGCAAATAAGTATTTGAACACCTGTCTATCAGCTAGAATTCTGACCCTCAAAGACCTGTTAGTCTGCCTTTAAAATGTCCACCTCCACTACATTTATTATCCTAAATTAGATGCACCTGTTTGAGGTCGTTAGCTGCATAAAGACACCTGTCCACCCCATACAATCAGTAAGAATCCAACTACTAACATAGCCAAGACCAAAGAGCTGTCCAAAGACACTAGAGACAAAATTGTACACCTCCACAAGGCTGGAAAGGGCTACAGGGAAATTGCCAAGCAGCTTGGTGAAAAAAGGTCCACTGTTGGAGCAATCATTAGAAAATGGAAGATGCTAAACGTGACTGTCAATCTCCCTCGGACTGGGGCTCCATGCAAGATCTCACCTCGTGGGGTCTCAATGATCCTAAGGAAGGTGAGAAATCAGCACAGAACTACACGGGAGGAACTGGTCAATGACCTGAAAAGAGCTGGGACCACCGTTTCCAAGGTTACTGTTGGTAATACACTAAGACGTCATGGTTTGAAATCATGCATGGTATGGAAGGTTCCCCTGCTTAAACCAGCACATGTCCAGGCACGTCTTAAGTTTGCCAATGACCATTTGGATGATCCAGAGGAGTCATGGGAGAAAGTCATGTGGTCAGATGAGACCAAAATAGAACTTTTGGGTCATAATTCCACTAAACGTGTTTGGAGGAAGAAGAATGATGAGTAACATCCCAAGAACACCATCCCTACTGTGAAGCATGGGGGTGGTAGCATCATGCTTTGGGGTGTTTTTCTGCACATGGGACTGGGCGACTGCACTGTATTAAGGAGAGGATGACCGGGGCCATGAATGGCGAGATTTTGGGGAACAACCTCCTTCCCTCAGTTAGAGCATTAAAGATGGGTCGAGGCTGGGTCTTCCAACATGACAATGACCCGAAGCACACAGTCAGGACAACCAAGGGGTGGCTCTGTTAGAAGCATATCAAGGTTCTGGCATGGCCTAGCCAGTCTCCAGACCTAAACCCAATAGAGAATCTTTGGATGGAGCTCAAACTCCATGTTTCTCAGCGACAGGCCAGAAACCTGACTGATCTAGAGAAGATCTGTGTGGAGGAGTGGGCCAAAATCCCTCCTGCAGTGTGTGCAAACCTGGTGAAAAACTACAGGAAACGTTTGACGTCTGTAATTGCAAACAAAGGCTCCTGTACCAAATATTAACATTGACTTTCTCAGGTGTTCAAATACTTATTTGCAGCTGTATCATACAAATAAATAGTTAAAAAATCATATATTGTGATTTCTGGATTTTTTTTTTAGATTATGTCTCTCACAGTGGACATGCACCTATGATGACACTTTCAGATCCCGCCATGATTTCTAAGTGGGAGAACTTGCAAAATAGCAGGGTGTTCAAATACTTATTTTCCTCACTGTATATACAAAGTTAAAAACATTATTTGTTAATCACTAATAAAGATAACCTCTTTGGATCTCACAACACATTTCACTTTATATACAAATATTTTCTTCAGTATATTAAACACTGTGTATGATTCATTCATTCATTCATTTTCTCCCGCTTATCCTGTGTATGAGTTTAGTGAATAGACATGTCTTTGGAAGATGTGATTATCTTTTTATGTTACACACACTTTTCTTATACTTTATTAAATGGGTTCATATGGTTCTATGGGAGGCAAAAAAATTCAGAGAGAAACAATCTTTTTAACCACATCATTCCTTTTCATAACATCAAAACTCACCACAAGCATCGTTTTGTGCTGTTTTGTACACTCATGTTCACAACATTACAGTAAGCTTATACTTATAATTTACTTATAATTTAAACTCTTTACTAAATATAATATAAAAACGTATTTCCTGATACACACACACAGTCACTGTGCTCTTTATTATGAACAGCTGTACACAATTATTAAATCAATCACATCATGCAGACGCAGGCCATCAGCTTCATTTAATTTTCACTTTACTACATCCCCATTAGAATGGGAGAAATGTGATCTCAATGATATGAATGTAAAATTTTGTCTATTTAATATAGTCTATATGTCATACACGATGACATTAATCATAAAGCAAAAAACTAAAATTGAAACACATTCAAACACAATGAATGAATACTTTTTACATGTGATCAAAATGAAATTTTTTGAAGTCTTTTTTGACCTGAGCATGAAAACATGCTGTATTTAAAAGTTTTCATTCTTTCTCCATTTAAATATCAAAATTTTGGTTTTATTAAGTATACAACTTCACACATATGTATTTACAAAGTCTCAATAAATAATTATAATTAAATAAATGTAACTGCTTGAACACGTTTTCATACACACATATGATATATATATATATATATATATATATATATATATATATATATATATATATATATATATATATATATATACACACACATATACATACACACAGAGTAATGGAGTGGTTATGATATATATATTTTTTTAATTACCTCTAGTAACCCTAAATTATTAATTATTATTATTATAATTACCTTAAATGCATTATGGACCAAACCACCATAGTCTGACAAATGCCAACCCTAGCTGAATGTTTATTCATTAATCAATTACTCTCAGCACTCATCAAACCTTGTTTAAAAGGAACTGGTTTAATTTCAAAGTGAACAGATTTAACTTGATATTAGATGAAATCACATTGAAATTGCAATTTATTTGTGCATCAGTTGCTTTATAAACTTTATATATCACATAAATGTCGAATAAAAATTAAAATGAATGATCTGCTTTGTTTATGTTTTTTAGACTGGTAAATTAAAATTAAACACAACACTGTAGTCAGGATTGATTTGTTGTGTTGATTTATTCTTTAGAAACAATCTAGGAACTAGATGCCAAAACACAGGCCGAACTGAAAGACCATCTAGGCCTATGGGTAAGGGCTGGTAGTAGGGAAGGTTTCTAAAATGCTGATGATAATGCTATGTTCTGGTAATAAATGTAGACAAGTCACAAAGAAGCTGGAAAATGTCTAAAGCAGATGGTTTACTAGTTTGACCAGCTCAAACTGTGTTTAGGCAGCTGGTAAATTTTTAGATCAAGCTGGATGTTTCTCAGCAGGACACAATTAAGTGGTAGAATACAAGCTGAATTAAAAAAAAAAAAACTTCTGTTGTATTATTATTATTATTGTTATTATTATTGTAAAAAGCTATTTTTTGTTGTTATTAATATTCATAACTTAGTTACACTGAAGCTGTATCAATACACCACTACAACCAAGATGGAGGTAAAACAAATAAATCTGGCAACACTGCAACGACTGCGCACGGCTCGCGGATTCCTTCAGCCATAATGCAAACACACACACACACACACACACTAGGTTCAGTAAAATGGCCATCACCATCCGGACACACACAAACCCTGTTAGTGAAGTGGATATGTTTATTTTTTCGTCCATACACTACTAGCCCGTCAAGTCATTACGTCACCTAGTATCCGTAGCTAGCATAACATAGCGTCGTATAATGTATTATTTATTACCTCGTTTTGGTAACTATGGAAATAAAACTTTTTAATAGTCATATTCATTATTCACTGATTCCACCACAATAATATCTACACAACAATTCAAATAAAATACAGGTATTTGTGGAAACCACGCGTTTCCATGGCAATATGCACTTCCGCCCCGATAGCCTCCTCGGTGTTGGTTGTTTTTCCCCATTAACTAAATAATTCATAAGAAACGATAGAGCAGATTCTAATATTTCAAGCATCGTGTTCTTTAATAAATAATGACGGTGGTAAAAGTTTGTCTTCTTGAATATATTTTTGACATAAATGAGTGAAATGAGGCAGAGATAACCGGGATATAAAAGGAGTTTGATGGGTGACGCCTTGCGCATGCGCAGTAAAGCCACACACTATCCTTTAGAATTAAGAAATGTGGTGTGTGTGTGTGTGTGTGTGTGTGTGTGTGTGTGTGAGAGAGAGAGAGAGAGAGAGAGAGAGAGAGAGAGAGACTTGAATATCTGGTTAGAGTTATCTTTAGGTGTTAATTAAATGCATTCATTAGCAAAATTAATAATCTCAGTGGAAAAAGTCCTCACAGGGATAATAAGATAAAAAATGTGTGTGTGTGTGAGACTTGAATATCTGGTTAGAGTTATCTTTAGGCATTAATTAAAAGCATTCATAAGCAGAATTAATAATCTCAGTGGAAAAGGTCCTCACAAAAATAGGAAGACAAAAACATTGTGTGTGCGTGCGTGTGTGCGTCTGTGTGTGAAGGAGAACTAAAGGAATCATCTTACTGATGTGATGTTTGTGCAGCTCCCTCCCAGAGCACTAAATCAATACATTTGGAGCTGTAGTTGTCTCTGTCTATCTTTGTTAAGGTGGTTTTGCACATCATGGCTTATTCCTTACAGTGTACAGGCTGTAATGACAACAGAATTCCATAATTCATTCCTATTCAGAGACAGAATTAAATTTTTTTATACTTATTTTCACATTAATATCAGTTTCCATGAAATGTACATGCATATGGACAGTAAAATATGTACCAAATTGGATTTCAGTAAAATTCTTACCCATAATATCTATTTCACCAAACCTCAGTATCTACTTCTTTTATTTTCAGACAGTTTGCTGTTTAGATGCCAGGAATGAGGGAATACCTTAAATCTCAGCGGTGAGGATTCGGTCGCTCCTCCTCAGTCTCCACGGCTTGGCCATGTGAGCTTTGTGCATTAGTGATGTCCTGGGATTTGAAGGGAGAGAGTTTACACTGCCTGGTGAAACCACTTTGTTGAACTCACCATCATATACCATCATCCATATAGCCTAAAAAATTTAGATTTTTTACTTTCTTTTTTTTTTTTTACAAGAACAGTGATGTCAGGGAATATCTGGTTTATTTATTCAATAGTTTTCTAATGTTTTTTTTTTATTTTTTTTAATGGGATGTAATAGAGAAGATAAGATCTGTATGGGCTCTTGATTGTATTTGAATTGGACGACTGTCATGGACTAATTCTTTTGGCTCATTCAGATTCCGGTAAGTGGCAACTGTATTGTTTCAGGCAACAACAAGGATAATATTGCTCTTATTGTCTTTTAAGAAACTAATACTACGAATCCTGGTTTTCTATAGTAAAGAAGCCATAATGAAGAATAGCCACTGGAACTATACCTTTTTATTTACTGTGGTGAGAATCACAGCCCACCATTATCATTAAATTAAATTAATTTGATTTATTATGTTTAGTTAATGAATGGAAATATTGGATGAATACATTTCAATAATGAGCCTGAAATTTCTATATAAAACTAATCTTTTTTTAGTGTTTAAGGGTCCTTGGAGTTTCTTTGTAGTTAAAAATGCCACATATTGCGAATTTGTTTTTTAACATTTGCTGTAAAAATATAAAGAATGTGCAGATTTATCATAGAACACAATAACAATAAAAAATATTGTTATATACAATGCAGGACATCATATTTTTTTAAATATTTTTTTATCAAATAATCATTATTAAAATGAATGAAAATCATATTATTTCTTTTCATCTAAAATTTCATCTCTCATGTTCATGGTAAGCAACAGTAAGGTTGTGGTATTCAAGCAGTGATTTATTGTTATTAGCAGGCCCAAAGTGTGCCAAGAAAACATTCCCCACACCATAATACCACAGCTGGACTAGTGTACTTTTGACACAAGGCACAATGTTGTGTCCATGCTGTTTGTACCAAATCCAGCTGTCTATTTTGGGAAGTCTGTGCTCGTTGCAGCCTCTGCTGTTGGTTCTTATCTGAAAGAATTGGAATCTAATGTGATGATCTGCTGTTGTAGCCTGTTTACCGCATGCATTATTGTGTTAAGATATACCTTTATTCATCCCACATTGGGGAAATATTTCTGTTACAGCAGCAAAGAAAAAGAAATGTGCAAATATGTAAAATAAAATAAAAAGTAGAAACATGAAACAGTATATAGTATATACAACACAATGTATAAATACAGAAATTTTTTTGTGATTGTGAATACATTTTTGCTCGCCACAATTACACAGTGCTTATCTGAGGTAATGTATAGCTTTAAGTAATCTGGCGATTCTTTGTTTACCGCAATCATAAACAAAACGTTTATGTTTGCACAACTGCCATTCGCTTGTTGTTAAACCAGCCCGTCAACAATTGTGTGTGTGGTCAGAAGATACACATATTGATAGATAAATATGTACATTTCTCAATGAGACCCCACAAGACCTTTTTTTATTATTGGAAGTGCACTTATTACTTTACATTATTATCTTATGGAGGGTGTAACTGTGTACAATCATGGTTGCAATGTACTTGCATAGCCAGATGATGGTACTGTTCTAAAGAAAAATAAATATATAAATAAATACAGTCTCCCATCTAAATCTGCATTACTTCAGGTAGAAAAATAAACAAATAAATAAATAAATGTAAAAAAAGAAATATATACACACACACACACACACACACACACACACACACACACACACACACACACACATTTTATATATATATATATATATATATATATATATATATATATATATATATATATATATATATATATATATATATATATATATATATATATATAAATAAATGACTGGAAACCAAAATTTTCTGAAATTATTCAGTGGTGCAATAATTATTATTATTTTTCATGATTACTATTTTGACTTTTAATTTGCATTCATATCTAGAGGAATTAACAGAAGTGCTTTGTATTCTTTCTTTTTTATTCAAAAACAGACCCTTATATAAATACAGATAACTCAGGGTCCAAAAATACTATCAAGATTATTATAATACCTTTGGAGCAGAACATTTACATACCTTTGGTGTTTGTACATAACAGTATAAAAAATAATGCTCATCTCATTTTTCGGTTCAATCAAATATTTAAAGACAGACACATCTTTTACAATGCATGCATACACAATTACAAACGTTTCTTCCGACCGTATGACTCATAGAACCATTAAAGATTGTCTAGCAGTTTTCCTATTAAAATGAATGTGGTTGCAAATGGAAACTGGAAGACATTCACTTATTACAGCTGTAACTTTATGATTCATATTATTTTTTTTAAATATTTATGATGCACTCAAAGGATCATACAATGTCTCTTTCAGAAAGCAAGGGATGATTTCTATGGGAAATGTTCTGTTGTTTAATGGTCTAAAGCAGGATGTTTAAGGCTAATTGAAATAAGGATGATGCCGATATTTGGTTTTATTTAGATCAAACATACATATTTTTATATGGATATTTTTTATTATATGACATTTCATATGACATTGCTGTTCAAAATTTTGAAATCATTTACAAAATGTCAAGATTAAAAATGATGCTTTCTGCTTAAAAGAACAATTTGCTGTTCAGAGTTATGCTTCAATGCAAGAATGTTCCGTTTGCATCTGTTACAGACTTGCTGATGTGTAGCTGCTAGTTTGATGTAGCACCTTTTACATGCTGGTTTGGATTGATGGACTCTTTTTATGTCATACTATCCCTTAAGCAGCTCCCACAACACCTTAACATCCAGAATTCCAGCTGACTGCTTTGTCCCTATATAGGTTTTACATAATTTATCATTTGGAACGGTGCTTTGTACTTTACCAGCACCAAAGCACCTCAGACCATCAGATTTCCATCACAGAATTTGAGCATCATGGAGCTTTTTTATGGGTAAGATCTGATAAAATTTGTAGTGGAGGACCGATGAGTTCTCTTTCAGACTAGACACTATAACATATTTATCCTCTGTGCATTTGCAGGCAATCCAATCCTTTTTCTATCCTGGTTTTTATCATGGAACCAGTTTGTGGGAGTAGTACACACCTTTACTTGTAGGATATTCTCTTTTTTGTTTCGCAGTCTCTCACATGAAATAGCCTTTATTTTTCAAAACAACTAGACTAAGAGACCATGATTGAACCAACAAATTCACAGATGCTTATGTAACCCAAGAGGTCCAGACAAGACGTATTTAAACTATTTTCCGCTGTGGTAAAAGAACTGTAGGTTTTTTTAATGATTATTAAGACTTGACATAATAAGTTTAACTAACACAATGTAGTAATGTAACACAATTCTGGTGGCCTTAATACTTCTATGTAGACATTCGATTAAAAATAAATTTCCAGCTGTAATATTCATTTACAACATTAACGATGTCTAGATTATGTTTCCGAGCAAACTAAAATGGTTTAGAAATACAAATACACTATATAGACAAAAGTTTGTGGACACCTGATCATAAGCCTTGTATTGATTTTTGAACAAACCCATTTCACATTTAGACACCACCTTAACTTGTTAGAATAACCTCGAATCTTTGGTAAGATGTTCCACTAGATTTGCGTGTGGTTGTAGATATTGTGCTCATTTAACTACAAGGGTGTTAGTAAACTGGTGTAGAGTGAGAAAGCCTGGGATTCAGTTAGCATTCCAAATCATCTCAAAGGTTCAAAAGGTTTGAGATCTTCCACTCCAAACCAACATAAACCATATCTTCATAGAGCTGGCTTTGTGCATAGTAGCATTATCAAGCTGGAAAATTTTTTGGGTCTCCCAGTTTAAGTGAAGGGAAAATGTATTGCTAATGCATCCAAAGAAAGTCAAGTGTCTAAAAACCTTCTAATGTATATGGGTGTTTGACCCTCAAAAGTTCTGGAACCAAGATTATGTTTACAAGAGTGATGAAAAGGACAAAGGTTTGGAGACAGAAAGATGATTTATTGATTGTGTTGCTCATGATTTTAGCAGAAGAATAAATAAAGAAGTCTGAAGAAACATTCTGCATTACAATTAATAGAGAAATGCATCCGGCTTAAGGTGGAGGAACTTTATTATGCAGTAAAACAATGACCCAAAACTTAACAAAAGACTTGAAAAACAAAGTGGGAGGATTTAGACTGTCCACGTGAATCAGTACAGTGTTCATTAGGACTGGGATAGATTCAGCAAATCATCAGTAAATCCTATCAGCAAACTTTCTTAGAAAACTGCACATAGTGTATCACAGGCTTGTCACATAAAGTATATTGGTTGAAAAGTATTTTTTTATGTAATGATTAAAACCTTTTTAAATCCTGTAGGGTACTTTGTTGATTATGTGATTATGAACACCCTGAAGGATCAACAATACCAGAATGCCAGACACTATATTGTGTTTTATATATTATATATATATTGGCGAGCAGTCTGACGTCACTGGGTTTTATAGTTCATTAGAAAAGACGCTGTCATGGAGCAGGATCAAACCCCGCCTCCTGCACGGGGATTGGCTCCTAGTCTGCAACCACGTGCAAAGATCAGAGCAGACAGCCAATCATAGAGCAGAAAGCTAAGTTGAGTTGAATGCGGGTGGGAAGAAATAACGCAGCGACAATTCCCCGACTTTTTCCTGGTGAGTAGTTTCACTTGCTTTTAACACGATGATCTCATGAACGACCTAATTTACCCTTATATTTTCCTATGAGTTTTTTTCTTATAATTCAGCATTGCAGCACGTGTTAGGATTAATAATGCATTTAATAGGTGCAGTAGGGTTATGGATTATGGATGTTGCTTAACGCAGCTTGTGCGCGCATGCTAAACTTGGCGTAGAATTTTTATTAAAAAAAGATTAAATAAAACTTCACCTTTTTGTTACGTGTCAAAGCGAAACCGATGCAATTAAAAACAGCAGAAGTCATTAAATATTGCGTGGACGTTTCCTAGTGATGTTTTAGTACGTGTCATTTTACTGAATCGGTTCCTTTCAAATGATCCGATCAGCAAGGTGATTCACCAGCACATTTTATATGGATGAAGGCTCATAGCAAAATCTCAGGCATTATAATATTGAGGGAAATGAGAGAAATATTAAATAAAGCAATTTTTAAGGATGTTAAATTTCCTTTAACTCAATCCCAGTAATTGTTAGAACAGTATCCTATTATAAAAGAAACTCCACATAATAAACCAAAGTATATACTGAGAGCAATGGACCCTCTGTCCCTGAATGCACTGCAAACAAGGAACATGCATTACAGTATTAGGGTTAGAATAGTGCTGTACACTTAGTGTTTCATCATTTAAAAACTACACCTTTGGGTATTGAAGATGCTTCTGTAAATGCTGTCTTGTCTTTCTGTGTAAATATGACTGGATAGAATGCAACAGCTTCCACAATAAATGTTTGTCGGCGTGTAATTTTGGGATGGAGGTCTATATGTATCTGTGTATAATATTGTAGTGTCTTAACTGAATTTGGATTCTCCAGAGTCACATACTGTTATACATATTTTACAATTACAATAATTCCCAACATAATTGATGAAATAATTCAGTACAATGTTATTGACGCTGCTCACAGCTCCAGGCTCCTGAGTTTAGATCCTGAGCTCTCCTTACCTTCTGTGCAGTGTTTTCATTCCACATGTCTGTGCAAAACATGACAACTTCTAGAAACCCTGCATGGTCCCCTGCAATGAACTTGTGTTCCTAGGATAGATTCCCAAATTATTATGACCCTCACGAAGATAAAAGTTTTTATTGACATTAAATGACTGAAATTTCTATTTTATGATTTATTTCTTATTCAGGTGAGAATTTTAATGGCAGTTGATGGATTTTTTGCATTACTGTTGGAAACAGGGGATCTAATACAGTTTATACTGAACAAGTGACAGGCCTGTGTTATTGCCTCAAAGAGTCAGCTATTAAAGACTCCAATTCTAGCCATGCAACACTTATTTTTAATGTTAGGAACAACCCATTGCACTGTCAAGAACATTTGTACCTTAAAAGACTCATTTGCTGGGGGAGGATCTGCACATCTTTTTGCTGAAGTCATCCGTGCAGCTGTACACGGTTGCATAAGCTACCTGGGTGTTATTTATAATGCTAAAGGTGAATTTCTGTTTGTATAATAATAGCTAGCGTAGCTAACCCTCTGTTACATGCTGTTTTATTCTGCATCAGTCACAGCCATAATGCTACAAAATGAACTAATAAGCAAGCAATTGACTCGATTGAAAACTAACTTCTTTGTTCTCGATTCGTCCATTTCTAAGAAGCCTTGAAGTAATGTAGTTGCGCTTTTTCCTGTTTGCAAAATTTTGTAAATGTCAGTGGTGTTCAGTCAGTTTTGCAACTGGTTTTGTATTCTACACCTTTCTAATCCACACTTTGTTGCTTTGAAGTGCTTCAAACGTATCTTTTTAAAGACATTAAAACATTTTTTTTCAGATTCCACCAATGTTGTCATTTATTGTTTAAGGTTTTAAAATTGGGCTTGCTTCGAACAATTATTTGCACTGTTTGTAAGTTTTGAATTTGTACTTAACAGCATAAACTTAAAATAGATTAAAACATATATGGACCCCATATTAGCATTTATAAATCCTTAAATGTTCTCATGTAATTGAGAATAGTAATACAATTAAGTAAAAATACTTAAATATTGTCCATACTGGCAAATTATAAATTCTCCCACAAAACTTTAATCCCTAAACAAGACTTGAGGTGTAAAGGTATAAACAGATGGTGCAGTGTTAAGCAGATTGCCTCCTTAGCTATTTTATTTGCAGCCAAAGCTGACTGAGGCTTGACCTTGGCTTCATTATCTTAATCATATTGTTCTCTTTTGGTGCTTTATGGAGATCCAAAGATGCAAAATTGCACTTGGTTTGTAATGCAAGAGCAGTTACTGTACCCAGGATCTGCTAAATGAGTAGCACTAATTTATTCCACATTTACTTTATTGCAAATGAACAAAATAAAATAATAATAATACAACAATGAAGAATTATTATTATTTTTTTAAAGATTTTAAGACACCAGAACATTTACTAAAAATGGCATGTTGGTGTATGTTTGTTTGTGTTTGCAATTATGTTTTTATTCAGCAGTTCTTATTATCATAGAGTTTGGATTTCTGTATTAGGACTAAAAATGCATTTGGGCCTCGGTTCAGCGGTCCAGTTCTAATTTTCGTATTATAGTTTTTAAAGCCATTTTTGGTGATTTTCAGAAAAACATTTGAAATATGATTCCAGGTATTAAGCAGAGCATTAGGGTTGAGTCATTTTAATCTATATTATGTTTAGGAGTTGTCTGTTTTTTTTTTTTTGTTTTTTTTTTCTGTAAAGCTGCTTTGAGACAATGTCCGTTGTGAAAAATGCTATAGAAATAGACTTGACTTGTGCACAAAGGTCACATGTTCTTCCCATGCTTTGTGCTTTTTGCTCCTAGAAACTCTGGTTTCCTTCTCCAGGACAAAGATTTCTTGTAGACTTTGTAGTCTTTGTAGACTGATTGGCGTCTTTAAAATTTCAGTAGTTTGTTAATAAAGCTGAAAGTGTGATTGGTTGGCAACTTGTTCTTAGTGAACCTCCTGCTTTATCCCCCCTCACATGCCCTTCTGTATCATTTGTGTGACATTAATTTGATATTTGTAACATTTAAGCTGCTCCGTCAGGGAGTTAATGTTAAAATCCTGGCTTGCAGTGGAAGCACATGCTGACATAAAGCTCAACAGTGTGACCCCCCCCCCCCCCACCCCCAACCACCAAAGTGCACAAATCAGCTGAACAAGTTGCCAAATATGTAATGACAAGAGATGCACCTCTGTGGCTTAGTAAGCTTGATCAAGACCAGGAGGACATGATATCAGCTGCTTGTTTGACGTGAACTATTTACTGTGTTGCATTACAGATCAAATGACTGTTTAAGCAAAGAACTAAATGAAGTTTGATTAACTTGTAGTGTGGTTCAGCTTGTAAGAGGGGTGCCACGTTAGAACAGAGGCTCTGTGTCCTTTGTCATAAAAAAAAAAAAAAAAACATTTGCAGAAATGTATAAACCTCTATTGCACTGCAACATCAATTCAAGAAAGATTCAGTTGTCTTAAAGAGTACAGGTATTGGACAAATATTGGCTTGAATTGTTAAACAAAAGGAAAGAGATTTCCTCCTGACATCTTTGACACCTTAGAAAATATATATTCAGTAACAGTATACTCATGTAATGCCTTAAACACATCTTGGGTTATTCTTCCGACAAATTTTCAACAATAGTTTCCAAAGTACAAATTGCTAAAGAAAAGTATGGTATAATTCAGTAAAAAAAAAAGTCACATGAGCAGTAGTTTGTTATTTAATGTGGGTGTGGCCAAGCTGTCTGATAGACTACACTGACAAAAGTTTGTGGAAACCTGACCATAAGATTTGTCTGTGCTTTTCCATATTAAGTCCCAATTTGCTGTTATAATAATCTCCCCTCCTTTGGAAGGTGTTTCGCTAAATTTTGGATTGTGTTTGTGGAGATTTGTGCTCATTCAGGGACAAGGGTGTCATTAAAGTCAGGTACTGATGTAGGGTGAGGAGGCCTGAGGTGCAATCAATGTTTCAATACATCCCAATGGTTTTCAGTAGGGTTGAGGTCAGGGTTCTACAGCAGGTCACTAAAGATCTTCTACTCCAAGCCATGTAAACCATATCTTCACAGAGCTGGCTTTTTCATGCTGGAACAGGTTTGGGTTCCTCATTCAAGGGAAGGGAAAATGTGTATGTTTCCACATACAAGGACCTCCTTTACAATAGTGTGCCTCCAATGTTGTGGTGACAGTCTGGGGAAGAACCACATATGGCTGGAATACACAACAGTGGTAGTAATGGCACAGTGCACATTAAGTTCACAGAATGACAAGAGCGTCACAATGAGGAAATAGGAAGTATAATTGTGCAAAATTAAACAGAACTTTGTTACATAAAATTGTGAGTAGCATTTCATAACGGTACCATTTTATGCACCTAGACCTGTGTGTAAGTGTGAGTGAGTGGAGGGGTGTCAGGGGTTTTGACAACCTGCCTGATGAAGCAAGACCATGAATGTGTAAAATGTTGACAAAGTTTACATGCCTCCTAAGCAGTGATTCGAACATGGTTGAAAGGGTAGCTTATCAGATGCAGCCATACTTTTTTAACGATCCTTGTGTGATAACAATCTGCCTACCAACATTTTTAGTGCAGACACTTCATGATTAGGCACTTGCATACCTTGGCACATTTTAAGATTGATAGCAAAGTGACTTGACTATGACTTTGTGAAAATAGATAAGAGAAATGTTGTGCGAGGATGACAAGGCACAACAGTGTTTCGATTTAAAGCTTTTGTTGTGTGGTTTGTGTATAGGTTGCTTCGAAACAGGTGCTGCAATATTATTGTCTGTGAAGTTTACAGACATTTGTTTGGTTTTTTTTCCCTTTCAATACTCTTTATTCTTGTCTAGTCACTATTTTGAGCACTTGTTGTACTGTGAATTTGCTGTATATTTCTTGTCTCTGACCATTTAGTTGCTCTTTATGTAGTCCTGTGTACGTAATGCTACTTTATGTGCTGCACCATGTTTCTAGAGAAATTATATAATTTCTATAATTATTATTATTATTTTTTTAAAATATACTGATACTGGGAAGAATTCATGAGTGGCTGTTTTCTGCTAATGGTCATTGAATTACATTTTTTTTTTCTTTTGACAAATTTTGGTTTAGCACTGGAATTTATTGTTTACACGTCTTTTTCTTTTTTTTTTCTTTTTTTTTCGCGTAGATCGTTGAGCTTATCACTGTCCAGCCTGATGGAGCATGTCCAAGGAACCTGGAAGACCCTAAGCAATGGGTTTGGATTCAGAGACTCCGTGTTTGAAGATACCTGCATGTCTCCTACTATAACCAAAAGCTTTCCTTATCGCAGACGCTCATCGGATGATGAGAAAATAACCAATCCATCCAAAGCGAACACCATTCGCGTTTATCTACCAAATCAGCAGCGCACTGTGGTTTGTGAGAATATATATACTAGCTGGCACATGGAATCAGAAAGCTTTAGTATTTTACTATAAAAATAATAATTAAATTTTAGACAGAAAATGACAATATTTACAAGTTTGGGTCTGTGCTCCCTACTGGACCTGTCTAAAAAAAAAAACTGACTTGGTGTGATTTGGATTTCTTCAGGTGAATGTACGACCAGGCATGACCCTGCACAGCTGCCTCATCAAGGCCCTTAAAGTCAGAGGCCTCCAGCCTGAGTGTTGCGCTGTGTTTAGGCTCCATCCAGAACACCCTAAAAGGTAATGGCAGTACATTTTATCCAATTTTATTTGTATTCAGTTTGGTTTTATATTCATATTTATATTCATATAATAATTTATATCATGCTGTATAATGCAGAATACTAATTTTATTGACTAGTAATTTTGCCTTATTTTCACTCTACCAGCCAAGGTTACTGAAGGTTACTGAAAATTAAAGTCTTCAAATTGTTATGCGATGCAGTCTGGGCAAATGCAAGATTGTCAATGATTCACAGGCAGGATAAGAAACCTCAAAATATTATGTTGAGATTTTATAGTTGGTATTTACCCACATTTGATTTGGCAGTGGCCGTGAATCTTAGAAGGAAGCCGGTTCATTTTCAATTAGCTTGATAACCTAAACTAGCTTGTTACAAATTTTCACATGTACTATAATTACACTATAGGCTCTCGAGAAGCCAAACGCTGAGAGACCATAGGCAAACAACCGTTTCCCCAGCCTCTAATAAACCTCTAATTCTGCAGAATGATTTTAGTTGATCTATGCCATCACCGATCACTGCAGAGAGATCATTGCAAGATCAGAACAGAGCACATGTTGATAACATCCAAACTATTTAATTACACTTGTGGCGAGCTATATGCATCTTTCTGAACTTGCACTGGTTCACAGGGCAGCGTAGCATACTTGAAGAAAAGAGCTGTCTGCCCTCTTCTGCATACAAATTTAAGAGGTTTTGGCATATTTTAACTAGTACTCCGTGTACTGGCTGTAATTAAGCCATCCTGATGTACTAAATAAATTCTGTGGCAAACATTTTCCTCCTTTGTACCCCCTTTAGTTTCATTGCAAATCACACAAACTCTGTGTGTGTGTGTGTGTGTGTGTGTGTGTGTGTGTGTGTGTGTGTGTGTGTGTGTGTGTGTGTGTGTGTGTGTGTGTGTGTGTGTGTGTGTGTGTGTGTGTGTGTGTGTAATATATATATATATATGTATATGTATGTATATGTATGTATATGTCATACACACACACACATATGTGTGTATGTATGTGTATATATAAAACTTTCTTATTATAGTCAACACCTCCAGCTTTATGCTATATTTTGACAGTAAAGAATGATGACAGAAAAAAAAAGAGAAGAATTATTCTGGTTGGCCAAAATGAAAGTTCTTTTAGTCTATGCAGTGTTATACTGTGGAGATTTGTTCATGTTCATAGATTATAGCAGATTGTAGACATTTATATTTACATAAGATTTCTCTTTAGTCTGTAATTATCCTTGGATTAGAGGACAAATTAAGAAGCAGGTTTTAAACATCCAACTTGCCCTGGTTTCTTGTATTTATTACAGTAGGAGAAATAGTTTAATGAAAAACTACAGTCTTCCCAAGTTATAGTGTATTATTTCTTAAAAAGTAAATGTGATAAATGTTGCATGGTATGTAATTCTCAAGTGTGTAATTGTGAAAGGTGTTAGTCTTATGTTGTTTTAAAGACTTTTTATTTTTGTTTTATTTCATTGATTTGAAGTTATTTAACACTTTAGTAAGTAAAATCTTTACAAAAAGTACTCCTGATTTCAGCAAAAAATCCCGTATGGATTGGAACACTGATTCTACCTCACTCATTGGGGAAGAGCTGCTGGTCGAAGTCTTGGATCACGTACCGCTAACAACACACAATTTTGTGAGTGAGCTTGAACTTCACATGACCCTGTGGTGCCTTTGGCCCATTAAAAAAAATTACACTGTTTAAATAAAACTGACCAACCAGACGAAATTATTTTTCATTAGGTACGAAAGACTTTTCTGAAGCTGGCCTTCTGTGACATTTGCCAGAAGTTCCTTTTACATGGCTTCCGATGTCAGACGTGCGGATACAAATTCCACGAACACTGCAGCACCAAAGTCCCCACCATGTGTGTTGACTGGAGCAACATTCGACAGCTTCTGTAAGTTTGAGGAAAGAGATTTATTAGAATGGGATTTGGTTTAGATTGGGCGTTAGGATAAATCCTTTTTGCTATTTTGCTCTTCAAATGATATGGAAATTAAAGTGATGAAAACTTTGTCAAACTGCTGATTGAATAACCTCAGTAGGAGTCTAGATCATTTGAGTATCCTTTGGTAAGTAGTTATTTTATTTGTGCAGACAAAGAGAGAACAATTGGCGCAGTCATAAAATGCTGAAATATTGCTTTGGCTTTGCTTTTATTTTATTTTTTAAACCAGGAACCTTATAACCAATGGAATGGAGGTAAAGGTAATCAAAAATAAAGATCTTGATCCTGCAAGCTGATTAAATTGTCCATTATAATGGTGATTACAGATCAGTGGTGGCTGGTGGTTTTAGAAAATGGGGAAGCACAAGTGCCTTTTATTAAAGGCACTTGTCATCTATCTGTGTTATGTTTTATCAGTTTCATCTGTTGGTCTGACCTTCAGTTTAATTCTCAGAATCTTCTTACAAGTAATACCCCAAAAAAATTAGGCTGACAAAATTAGTAGTGCCTTTTCACTACGCTGCTAACCAGCAAGCTCAATTTCCCTGAAGAACATTGTGACAACTAGATATGTGTTAGATTAACAAACAAATGCAAAAATGGATTAAATATTAATGTATGCTTGCAATATTTACTAATTAAACTGATAACTAGATATAGTTGCAAACATCACGAAGCATCTAGAGACGTACCAGCGCCATTTGGATCCCGCTTGATGTGGAGTTTTGACATTGGACCTCTTTGAGTGGCAGGGAGAAGCTGGTGTTGGATCTATGATGATCGCAAATGTTGAGCTATTTTATGAGTTGCTCAGTAGCTCCTGGTCCCTTTTTGAGTTTGGTTCCTCTCAGAGTTTCTCCCTCATAACATCTAAGGGAGTTTTTTCTTGACACAGTCACCACGGCTGCTCATCAGGGATAAATACACATCATTCACCTTAACTGTTAAATTCTGTAAAGCTGCTTTGAGACGATGTCCGTTGTAAAAAGCGCTATAGAAATAAACTTGACTTGATCTAGCAATTTTGGAAAGAAAATACATTGACTATATATGTTTTTACATAAAGAGTGGATTAAGTAGTTTGAGATGTCATTCAAGTTCATTACTGTTTTACTGAGTGGCAGTTGGTTTTCAGTCATCTTATAGAAAACCTGTTGCAAAAGGTGCACTGTGTGTGTGTGTGTGTGTGGGGGGGGGGGATTATATATTTTTATATATATTATATTTTTATTTTTTCTATGCAAACACTTCTACATACACTCCTAATTACATCTAGTCCCATAACACATTAAAGTCCTATATGTGTCCTATAAGCTTAAGCTTTCCTCCCATTAATAAATAGATTACATGAATCTGTCTTACAAGCCCAAAGATTCATTTTGGTGTTTGGGGATTTTCTTACAAGCTGCACTGTCCACAGTTTACATTAAATGAATAAACAGTGTGATTAGTCTGTGAGCTGCTTCACCATAAATGATGAACAGACTCCGAGCTTCCCATGTAGTTTTAAAGTAGTAGTCTAATTTTCAGCAAGGTTTTGTTTATACATATATGCTACAATATCACAAATATCCAACAGGAAAGGATCTGTCAGAAACTTGCTCATTTCATGTAGGTTTATTGCTGTCCAGATACAATGGAGGAAATATTTAATTACAGTGTGAAAAGCTGTTTGAATAGTGCTTAAGGCTCTGCCCTACTCGCATAAAGCAAAATCAGCTGTTTATTATACTCATGTATATATTAATGTTTTGATAAATAGTGTGATTCCAATAGCAAACAGTGTGATTCATTATACATGCATATAAGTACTAAAGGATGCAAAAATGGAGGGCTGTGCAGTATACAAATTATTTCGCTATTAGAAAAGAAAGTAAATGCCTAAAGTGCTCTTGACTCCCAGTAGTTTGATGATCCTTGCTACAAATTCACACTACAAGAGTTTTGCATACACTGTTGTCTATTCTCATCGCAGACATTCTTTTGAGATGCATATCAATGAAAATAGGGCAAGGCCTGGCACAATGGACTATTCTATATATGATTTACACCACTGAACTCTCTCCTATAATTTCTACTTCTCCTATACTTATCCAGTGTCATTTTTTTTTTCTTCTGATTGCTAAAAAAACATCTGGTCAAGGCCAGCACTTTCATGGCTTTGTTAGCAAATTTAATAGCAGTGAAATCTGTATTTTTATTTGAATGGTAAATGTCTACATATTAACAAAGGCTCTGCTAGTTTCTGGTTGTGTGTGTGACCGTATAATAGAAAGTAAGGAAATTAAAAATGCAGTCCTGAAGGATATTTGCCCAAAACTGAATGCTATTGTAGCTAACAAGGGAAGCCTATAGCTACTAGTTCAGCATGAAAAAAATCATCAAACAATCATCTTAAAATACATGAAACTAAGTGCTGAGGGGAAAAAAACGATTCTAGATTTAATACAGCTGCCACTATTGATTTCAGCTCTGTAATAGTAATAATTTTTTTATTTTTATTTTTTTTATTTTTTTTTTATTTAAATGTTTACATCTAAAGACCTAAAGTCTCAGAAAACACATTTATATAAGATGCTGAACTATTCACATGAATAATTTACATTAAGCTAACTGTGAATTGTTGGTTTCATGTACATTAGCATTGCAGCTCAAATGCAAAACTGAGTAAAAGAATTGTCAGACATTAAACGTGCCTTAGCTAGGTGATAAGAGGGACAAGTGTAAAGTGGTTTTCGGTTGAATTAGACTTTTAAATACTTAGACGAGTTTTGCATTTTGACCTACTAAACTATTCCTGCTTTAAATCAAATCCAAGAGTTCAGCTTCAGTTCAAATTGTGTCAAAGTGCATAAATGCTTGACACTAATGCCATGTTCATCTTCCTCTCCCAGTTTGTTTCCCACACCAGGAGAAAGTGGAACTTTGTCACTTCCACCTCTCTCATCTCGGCGGATGCGAGACTCTTTATGCCGACTTCCTGCCAGGTTTGTTCTTTGAGGCTAATTAAAAGCAGCAAATGATTAGTGGCTCTTTATTTTTATTTTTTCACAATAAATTATGACAAATTGTATATTTTCACATATATTTTGATTATTAAAGTTCTTTCACTGTCTTTGTCATGAAGCTCTTTTGCACTCTGCCCAAGGATACAGCATTTTTGAAGAAGTTCAGACTAAAGCTTAATGAAGTGAATACGCGGTCATGTGGCTTTGAATATGGAAAAAATATTAGACACAACAGGCAGAGTTCCTATGAAACAAATGCTAACACTGAGCAACACAGCAAAATATCCCCTCTGGAATAACTGGGTAATGCCAGATAAAAATTCTCCAAACTGGTCTCTAGTTGAAATTGGGGATTTCAAGCTTTTCTTGAAACTGACATCAAGATTATAGGCAAAGTGGTGAATGATACCCAAAAAAAGTCATGCTTTTTAGCTTTTTTTTTTTTCTTCTTCTTGAAAAAAACAGAAAACTGCTTTCTAGATTGCAGGACCAGTGAATTGTTCACAGTATTATTTCTGACAAGCACAGGAAAAACAGTTTTTCTATGTACCTTATGATTATTCTATCAGCCATGATGATGTTATATGAATTAAGAATAAGGAGATTTGTACATGCTTGTACAGAAAAGCTTTGTATTAAACAGATGTCCATGAGTCAAATTGAGTCAAATTGTGCCATGTGTCTGAAAATTAATAAAAACAAACAATGCACTGCAAAAGGTACATTTTTGGCTAAAGTACGCAGCAGTGAAATGCAATTCTTTTTTTCCAAGAGTGTGTCTTCAAATGTGATCCGAGCAATTATTAAAGGCATCAAGCCATCGCATTAGATTTACTACTACTGCATCAGCACAAATCGGGAGGATCTAATCAGTTTTTTGTTTTTTAATTGCAGTATTATTTCTAAGAATAGTTCCTACATACAGTTGTTGTATTTAAATGAAGACAAAAACTCAATGTTCTTTCATTTTCAGCGCTTATCACAGACACTCTACGCCTCACGCCTTTAACTACATTGCACCCTTGCCACCCTCAAGCGGCTCTCTCTCCCAGAAACAGCGCTCCACATCCACACCCAATGTCCACATGGTCAGCAGCAGTCTGCCTGCGGGTGGGGCTTCATTTGAGGTGAGGACTTCACTTGAGGACACTATTTATGTATAGGCAAAACCATAGTTAAGTGGTGTACCAGGGGTAAACTGGGGAGGTGAGTGTGCTTGATGTCCATCTTGGGTAAGCACGATTTTGTGTTCTCAACACTGCTATCATGGAAATAATGTGATTTTTTTTTTTTTAAAGTTTTGAAGAAATCTCTTTATTGTGTTTAATAATGTAACTAAATACAGTTGCTAAAACCAATAGTATTGCATATTCCAAATGAGTAAAACCAAAAGGGAAACACTGGAACTGTAACTATAATTAGCATATAGATAAATCACAAGTTATTAAATAGGATTTGATGCTGCGCATGATCTTTAAAGTTAAGAGTAAGGCAAAGTTAGGAAGTTATTGAAATGACAAACATTTTCACAGTTTTGGTAAAAATTGTATATACTATTCTTGTGTATTGCTACTTAAAATTCAGTTTTGGTCTTTTTTTTGGTAATTTTTTATTTGACTATAAATCAGCCACATATGACTGGTGTTTCCAGATCGTCAAACACAAACGACTTGCATTAATTCTGATAACAAAATATTTTCCTTAGACTCAACTGTGGAGCATTGGTGATGTGATTAGCAAGTACAATGACCTAAATGACCAGCGTTTTTTCTTTCTTTCTTCCCCCTGATAGAATGTGAATAAATTTTTACTGAAATTTATTTTCCAACTCTGAGTCAATTAAAATACATAACATTTTGATGCCATATGTTCACAAACACCTTTCTGTATTTTCCCTTTTCTGACAGGATTCCTTAAAAATTCAGGACTCTGGTGAGAATGATCTACAAATATTTGATAGAAATTTTAAAACACATTTCAAAATTACACACTAAATGAAGTTTCTCTCATTTGTATGTTCTTCCTTTACAGGAAGACCCTCTAATCTCAGCCCCACAGGATGGTCTCAGGCCAAAACTCCAGGCCTTGTTCATAGAGAAAAGACTTCATCTAATACTCAGGAAAAAAACAGAATAGTAAGTGTCAATGTTTGTTTGTTTTTATTCTATTTATTTTTTTATTATAAACTTTTTTTTTTTTTGTAACTGCATGTTGTACAGTCACACCCAGTGGGTTATTCATGTGTCTTTAAGTCTGTATAAATCATTTGGCCAGTTAATCAGTGATAAAGCCTAGAATTGGATATTTGCTAGTGATTTTAAGATCAAGGTTATTGTGGACAAAATAACTTTATATTCTTGCATGTTTGTGCAAAACTTTCACAACTCTGTTATACAGTGTTTAGCTTGCATGCTTAATGAGAATTTTGATACATATTTTAAATAATTAATACATTTATTTATTTTTAACTGCCCTTTAATTTAAAAACAGACCAAATGTTGTAATGTAATGTTGTAAAAAACCTTTTTCAAAACTGTGTGTCTTTAGAAATGGTTTTGTGATAAGATTGTAAATATTATTTGCCAAAAAAAACCTTTTTTTTGGTACATAGTTAGACTGGAAACACCGGCATGATCCTAGTTGCCAGTGATCTCACAACATCTCAGTAAAATTTGGTGAATTTAGTATATATCTATTTTTAAATAGAAAAAAAAAATATTTTATTTTTAATTTAAATAAATTCTGTATTTCCTGGTTAGGGCATAAGTAAATGAGATTTTTTTATTTTATTTTAATTTTTCTTTTTCTTTATTCTCTTTCATGCATCTTAAAAGTTGTCTTTGTCTGCACAATTTTGGTGGATTCATTGAGATTCGTTTCTCTTCAGCGGCCCAGGGAAAAGCGAGACTCTTGCTACTACTGGGAGATTGATGCCAGTGAGGTGGTTCTGCACTCCTGCATAGGATCAGGGTCATTTGGGACCGTTTACAAAGGGAAATGGCACGGTAAGCATTACAGGGTATTAAAATTATATGGTGATTGGGATAAAAGGAAAAGTTCATTAGTTTTTAAATATTTAATCAACCCGTCCAAGCGGAATGTATGTGATTTGATGGATACGTTTATTATTTTTGCCTCAAACAGACTGGGAGACTTCTTTTATTAAGTAAGTTTATTGCAAAGTATCATTGGCAAGTTTTCTAATAAATCTTTCATCATTTGCAATATAATCTTAAATACAGACTGAAGGGAGTTGCTCTTCCCCTTTTAGATGTCTTGGCTTTCTCAACATTACAAGGTTGTATGAAGCATACATAGTTTATGCCATTTAGAAAGTGGCCTATAGGCTACAATGGACTCATGCTAGTGTGATTACTGCAAGTTTGTGATACGCTATCTCCCCATGGTTTCTTACCATACACCTTCTCGGCACTTGTGCTTAGTGTTTTACATAATAATTTATAGTATTGTAAGGTTTGAGTATGTGTACTCACTTATCTGGCATCGTTTATTTACACTAAGTTATGCCCTAATTGGTGAGTGTATATAGGTGTTAGATTAGAGTGATTGGGGAGGCTTCAAGCAGGCACCTTGTAGCATGGTCCTTTATGTAGCATAAGTTTTGTCACTGTGTTACGGCTATAACACCTTTATTTGTTTGCTGATGGTTTATATCCACCTACTTACGTTTTTCGCCTTTTTTATTTGACCTAATAAAATTGTAACTTTTATTCACACACTATTCTGCACTTGCATAAGTATTGTTTCCTTTTCATTTTGTTTGAAAGCTTGGGTTAGAGGGGAAGTTCTTGCTCTAGGAGCTGATGCATTAAGAAGCAACATTTATTTGCGATGTGCAGCCATGTAGCAGGTTAGTTTACTAGTAGCTTACCCTCTCTGAAATGGATACCTTGCCACTGGTACACTGTATTTAGGGGATATAATAACACGAAATGTATTTCAGTGTCTGCCGTCAAACTGGAGAACAAATAGCATGGTGTAATACTAAAAGTCATTTTTAACTGTAATAATAAATCGGTTTTAATAGACACATAAGGAAGATTCAATTATTAATAGTTAATAATTTCATTTAAAAGTTTTTTTTTTTCTTTTCAAACTTATTAGCCTATTAGAAACGTCAAATAAAAAAAAATTTAATAACCAAGAACTATATTTTGTTTAAATTGAGCAGCCCTTGTTGTGTTCCTGTTAAGACTACCGATTGAAAGTCTGTGAAGATGGTGTATCTCTCTCTTTCTTTCTTTGTCTATTTCTCTCTCTGTCCATCTCTCTGTGAGTGTGTTTCTTTGTGTCTGTGTGTTACAGTAAACAATTGCTATTAATAATGTTAGTACTCTTCTAGTCATTTCTTTTGACCTGAAGTGAATAATGACTCATTTGATGCAAACAATTATGACTGACTGCTGGCATTTTATTAATTTTTATTTATTTATTTTTCATATCCCTGACAACCCTTTTACCAAGGCCCCAGACATTGTTTCAGATCTAGTTACTTGTATGTAACAATGTTGGGTTGATCTGTGCTACTCATGAAACGGCTCTTAATGCATGCACTTTCTTTAGGTGATGTTGCTGTGAAGATTTTAAAGGTTATAGATCCAACGCCAGAGCAGCTTCAGGCTTTTCGCAATGAGGTGGCAGTTTTGAGGTAAGCACATTTGGAAATATGTTTCTCCAGCAATATTGCAAATGAAGGTTTTTGTGATTGATTAGGCAACCCAGCTAATATATATGGAAAATTGAAATATGCTAAAACAAAATAATGTGTCCATTGCTATTAGATGTTGTCTTTCTTTTCATTCATGCTTTTTTCTCAGGAATAAAACTCTTAATTTCTGACCTGACACCCCATTTATGTGTCTGATCTAACCACTCCAGAAAGACTCGTCACGTCAACATCTTGCTGTTTATGGGATACATGACCAAGGATAATCTGGCCATCGTGACACAATGGTGTGAAGGAAACAGCCTCTATAAACACCTGCATGTCCAGGACACCAAACTGCAGCTGTTCCAGCTGATTGACATCGCCAGACAGACTGCACAAGGCATGGAGTGAGTTACCAAGAGAGGCATTAAAGCCGTAACAATAAACAGCTCTATAGTCTGCAGGTATTGACTTTTATAATATAGCATTAAACATGACATTATAGCACTATAGTGTTAAGAGTAGGCTTGAATATTCATTGCAGTGTGTTGGGCAGAGAGTTGGGGAGTTGAGTGCTGTGCTTAATGAGGTGGAGAGTCATTTTCAAACTGTCTGCAGTGTTTGTGTTTTCCATAGTAGATTAAGTTTGGACTTTTTCCACTCCATCAACAAGTGTGAATGCGTCCATTTTTAGAATAAGGGGTAAGAGTTCACTCAATATAGGGGTGTTTAGTATGTAAACACGGAGGCATTTTTTGTGTTCAACAGAAAAAAAAAAAAAAGATGGTTCTACTGCATTGCAGACAACAAACAATGGTGTCGGTGTGTTGTATCTTGTCAGAATTGCTTTTTATAAATTGTTTTCTTTTATATTCCCAGCTATCTGCATGCAAAGAACATAATCCACCGGGACATGAAGTCAAACAGTATCCTTTAAATACTTCTTAAAAAAAAAAAAAAAATTTTCTTTAATGGACAATATAGACAAAGGCAAAACTTACTGTGTTTTTAAAGTGTATGCCTGTCTGCTTCCTGTCATTCAAAAAAATTTTTTTTTAGAAACTAATGCCTGAGCAAACTCAAATAAAGTAAAATAAATGACTGAAATGTTTGGCTAAAACAGCCATTCTTTTTATTTGTTTAGATGTTTTTTTTGGGGTTTTTTTTGCACTGGAGCTGTTAGATGAAATTAGCTAAACAGTAATCTATGTCCATTTCACTGCAAACTCTTTTTTATAAATGCGTGTCTCATTATGCACTTGTACTTTCAATTATCTACATAAATTTTTCTTTAAAAAAATTTGATTATATCAGGGAGTATCCAAATTTACAACCTAAAGTTTAATGAAGGTACTGAATCTGTGTAACTTTTGCACAATTCCAAGTCTAGCTATGTGGAGGTGCAGTGTTTATTTATTTATTTATTTAAACAGCGAATCTCATTTTTGTAAAACAGACATACCAATATATCTGGTTTAGCCATTTAGTATTTTATTTAGGCAGTTCAGTTAAATAGAAAATGCCATTAGGATTGCACAAGCCAGTGCACTCTTAGTGCCGGTCCCAGGCCGAATAAATTGGGAGGGTTGCGTTAGGAAAGGCATCCAGTGTAAAACGTGCCAAATCAAATATGCACATCACGAATCAGACTTTCATTCCGGATCGGTCAAGACCCGGGTTACCAACGACCGCCACAGGTATTGTTAGCCAACACGGTACTGGTGGAAATTGGGCTACTGTTGGCTGGAGAAGGAGAGGAGGAAGACGTCTACAGAGACAGCAGGCAAAGGAGAAGTGTAGGTAAGTAAGGGTGAATGGGGAATGAAAGCCAGTAGGAGTAAGACAGAGTATATGTGTGAATGAGAAACAGGGCAGTGGAGTGGTGCATTTTCAGGGAGAAGAGGTGATGAAGGTGGAGGAGTTCAGGTACCTGGTATCAACAGTGCAAAGTAATGAAAAGTGTGTTAGAGAAGGGAAGAAAAGAGTGCAGGCAGGGTGGAGTGGGTGGAGAAGAGTGATAGCAGGAGTGATTTGTGATAGAAGGGTATCTGTGAGAGTGAAAGGGAAAGTTTATAGGACTGTAGTGAGACCTGCGATGTTGTATGGTTTAGAGACAGTGGCATTGAAGAAAAGACAGGAGGTGGAGCAAGAGGTAGCAGAGCTGAAGATGCTAAGATTTTCATTGGGAGTGACGACGATGGACAGGATTAGAAATGAGTTTATTAGAGGGACCGTGCATAAAGGACGTTTTGGGGACAAAGAGAGGCCCGATTTGTCCAAAATGTACCGCCAGTCCACTAACTCGTATTATGGGTTTTGTGGTAAAATTCACATTTTTCCCTTTCTGCCCACTAGCCTTTTTAAAAATGTTGTGTAAAACCATACTAGTTTCAACACACATATACTGCTGTATAGAACTTTCAAACAGACAGTGTTGCCTGTATTTATAGTAATTTTTGGGGTATTAAGTACTAATGACGGTTGGACATATCATGGAATCTATGATTGTACTTTATTTCAGCTTTATGATGCATCATTAGAGTTTATAAATATTATTTTTAATTCACAATTCTACAAGGACAGTTATACAGATTCATCAGCACTGGCTTTTTTGCAAGGGAAGTATGGGTAAGCTGCCATACTATGAAATATATATTAGGATTTTTAAAAGTATATGGCACTTTTTATTATGCAGATTATCGAAATAGCTGATTTAAGACATCTGTGATTTAACCCAGATTTTGCAAGCTGTACAAAGACAATTTGGCAACTTAAATAACTACTCTTTACAACTGTGGTGCACAGAAATCATTTACATTGTGGTGAGTTTACATTGTCTTCCATTCCTGTCGGCCAAAAACAGGAATCTGAGGCTCGATTGGGCAGTTGAAGATTGGAAATATAGCAGGTGATGTTTTAGTCTCTTGGAAATGTATGTTTATAGTTTAGGGTGCAAATATTCTAGTTGATATTGCAGTTAGTATACTGGTCATAGGTCAAAGATCATATGCCAGACAACAATAGGCAAAGACATGTAGTCGTCGGATTGTTTGACCCAAGGAACTTGTGTTCTCTAAGTTATCTCAGCCCTTGAATCACATCTCTAGATATCTTTCTCCATGAAGGCTTAACAGTGAAGATAGGAGACTTTGGCTTGGCCACAGTGAAGACCAGATGGAGCGGCTCACATCAAGTAGAGCAGCCTTCAGGATCCATTCTTTGGATGGTATGTCTAGAAACAGAAATATGTTTGGATAGCACATCATTTGAATTTAAGAGTAAAAGGAAATAAGCTATGCTTATAATTACTAATAGAAATGTATCATATGCCAAATCTAATTACATGCTCCAGGCTCCTGAAGTGATCAGGATGCAGGACAGTAATCCCTACAGTTTCCAGTCAGACGTCTACTCCTACGGTATTGTGCTTTATGAGCTGATGACCGGGGAGCTCCCATATTCTATGGTTGCAAACAGAGACCAGGTATCTACACATCACAACTGATCAAACTAATAAAATAAATGTTAAAAAAAAAAAAATTTACTTGTACAGATGTGGACAAATTTGTTGATGCCTCTCCATGGTGGAAAACTAAACAAAACCCATAATTCTTTTTAAACTAGCTTGCATATGAATTATTCTTAAGTTTTAAAATAGAATTTTTGATTTAGATTTTTGATTTAAACATTTTTTCTTTTTACAGTTTTAACAAGTAAGTACACCCCAAGTAAACATGTCAAAACTAAGTCCAAATTGTCAATATTTAGGGTGAGCACTGCCTTAATCCTCCTAGGCATGGAATTCATCAGAGTTGCACAGGTTGTTGCTGGGATCCTCTTTTACTCCTCCATAATGATGTCACGGTGCTGTTGTATGTTAGACACATGCCGCTTCTCCATCTTCCGCTTGAGGATGCCCCACATGTGCTCAACAGGGTTCAGGTCTAGAGACATACTTGGCAACCCCATCACCTTCATATTCAGCTTCCTCATCAAGGCAATTGGCGGTTTTGGAAAACTGCTGTTCGGCCCAGTTTCTGAAGGGAGGGCATCATGTTCTGTCACAGTACATGTTGGATTAAATGTTTCCCCCAATGAACCGCAGCTCCCCAGTACCAGCAGCACTCATGCAGCCCCAGACCATGATGCTACCACCACCATGCTTGACTGTAGGCAAGATACAGTTTTCTTGATTCTCTTGACCAGGGTGTCGCCACACATGCTGGACATTATCTAAAACAAACAATTATATCTTGGTCTCATCATAGTCTCTTTTATACGATGGCCATGCAAACCAACTTGTTGCAGTGGTGCAGAAGAGTCTTCTGAAGCTGGCGCACAAAAAAGGCCACAAACAGTTTGCTGAAGACAACTTGTCAAAGTGCATGAATTACTGGAACATGTACTGTGGTCTGATGAGACTAAGATAAACGGACCCTCTACTTCTGCAACCTCTAAAGCAATGCTGGCAGCACTTATGCGTTTGTTTTTTGAAGCCAGCTTCTGCACCTGACACACAGCACGAGGATTCAACTTCTTAGATCAACCCTTAGACAAAACCCGTCTTGGAAAACCTCTGTATGATCCTGGCCACTGTACTATAACTCAGTTACAGATCTTCTTATAACCTAATCTTTTGTGGACTATCAACAATACTAATTTTTAAATCCTCAGAGTCTTTGCCATGAGGTTTTATGTTGAACATCCAGTGGTCAGTATTAGAGAATTATATTCAAAGCACCAAATTTTAACTGCTGTAATACAAAATGCACAAATTTGTAGGATCCTGTCAAGCAGACAAAAACGTGAACATGAAGAAGAGGACATGTGGCTTTGCATGGTTGCATAACGTACTTAGGGTGTACTTGCTTTTTTTTTGCCATCCTTTTAGGCAATAATGGCTGAATATTGAGTTATTTTTAGAAAACAGTACATCTGTACTGCTACACAAGCTGCACATCGACTACTCTAAAATATATAAAAGTCTGAATTGTGATGGGTGTACTCACTTTTGTGAGATAATGTAGATCTTCATGCTGTTGAAGTATTATTATTACTTCTGAAGAGCCTAGATGCTAGATTTAGCCGGGTATACAGCTCTACTTGGTCATTTGTGGCAGAGGAGCCTCATGCATTTTCTTCCTCCCCCAGACATACTACATCCTCAGGGTCCTAGACTTGCAACTTTTATCCCAATCAGCCGAAGCATCGAATTGATTTTAAATACTTGGATAAGAATGCTGATATACTGCTGAAGGCTTTTCAACCTTGATAAGCATATTCTGCATGTGTATTGCATGATGGAATGATTATTATAATCTCTTTTGTAGATCATCTTCATGGTAGGAAGAGGTTACTTGTCTCCAGACCTAAGCAAGTTGTACAAGAACTGCCCCAAAGCCATGAAGAGACTCGTCGCCGACTGCATCAAGAAGTCGAAAGACGACAGGCCGCTGTTCCCTCAAGTAATTACTATTAATATTATTATTATTTTTATTTAGTCATTAAAATAATATTTAGCACCAGTTTACTTCAGCTTTGTTATGAACTTTTATACTACGAGTACTTTTGAATTGTCAAATCTGATTGGTCAATAGTGCCAACTGTAATCCAAATGCCATTTTTTCCTTCTATAGTAATAGGTATCTATTTAGATCTATAATTCAGGGATCTTGTATGCAGTTTTTATGTGTAACATGAAAAAGTGAACACACTCATTTTAAAAGACAAGTATGTATTTAGACTAAGAGCCTTTCTGCCATAATAACTATTCCCTCTGCGCCAAAATAGCTTATGTTTTTTTCAGTGAACCACAAGGAAAGTTTTAGGTGCTGTGAAGCCACAGAAATCACTGAGACCAGGTTTAAATTAAAGCATCATTGTTCTGCAGAAAGAGTAATCTGAATTTAAAGGATTTTGCAAACTGACTTGTTCCTTTGCTTTTTAGATTCTCGCCTCAATAGAGCTACTGCAACATTCTTTGCCCAAAATCAACCGCAGCGCCTCAGAGCCGTCACTTCACAGAGCCACTCACACAGACGACAGCAGCATTTGCACTCTGACCTCCAGCAGGCTGCCTGTCTTCTAGTATGGCTGCCTTTTTTTTTTTTTTTTTGTTTTTTTTTCCCCCTAGATGTTTCTTCTGCTAAACCTGGAGCACCTCAGTCACATCAGCGTATTTAAATAACGTCTTAAAATGAAGCACAAGAGTTGAAAAAGCAAAGCTATTCAACTAATGATGAGATGTTGCCCCTGAAAAAAGCTTGCATTTTTATAGCTTTGTCGTTTCTCAAAAATGCCGGGAAAGCCCCCTTTTTTTAATTATTTTTTTTATTTTATTTTATTGTTACACGTAATTTATTCTGTCTCATTTGGTGAGCTAAGAAATAAAGCATAGCATTAAATATAACTGATTTAGCACATGCTCTATCATAAATATTGGGACAACCCATGATTGTTGGCACAGTAGCTTCAAATGAGTTTTCACTCAAAATATATATTTTTTGCACATTTCAGAAAATTGACATGAATCTGATTGACAGGTACGTAGGTGTTTTTAAAGTTAAAGATTATTGAGATATTAATAAATATATTCGTTCACTCGGTTCCCACATAGATTTTCTTGCTTGAAATACATCGTTCCTACCCTTCCTGTTATTTTAAGTTCATTAGGATTCATGTCAAATAAAATTAAAGTATGTTTGACTTGCCTAACATTTTACAAGTACCAAGTTAACAATGGTTACCTGGAATTATTATTATTTTTTAACCAATATTGTTCAAATTAATGAGGATATATTAGCACTTTACAAACGATATTAATGGTCATGATGATAAAGTTAATTAAATGTACAGATTTTACATGCATACTTTTTTACTGTTACAAGATCTTTTTCTTCAAAATAGCCTGCAAGAAAGTGTGCATGTAAAAATCTAGGACTGCACATTCACTACTCTTCAGAGTTGGCTGGTCTACAATACTATAAAGTTCAGAGCTATTGGCTGATACTCAACACTTATCCAATACTGACATCCTCTCAGGATGTCCTGAGGGTGAGATTTAAGACCTGTTCTGTGTTCTACATGCTGTGTCCTGTTCATAATACACATTTATTGGCATGAACATCAGATTCCAATCCAGTGTTTTTGACCTATATCGGACTACTTACCCATTCAGTATTGAAACAGCGTGTTAGTTTTACAAATACATCAGCACTCAATCTAATTAGCTAAATTCTCCTTCATTAATTTCAACACATTCTTGACTGTGTAAAACCTGATTGAGCTTTTGGTTGTATATTAGGAGCTAAGAGTGTAACCGCACACAAATTTCTATATTTTAACGGCCTATTTGAAAGTCAGACAGTGACATCTTAAATTAGTATAAGTGCCAACTCTCGCAGTGGCTTTCATTATTTGAGAAGGTGTAGACCGATGGTATTTCTTTCTTTTTTTTTTTTTTTGTTGTCTTTAAAGTTCTTTCTAGGGTTGTATATAATTTTGAGAATAAAAATGTAAAACATATCGCTGATTGAGATTCTAAAGCATTTACTTCTTTGTATTGACCTGGTATTCTTTAGTGAGGGTCCAACTTGTGCACTTGGAAGACTGTTAATGCCTTGTATTTTAATAAAAGTCAAAAGTCCAATACACATTTCAGTCTCATTTACTGCACAATCAGGGCAAATAGGGTTTTGTGTCTACTGTATCGAATATACAGCAGTTGATTTTTTTGTTGATGCCCTTATTTTCTTTGCTGTAATGGAGTATAGCAGGGTGGTGGATAAGGATTTATTTTTACTACAGATGTGACTACCTGCATGTCCTCTTTTACCAAATTTACGAACCTCCTCTTTGGCCTGCCTCCTTCCTGGTGGCTCCATCCTCAGCATTCTTCTAACGATATACCCCATGTCCCTCCTCTGCACATGTCCAAACAATTTCAATCACGCCTTTCCCACTTTGTCTCCAAAACGTCTTACATGCGCTGTCCCTCTAATAAACTATTTTCTAATCCTGTCCATCCATCCTCGACCGAACAGGTATGAAGTTCTGATTTTTGATCCGCATAATTGATTTGGCACGGTTTTACTCTGGATGCCCTTCTTAACGCAACCCTCCCCATTTATCCGCGCTTGGGACCGGCACTAAGAGTGCACTGGCTTTTGCAACCCTAATGGCTGGGTTCGGGACACTATAAAATGTAAATATAATACAATAAGTATAGAATGATTTGCCAAACTAATAAACCCATATTTTATTCACAATAGAACATTACTATTGGAAATGTACCATTTTAAGGAAAAAATAAGGTAAAGGTTTTAGAGCAATAAATGCTTCCATCCAGAAATTTTTTTTTGGGAAGACCTTGCATATTTGAGAAAGACAAAGCTAACTGCATACTGCATTTATTACAATCGCATGACTTGGTAGTAGAAGAGTCCGGGTGCTGAACGTGTAGTGTATCACAGTGCAACTCGTTCCAATGGCTCCCTATAAGAAATACAGGCCAATACAATGACTATAAAACATAAATAAATAATACCCTACATAGTGCACTCAAAGGTAGGACAGAGCAATTTGACATTGAGCTGAATAACTGTAGCATACAGAAAATGCGAGGCATCAATGTGAATCTGCACACATGGTGGGATTGCTAAAATATATATATAAAAAATTTAATTAAAGGCCTTTGTTAAAAGCTACAAATGAACAAGGTTTTGTGTTTCTGTTTGAATAAACTTATGCTTTCTCAATAATGGGGGGGGGGGGGGGGGAAGAAGCATACACAATATTCAAGTACTTCTTTTTTTTTTTTTATTTCATTTTAGGACCTCAAACAACTAAGATAACTTTCTCAGTTTTAAATAAATAACTCAAAATCAACATTGATAAACAGAGTAAACTACTGTACCAGCTTCTGAGAAACACTAAATATTAGTAGAGGGTCATTTCTACCTGACTGTTCCTTTATCCATGTGTGCACATAATGGACTAAACTTATACCTTTCTGGTTCTGTTGACATCAACAGGATGGAGTGAAATCTATACAGTCCTATAAACTGCCCATATGTTTCTCAACGACAGCAGAGTTGTTGTTTCTGTGTAAATGGTTCTAAGTGCAACAATTACAATATATATATTTTAATAATGATGCACAATACTCAATTAAAGTCACACATTACCTGTGTGCATTTGTGGTGTGCCAGCAGGTTTAGCAGTCTTATTTTGTACTTTTTTCTTTATTATTTGACAGCTATTTTCTTTGGACATATTAAATCTTTTTTTTTTTTCTTTTCAATCCTGCAAAATTCTAAACACACATCAGGAAAATATAGCAGCTTACAGAAACAATACATGTGCCTTTAAATATGTTCATGATAAACATAGTGTAATATACCACAAAAATGTACCACAGGTAAAAAGTTTTTCTTTTTTTTTTTGTTTGTTTGTTTTTTAAGAAAACCATGTCAAGCCATAAACAGGGAAATGTTTACCAGTGAGTACATTTTTATTGCCCAGATTACATACACAGTTACCAAAGTTATGAAACCATGGCTTGCCATGGCTGGCCTACAGGTCTTGAATCGGTGTATTATGGAGAGATCAGTGTGATGCTGATGTTCCACTTTCTTCTCCAGCTCCAGAGAGCTGCATGAAGAGCTCGCCCAGATCGTTGACCTCGTCATCAAAGTGCGGAACCCCACGATGCTCTCGTTCCTCAATGAAGTCCCACAGTCGTACAGAGTTCAAGAACTTAAAACGAAAAGAAAAAAATATACATAGCATTATTGGTCTCATCTCTTAAATGCACAGTGTAAAAAAATTGACATCTCTGACATAATACTAACAATGTCTCTAGAGTTTCAATCAAGCTCAAGAACTTTAAAACACCTACATGACTGTCCATCAGATTACTGACAATTGTCTCGAATGTGCAAAAAATATATATTTTGATTGACAACTCTCATTTTACGCTACTGTGCCAAGAATCACTGGTTGTCCCAATATGCATGAGCATGTGCTATCAATAAAGGAAAAAAAACATTGTGTGAGCATCAATACCGAGGACAGAAACAGTTGGGAAAAACAGCCTGGTCAGATGCATCTTGATTTATAACTAGGCACTCAGATGGTAAGGTGAGGATTTGCCCCCAACAACATGAATTCATGAACCCTGCATGCCTTGTGTCAACAGTCCAGGCTGATGAAGGTGGTGTAATAGTGTGGGAAATGATTTTGTGGCATAATTGGCACCCATTAAAACAAATGAATCATCGCTGGTATGCCGCAAGCCTGTTTGAGTCTTGTTGCTGATCTGATTATCCCTTCATGGCCACAATTCACTGTCTTTTAATGGCTATTTCAAGCATGATAATGTACTATGTCACAAAGCAAAAGACATCTAAAACTGATTTCACTAACATGACAATGACTCGGCCTTCTCAGGCACCGGATCTGAATCTGGTAACGCACCTTTGGCATGTGGCAGGGACAAACACAGCAAACGTACACCCTTAAGATATGGCACGAACTGCATTATGTACTTATTGAAAAAAGGACCAGAATAAAAATAAATAAATAAATAAAAGAACGTTTTCAAAATCTTGTGGAATCCGTGACATGAAGAGCTGAGGCTGCTTTGAGAGCAAAGCAAGGTTCTTCTGAGTATCACTAAGTGTATAACGTTGGGCTCTGCCCCTATGGATGAGCAATCACTGTCCTAGATGTAACTTATTAGCCAAAAACTCATCTGAACTAAGTGGAAAATTTGCTATCTGATGTGTGAAAGATTTAATACAGAGCAGTTGCGATACCACACCCTAGAGCTGGAATCGAGGCCACAGTTGGCTTCACTGGGACCAACAGCTTTCATCAAGCCTGTTATCTACAGTTTGGGCAAAGTGTGGAACCATACCATGTCAAGTTGTTCAGTAACTCGAGCAGAATTTCTATGCAGGTATCCATTTACACAAACCAAAATAACGTAGAAGATCTGAAAATAGGAGCAGGCAGCCTGAAGCTGGAATCATTTCCTTCTTTAGCACATAGTTCAGTGTTGTTCGGGTCATCAGTTACATCCTACGTAACCAGGAGTGCACTTAAAGTGCTTTAGACAGCAAGCAGTGATATTCACATTGCAAATCATTCCTGGTTGCTTTACAGCACACTATTATGAAGCCTAAAATTAATTACAAAACCCAAAGTGAGATGTGATGGACTGATTACTGATTACAGTGTTGAGAGTGGTTAATTCTTATTCCTATTTGGTTGAGTAAGGAGACTCTGGTGTTTTAACCTCTTTCAGCCTTGGGCCTTGTGCTTCAGAATGGGCTGCTAAATGATACAATCACAAATATATCTAGACCAATATACACTGTATGGACAAGTTTTGGGGCATCTGACATTTCCAGCCCTTCCCAAAGTGTTACCACAAAGTTTGAGGCACGCAACTGTATTGGATGTCTTTGGATGCCCATGAATTAATTTTTGTCTTCACTTGAACCAGGAGAACCAAACCTGTTCCAGCATTACAATGCCATGGTACACAAAGCCTACTCAATAAAGAATATACTTTACATGGGTTGGAGTGGAAGATCTTGAGTGGCCTGCTATAAAGCTCTGACCTTTACCCTACTGAACACCTTTTGGATGAATGGGACCGCTGACTGCACCCCACATCAGTACCTGTCTTTCTCAACACCCATGTGGCTGAATGTGCACAAATCTCCACAAGCACTCCCAAATCTAGTGGAACATCCAGAAGACTGGAGGTTATTATAAATGCACATGGGGGCTACATGTGGAATGGGATGTTAAAAAAAAAAAAAACACAGAGGAATCTTAAGGCCAGGTTCAAGTAATATCAAGTAATAAACAAATGGTACCTCACATAATACATCACCATATCTTTGATTACACATTTTTATGTGACTTACCAGTCATACAACTCCCCTTTTGAGTTGTTACTAAAGAAACAATAATTTATTAAAACAAGAGAATTAATGTAAACCATGCAGCGAGCTTTACTGGCAGGCCTGCAGTTATAATAAAAATCCACCACATCTGATTTGAGCATAAAACAGTGCAGTGTGTGAAAACAATATTCATGAATTTGATGCTAGTTTAAAATGCTGCACACACCCTGCACTAGGGGGCGCTTATTGCACACAGAATAAAGTTCAATTCTAAAGCAATTCATCTTTTAATAAGGTTGTGATTTTAGAATTCTGTACTATTGCTAAAAGTACATGAGTAAGTAGGTTATTTTATATGCATGGGACTCTTTCGGTTATAAATCTGACCCTGTTTATCAGAAAAAAATTGCTTTTATAGTTATATAGTTAGTACTATTTTAATTAGTCGTGTTACCCGAACGTTTCCTTCAGAGCCGAGCTGCTTTCGCGGTTTGTCCGGTTCAGCCCGTGTTCCATCGGGGTAAGCGTGCATGTAAAAACACTTCCCTCCAAATGGACATGTTCCTCTTCCTTGGTCAAAATACTTGCAGGGTTTTTTACTGCAAAACACATCAAGCAATTTTAAAGGGATAGAAATCAATATTAAGGAATGCATCATTGATTTGAACACCCAGTGAGTGTGAAAATATATTTATATTCAGTCAAGCAATCGGTAGCTGCACTGGGAAAGGAGTATGAACCGAAGGCATGAGGGAACATCAGATGGTTATAACCGGAACGCACCTCAGCTAAACTCATCTTCGGAAATGGAGATTTTCAATTATTTAGTGCTTCAGCAAAATCAGAAATGTTATAACCTGCGGTGTGGAGAAGCCTATTGTCTAAGCACTAGGTCTGTTAACTGTTCACATTTTAATGGTGAAACAAGATCTAGATCATTTTTACTTTATTACACAAACATTGGGCTAAACCCTTATCACAGCACTACAGAGTGACACAACAGAAATCTTTAATAGAACAGGAAAATAAAGAAATAAACAAACCACACTGCATTGTGACTAGGCTTGGGCAAGCGGATGCAATAATATTGATATTGTGATTAAGTTAAAGTATATTATACCGTGGTACCTTGACATACGAGTGTACGAGTGGGCACTCGGTCGATTTTTTGCTTTCATACATGAGCAAAAAATTGAGGTCAGGCTCGAGACGCCGCTGCTAGATGGCGAATTGATGCCAGAAAGCGAAGATTGTGACGAAAATTAAGATAAGCAAAGAAGAAAAAGTAAACATTTTAAAGTTTAGGGATACGTAGTGTACAGGAGTGATAGTAAAAAACGAGTTTTCCCTCCACCTCCGATTATCGCCTCATATTTACTAACAATAATTGTAACGCAGGAAAAGAACGATTTTAATTAATGAGAGCATCATCAAACGCTATTTAAAATTTACTTATGCAATGAATTTACATTTTTGATGAATATAAATATTCATATTAATATTAAATATTGTAAAATAGTAATTTGCAGCAGCTCCTCACCTGACTCCACATTTGAACTCCTCAATGAGGCGATTTTTTTCCTCCTGATCTTCCACCCAGTACATGCTGGGAATAACAAACTCAGACACCACCCGGCACTCTGGACAAGACCTGCGCATCACATAAAGCATTAGCTTCACACCACATAATAATTATAATTATTATAAAACAATTTATAAAAAGATTTTTAAAATCAACATCAACAACAATATTAATATTTTGAAAACAACTTTCTGGTTTGTACTCAAAACAATCCTACAAATAAATAAATGGAAATTATTAAAGCATATATGTATAGCATTTTTAACAACAAGAATGGCCCAAAGCAGCTTTGAATAATTAAAGAGATTAAGAATATAAAAGTTACCCTAAATTTGTCCCTAAGATTCCTAAGATTGGTTTATTTAAAATAATTTTTCTGGTTAGTGGTAACCATCTGCAGTTAACTAGTAGGTTAGTGGTCAATGCTGGCTGCTGATTGTCTTCCAATAGTAGTAAGCAAAAAGTAAACACAGGAAAATGCAAATAAAAAAAGTTGTCGTAGTTTGTATAAAATATGAAAATATTTTTGTAGCCCACCGAGACCTTGTGTACCATGCAATCCTCCCCACACACACACCAAGTCATAACTTTCTCTCTACAGCCATACAGTACTTTTATACAAAAAATAATAATAAATAAAGACCGTATCAAAGTAGGATAATCTTCTGAAAAGACTGGTTCTTCTAAACAGAGGTCGACTGATTAATCAGGCCGATTTTTGCCCTTTTTAAAAACTCAAATCGACATTGGCCGACTGTGCCGCAAATTAGGATTATTATTATGTTACACATCTGACACACCAAACTGTAAGTGTACATTCTGCGCTTACTCTCCCTTACCAGCAGGTGGGAGTAGTGTGTATTCGACAACTGTATGTATGTATGTATGTATGTATGTATGTATGTATGTATGTATGTGTGTATATATAAGCAAGCAGTGATTACACCTGCTGCGATCATTACTAACAGACTCCTGTAGCTTTTTTCAATTAATCCTCCAAGTTGCAAATACAAGAGCAAAAATAACAGCAAACTTTTTTCTCGTGTGCTCATTCTCTAAGCTATTCTAAACCAATCGGATTATCTTTCTCGCCGACGAGCTCCGCCGCTGTTTCAACATACAGAAAACAGCTGGTGCCGTCCGACCAGAGCCAATGGTGAGGAGCAAAACTAAAGCCGACCGACAATCAAATCCCTCCAACATTCCCCAACCGCTGACCGTAAGCTTGGTGTGTCCCGAGCTTTAAGTACTAATTCATTCTAACCTTATATATAATTTAATTGGTTAAATATGATGCAACTTTTGGTGAGAGAATGAGAGAAGATGATTGGAACTGTATTGTTACAGAGCCTTCAGCCAGCTGTAGTTTAGGCTACAGGTAGGCACGGGTACATATTGTGTATGTTTGTAATGGCCATGCATGCAGATACTGCTCTCCAATAAACAGTAAATATCACAAAGCTTGTATGAGCTGTGAATAGACTTGGGGCTGATTGTGTTTTTAAAAATGTTCACAAATTCAGTGTATCCCTGTGTTTTACAATAACTTTTTTTAAACAGTTTTTTAACTAGTTGTGGTTTACTCTATTTCAGACCACATGCTGCTTTTTCTATGGTCAAACGTTCTACAATATTATACAGTAATTCTCTATATGCTCTATACATCCTATACAGTGTACACTGTTTACAGAATGTTATGGATCTCAAAATGGCTTCATGTTGATAAGCAGATCATAATTTTTTTCTCTCTCTAATGTACTCAAGATGGGGATACTTACTTAATGATCTTGTTGTCAAACTGCTTGGCACAGCGCCACTGCCGGATGCAGCCGAGGCAGTAGGTGTGACAGCAGCTGGACAGGATGCCGAAGCGGCGCTCGGACGGAGACGCCTTCTCGTACACCACCTCCATGCAGATACTGCACACCTTGTCCTGGCTCTGCTGCACTGCAAATGCCTGCTCCATGTCCTTCTCAAATGCACTCATACACACCTGGAAAAGAAACAACATCAAGAGTACATGAGCGTACCTATTCGATAACTACAGCTGAAACCATACTGTAGACATTTCCTTAGCTACACTAATTTCATGTGAATATACACGTATTTGACCTTTAATTGACTATCAGAATTCTAGTAGCTATAAAGTTTACATACACAAAGATGACTCTTAACTCTGATTTGTGAATGCACCTGTGGCTGTATTTACAGTCCTTACTTTATTGCCCTTTTGCCCTTGAATCCATTGAACCAAGAACCATGTAGGGGGTTCCACACAGACTCTACTTATAATAATATTAATGGCATATGGCAGAAACCATTATTAAGAGTGACATATAATTATCTACAATTTATGCAGCTGAGGGTTAAATGCCCAGAAAAAGCAGCTTGGTGGGGCTGGGATTTTAACTCATGACCTTCCTATAAGATGCACTTTAACCACTGAGCTGCCACATCCCTCTTCATTCTTTATTCAGAAAAATAGAACAAATAAACTAAAATGGATGAATTAACTTTGGTCTAAAATGTAACAATGCAGGACAACAACAAAGAACCTGGCTCAGAAGCATCATGCGCCAAAAGATTTACAGCCTAACCTCTAGCCTCTAACTCAGTCACACAAGTAAGAAGCTCTTATTCCAAGACTAGCATTAAGAAACCCAGACTGATGATTGCAGGTGATTACCAGTAATTTGCAGGATTCTCTGGCCAAATGAATCAGCGTTAACTATAAAAAAAAAAAAGTTAAAGCTATAGATCCAAAGAACAACATCCCAACTGTGGAGGATGAGGGTGACAGCATTATGTTGAAGAGGCATTTTGCTGAAAAACGACTGGGGCACTTCAGAAAATAGATCATCATGAGAAAGAAGGATTATCTAGAAAAACTGAGGGAACATCTCAAGACATCAGACAGAAAGCGTGATCAGAAATGGGTCTTCATCAGAATCTAAGCATGGGAATTGGAGTGGCCAGAAAAACCTTGAACTGAATCCTATAGAGAATTTACAGTCTGAACTGAAAAAAGTGTGTATGAGCAAGGAGGTCCACAAACCTAACTGGACTACTCAGCAGAAGGCAACCCCAAGTATCTGATTCCAGTTCAACCAATTCAAGGGTAATGCTACCAAATACTAACACAATCTATCAATCAACTAAAAATCTGATATATTAATAAATATAAACAACTAAAATAAATTACTAAATTAATAAATAAAAAACTACACACACCTTCTCATGTGCTGCCCTCTGCACTGGGTCGTGTGGGTGCAAAACCTGCAGCCTGCAAATTTCACACATGTCGCCATGAAGATACGGACACGTATCGCCATAGTGACATTGGCTCCCCGCCGCAAAAGGGCAAAGCAGGGCCTGATGGGCTATATCAGGGAACGGGCTGGCGGTGGCTGAACTCTCCAGTCCTGAGCGGATGGCTTCCAGGTAGCTATGAGGTTTGACCTGAGAGGCATCTCTGTAATCCCAGCAATCCAGAAGCTCTGCACTTTCTCCGCTGTACGGCTGCCCTCGACTGTCACTGGCCAAAGCTACAGGATGAGAGTGTAAGAATGGCAGGATTATTAAACAGAGACAGTCCAATAAAAACGGCATTTAAGGACAAGATATGGTCATGATGTACACAGTCATTGGTTTGAGTATGATTGATGATTGGGTTTTCACTGGTTATTGTTTTTTTTAAAAAAAGCATCACAATGGTTTAAATGAGTCTTAGATTTTATATGGGCTGTGTGAACTCTCTGGAAGTGAAAAAATAATACCATTTCCTTCTGTCTTCCGCAGTGTTAGTGTGTCATATATTTATATCTACATTTACTGCTTCCTATCGGACACACCATTTAATAACTGGGTTAGTTAGTAAAAAGCTTTATAAAAGTTCTCTTAAAAAAAAAAAAAGATGATATTTTTTAGAATAAAGTCAAATCAAATAATATTATCTCCAATATAATGCATACAAATCAAAACAGAGAAATCCAGAGAGACTTAGAAATACCATATCGATGAACAATACAGGGTACAGGTGTAAAAAATAAATATATGTGTATATATATATATATATATATATATATATATATATATATATATATATATATATATATATAAATATAAGTACAATGATCCAGTCTACCTCTGTCTCTTAACACAATAGGTTTCTTTGTGATTCTTGTGGTGCTTGGTGGAGGTGGAGGTCCAGGTCCCGTAGAGGGCAGGACAGACGCTCCTGCAGTACTGGCTCTGTTTGAGTGATCCACAGGAGGTCCAGCTCCACGGCCACCCGGCTTGATGTGGTCGTACCTGAAACACAAACAAGCCTTTAATCGGGGAGGAATAATAACAAACCTATCACATGTTATATATAAATTCTCAACCTACAGCAATTTCAACAATTACCTGCACCGATCACCATAAGCGCATACACCTTTCTGATAAAATTTACATATTGTTGAAGGTTTGCTGGTTAGCAGATCATGTGAGAACATGCACCTGTTCCCCTCTCGACAAACACCATGGAGAAAGTATCTGCAAAAAAAAAAAGTAGAGAATGAAAAAGAGAGAATAATATGTGATCACGTTATAATAGAAATAAATACATAATGAAATGTCCAGAGTTTATAAAAGTAGGTAACCAGGGGTAACACAGCGCGACTCATCCCAAATAGCTCCCTAGCAGAAATATAGGCCACTACAAAGTCTCATACCCTACATAGTGCACTATTATAGGGAGGACAGAGCAATTTGACATTCAGCTGAACGGCTATAACGAACAAATATCTCACGCGTTGTTTAACTTGTTTATTTCCATTCTGTCATGGCGCTACAGAGGATCGTTATTCCGCGTTTTCGTTGCTAAGGAGTGAGCAAACAAAGCAAACTCTCCGAGAAACCCTCGCAAGTCACCGAGCTAACACTGCACCATTTTTGTTTAACGTCAAAGTCAAACGTGATTCCATCCCCGTCGCGTAACACTCGTAATTGGTTTATATTTTTGCGGATAGCGCTCCGGGTGGTTTGTACAGTTTTACCTGCAGGTGACTTGCTTTGTTGACATGTTTCATTTCATATATACGCAGTTTATATTTTTCTTCCTGTTCTCGTACGTTATTTGTGCGACCTCTAATTGCTGCCGACTGCAACAGCAAATGCGCTGTGGGTTCCGCACCGTTTAACGCCGAGCACAGTACTTATTGTTTACCGATAATCATGCCATTGATATTCAGTATATTATAGCAATTATTTCTAGATTTAAGCAAACATTCTATTTTTTAATCAGTGTGTTGGTGTTTGTGCAATGATGTGTGTCACTACATATACTGTCCCGAATGCACGCTTAAGACGCTTGGGTATATGATGTGAGCAAGAAACCCAATGAACACAATTTATTAAATCTCTTTTCATGCATACATCATCACTAGCAGAAGCATCGATATTAATCTCATAATATAAAATGACCATGGGTTTTCCGTGCATTTCTTCGTGAATTATGATCATTAAGAAATTAAGGAAAAGTGTGTTTATGTGCAAATTCTACAAGAAAGAAAATGCAAAAGTATAAATGGTTCATGAAAAAGTTTTGAACTGTTTCAGCTGACCTTTCCTCACAATGTCCAGTTTTTCTTGAAATGTCCGTCTTTGTAAGTGTATCTGTGACCAAATAAATGTTTTCTCCTGTCAGCCACTGAGGAATGAAAAAAACAGCTTTTCAATCCACATGAATATATTTGATTTTGAGCACTCATCAGCAGATGCAGTTTGATAGCTGTCTAGTGCGCTCTTTGACCATCCAATCAAAGGACGTGAAAATGCTGAAGTGTTTAGATGCCTTCTAGGTGGACTTGGAGTAAGAAAGTTGGAATGTGATCAGTTAAAGGAGAAGGTTCAAGCAACATAGATTTGAATTATTAGGACGCCTGTAGAGTTTACAGTGCTGGATTTACAGCAGCACCCTTTGACCCTGGTTTGAAACTCAAAAAAATTTTAAAACATAATTCAGTGATTGTGATGCAATTTAGACCAGCTCAGAAGGCCTTGGTGACCCTGACGGCCCACCACTGGATCATCAAAATATTGAAAATATAATCGGGACTATCAGTTTTTTTCAATCTAATTCTTCTGGTCGTAACAGAAGAATAGGACATCCAGATATTCCAGAGAGATTGTTTCTTCCCCATACATTGTGTCCTATTGGAATGGCTGCATTGTTAACATTCTATGGAAAAAAGTGTTGACTGCATTCTGAATACTTACTTACCAGGATAATTCAATTCAATACATTTTTATTTGTATAGCGCTTTTAACAATAAACATTTTCTCAAAGCAGCTTTACACAGATAATGTAGTGATAAAGAATGAATAAGATGTTCTTTATAAGTGTAAGTCCGTCCCTAATGAGCGAGCCGCTGGCAACTGTGGCAAGGAATAACTCCCTGAGATGGAATAAGGAAGAAACCTTGAGAGGAACCAGACTCAAGAGGGAACCCATCCTCATCTGGGTTGCACTGAATGTCCATCTATAAGGATGTATCTTTTAAAATAACTAATCTCCTCTATCCTGGCAAGCTTTATTTAAAAATAGGATATTTCTGGACAGTAATTCTTTTTTTTTTTTTTTTTTTGTGGTGGTGAGGATGAATCTGGTTTTTTTTTTTATCTCTTCTGGAAATGTGCACATACAGCTTTGCTCTGGGTAGATTTTTGCATTCACAAATAACTTAAATAGACAATCTTTTTTTGAGAAATTTATTTATCTTACAAGCTACATTCTTTTTAATACAAAATGTAAATTTTAGTGTCCTAAGACTAAAATGTACCAGGACACTCTGACTACTTTAAGCAACACTAAATATCTTAAGACCATAAGCCTTTCTTTTTTTTTTTTTTTTTTTTTTTTTTTTTTTTTTTTTTTTTACAGTTTTGTGTGTCGTGGCCAATTATTATCAACAGCAACAATCCAATAACAAAGTTGCAATATCCAGTAATCACGTTTATTTAGTTTAGGGTCCAGGGCGAATAAAATTTACTAAAAAGTAGAATGTAATTTACGTATGGGCCCTTACTGACTCTCTATAATGTGTTGATTATATTCACCCATTAAGCACTTCCTTTAATATACTGACTTTGCTGGGTACCACTAAAATATATCTTATATATGACAGAAACACAAGATAATGAAAAAGTTAAACAAGCACCATATATGTAAGTTTGGTTTCTATTATATACCACTGACATTGTTGGGTATGTTTTGGAGTTAATAAAAAAAAAGTGGTGTTTTGTTGTTGACTTTATTCCAAATCCTTCACTACATACAGCTATACCTGGTGTTAAAATGACGACATGACAGGAAGTGTGTTATGAAGTAATAGCCTTCTGTTTTTTTGTTGTTGTTGTAGTACACTACACCTGGCCAGTAGGGGGTCGCTTAGGACGCAGCCTGGTTTTGACCGGTGTGCGCTTGGAATGGAGGAAACTATAGTTAAATTTAGACATTGCGGGAAAGATATTTATAGTTTTTCCAAACAGCAAAATGTGTGTCCTGTTTGTCATGATCATCTCATCCTTCGAATTTTAGACGCACCGGTGGCTCTTCCGTCTCCTTTCACAAACGGCCATCAAACTCACTGCTCGTTTCTTATAGGAGGTACTGAAGGCCCGTGGTGTTTAAAGTAAGTTTTAACTCGTAGATCATCGTAATTCAGTAAATATAGTGGTAGTTGTACACACTTGACTAAGTTTTTTTTTCTTCTTCCGGTTTAAGTGAATGGAGCGAGACGGAGTTACATGTTGGACTTTCCGACTCAACAGGTAGAAAGCGCGCGCTCCAGCACCTCCAGTGTCTCTCGTTCTCGTGCTCGAAAACCGTATTCGAACATGCGGGATGATGTCATAAACATAATAACATTCATTGCATCGTCACTGAACATTTTGACTGCTTCCTATCTTACACAACATTTGATAACTGGGTTAGTCAGAATATAGTAAAATCAAATAATATTATCTCCAATATAATGCATACAAATCAAAACAGAGAAATCCAGAGAGACTTAGAAATACCACATCGATGAACAATACAGGGTAAAGGTGTAAAAAAAAAAATATATGTATATATAAGCTAAATTTGAGTGTCTAAAATTTAAAATGACGTAAAATTATATAACAAAATTTTGAGCAAATGGAGACCAATGATTGGTTGTTCAGGGGAAATGGTGAACTGTGATTGATTATTAAGGAAACATTTTTATCAATGATTTGTTAGGGAAAATGTAGATCATTGATTGGTTATTGTGGAAAATAGTGATGATTAGTTATGGGGAAATTGTGAACCATGATTGGTTATTAGGGGAAATGTTAATGAGTGATCGGTAGTTGGGGAACATGGTGATCAATAACTGTTAATTGTGGAACATGGTGATCGGTGATTGGTTTTTGGGAAACAGTGGTGGTCAGTAATTGATTTCTGGGAAACAGTGGTGATCAGTGATTGGTTTCTGGAAAACAGTGGTGATCATTAATTGGTTGTTGGGGACAGTGGTTGATCTAATTGCAGGAATTAGACACTGGTGGTAAACCCAAAAATAACTTGTATAAGTTGGAAAAACTATATAAGACTATTATATATATGAATTGTACTTATGCAAATAACTAATAACCAGTACAGTGTTTGCCCTCTAGGTTTAGTATATAACTACACACTGTCAGGAGTTCAGAGGGATGAACACGGATGGGAGCAGTGTGTGTCTATCCAACTGGTTCCACCATATAGAGAAGACCTAAAACAGTTATGGGATAAAGAACTGAGCCATTTTTCATCTCTTCCAGCATGGACTCCAGAACGGTGGGTGATAAAAGTCTTACACACCCTTATGATATAACAGGTTTTCAAAATATAAAAACAGAAATAAATGTAAGAATGTTACTTTTTTAATGTGATCTTCCAACAAACAAAAATAATTAGGAACATTTTTAATAAAAAAAAAAAAGACTACCACAGTTTGATTGCATGATTGCATTTCTATTACAGCATTAAGTCTTTGAAATAAGTCTCTATTAACCTCACACATCTAATTCTTTGGAATTTTATCCAACTCTTCTTTGCATAATAATTCAAGTTTCTTCAAATTTTGAGGGGATTTTTTGTGTACGGCTCTTTTTAGGTCATTCCATAGGTTTTGAATGGGATTGAGGTTTGGGCTCTGGCTGGGATATTCCAGGACTTTGATTATCTATTTTTGAAGTTTCCTTTGTTGATTTCGATGTGTGCTTTGGGTCATGTTGAAATATAAAATTCCTCTTCATTTTCAGCTTTTTGAAAGAGGACAGAAGGTTTTGTGCCAAAATATCTTGATATTTAGAGCTATTAATTTTCCCATCTGCTGTATCTCGACAAGTGCCCCTGCCACAGCTGAGGAGAAGAAGCCTCAAAGCATATTACTACTCCAACCATGCTTCACTGTCGGTATGGGAGAGTCTTCAGAGGGTCATCCTGATCTTTGCAATGTTTCTGTGGTGCCACATTTCCTCTACTTATTGATGATGGTTTGGACAGTGTTAAATCCCTCATCTGATTTGTACCTTTTAAACAATTAAGTCTCGCAGTTTCTTTGGCAACTTTTTGTGGCCCATGGCTCTGAATAGAACACAACCCTAAACATTCAAGCAAATACTACAGCAACAGTTTGCTTTTATCTAGTTTTACTCAGAATCACTTTAATTGTTGGCAAGTGAATGCCATTAAGCTACAGGTCTAATTCTGAATGTGGCTGTTTAACTACCCAATCATGGCCCTATTATGAAAATGTGTGCACCCTTATGCAATCACAGTGTTGTAGGTTTTTTGTATTTAAAATATTCCCAATTATTACATTATGTCCTGAGATAAATAATAAGCATTTCATTGTTTATTTTTATGTGCACATAAGAACTTGTTTCAAAGGAGATGTGTAAAATAATAATGGACTGCTGTTATAAGATAATAGTTAACAATTGGGTGAAATTGATAATTTTCCAGTAATTGCACACGCTGAAGTGATTTTTACCCTTAATCCACTATAGTCCACTATGATACATTGTATGCTTTACCATTCTCTTAACAGATCATCAGATTGGGTCATTCCCTTAGCCTTTTCCTCTCTTCCTTAAAGCCTAAAGGGACCTTTAAAAAAACAAAATAAACTATTACAAAGGGATTACACTGGAAGCTCCCTCCAAAAAAGACAAAATATATATGTCAGGACAGAAAATCTTATCTTACCATATCAACAATTACAGGTTTTTTTTTTTTTTGTTTTTTTTTTTTGTTATGTTCAACTTTGGCTGGACAAATGTTGGTAGCATAGAAACAATAACAAATTAGAATAAATGCACTAATATAAAGCTGTGCTGCAGAATGTTTTAAAAGCAGCTGTTAGTAAAAAAAAAAAAAAAAAAAAAGCAAACAAATATTTAATAACATAGTTTGACCAAACCGCACTCAACATTGCGGTGGTATAAAATGGATTTATGTTAATAAAAAATGGATAAAAAAATGAACGTAATTTTTTTTTTCTTTTTTTGCGTTTCAAGATTCCATGAGGAGAGGGAGTTTGGCTCGTGTTGCTACGGTTTCACCCTGACATTCATAAACCACATGAGATCACTGGACAGTAAGGCCCCTCTCAGCAGAAATGAGTTCACCAGTGCTTACATTTTATCCAGAATGAAACATGCCTCTATGTATATCAGGGCGTATGAAGAAATATCACAAAATAAATTTTACATTGTTGATAAATAAGGTCTTGTTTTTCAGCTAATTGTTTTCTTCTTTTTTCACTGTCACCTGTGCAATAAATAATAATGTTTTAATTATTATTTTCTGGCAGTCATTTCAATATGAAATCACCTTTCATTTGCAATGTTCTTACTACTCATGTATACTGAATTGGAAATTTCCCTTCAAGTAATCCACATTTTAATTTGGACGGATGTCTTTTGCTTAGAAAAATACTAATAAAACGTTAAAATGACTAACAGTATACAGTATATGTAGTTTTTGAGTTCTTGTTAGACAGAAGGGGGCAGTAATGATTGTCTGTCTTTCTTAACCTCCTCTAACTTTTAGTTTAGATATTGGTTTTCTACAGAAAGTACGTCTAGACAGGCCATATCATTAAACCTACATGTCTAATATTGTGTAGGTTCCCCTTGTGCTATTGAGGAATGGACTTCACAAGACCTCTGAAGGTGTAATATGGTATCTGGCACCAAGATGTTAGATGCAGAACCATTAATACTGTAAATTGCGAGGTGGAGCGCCCATGGATTAGACTTGTTCATTCAGAAAATCTCACAGATGCTTGATCGGTTTGTGATCTGGTTAATTTGCAAGCCAGGAACACAACATGAGCTCTTCATGTTCCTCAAAACAATCCTGAACAATGTTTTGTAGTGTTGCAGGGTGCGTTACTTTGCCACTGTATTAGGGAATTCCTTGCCATTAACAGGTGTACTTAGTCTGCAGCAATGTTTAGGTAGGTGATGCATGTCAAAGTAACATACTAATGAAGGCCGGGACCCAAGGTTTCCAAGCAGGTCATTGTTAAAAGCGTCATATTGTGTCTGCCTTGTTTTCATTAATCAGACCATGATACCATTTGCTCATTGCTCCATGGTCCAGTTCTGATGATCACTTGCCTGTTGAAAATGCTTTTAGTGGTCAGTATTGGCACTCTGTGGCTACATAGCCTCATACGCACTATGCTGATAACTGGCATTACCTGTTTCAGCAAATTGAGCTAGAGGAGCTTTTCTGTGGCATCACAGAAGTTTTGAAGATAGTCTGACCCAGTTGTGTAGCCATCATAATTTGGCCCTTGTCAGATCTCAGATCACAGAACATAAAACATAAAATGTAACAACAAATATTAATAATAGAGTAACTAATTACCTTAGTTTTACCTGAGACTTAGTTATTATTATGATTTATATTTCTCAAAGGACTTCATGGTAATCATGTTTTCATGATTAATGAATAGCAAACACATGGTGTGTGTGTGTGTGTGTGTGTGTGTGTGTGTGTGTGTGTGTGTGTGTGTGTGTGTGTGTGTGTGTGTATAAGATGTGCTTTGCTATTGTGCAGACTTCTTTTACAACGGAACATGCGTACTGTTCATTAGGCAATGACTTCTATTGTATGTGCTTTGTAAGATGAAACTGGCATGTAAAAGGATGCCAGCTCCTCCACATTCACAACAAACTGACTAACAATTACAATGAACTTAGAACAGTTAATATGACGGTACTTCTTCGGATACATCTCGTGAGTTCGAATTGTTGCAGAAACAAACAATGCTAATTAAAATGGTCATGTACTGTAATATAAACTGCTTTTCATTTTTATTAAATATAAACAATAGTTTCTACATTTTTAGTCTAAATCAACATGCTTCAATAGAATAAAAAAAAAAAAAAGGTTTGAATTAGGCTGTATCCCAGTTTTTTAATGGTATTCCATATAGTAATATTTTTTTATTTTTTGCTTGGGTGTACATTTAATATACATTATATGTTTTATATGTTTTTTTTTTTTTTTTAACATCTCATTACCCCATAACCTCCACTCTTCTGGGAAGATGTTCCACTATATTTAGCAATGTGGATGTTTGTTCTCATTCAGCTACATGGAATTAGTAACGTCAGATACTGATGTATGGTGAAGAGGTCTGGGGTGCAGTCAGCATTTCAATTCATCCCAAAGGTGTTTAATAAGGATGAGCTCAGAGCTCTATAGCAGGCTACTAAAGATCTTCTAATCCAAGCCATTTAAAGCATATCTTCATGGAACTGGCTTTGTATGGCACAGGAGCATTGTATGCTGCAACAGGTTTGGGTCTCCTATTTATTTCATTTAAATTATGAGGTCTATCAAATTTGAAGTTTATTAGTTTTCATGTAATAAATATCACATTACATGGACAGAGGTTTTTGGATAATATACCATATTATATACCATAATTTTTTGCCATCTTTTTTTTTTACCTTGCATTCAGACAGAATATGATATGGACCATACAGCACCCCACAGTTTGATATACTGAAATACACCAACTAGGCATAACATTACAACCATATAACATTATGACTAATGAAGTGCATAATACTGATTATCTTTTCATCATAGCACCTGTTAGTGAGTGGGATATATTAGGCAGCAAGTGAACATTTTGTCCTTAAAGTTGATGTGTTGGACGCAGAAGAAATGGACAAGCTTGTTTGCTGCTATATGTGTAAAGGTATTTATACACTTATTTATGCCTGGCATAGCAATTTCCTTAATAAATCTGTATATAAACCAAATGCAAATTCATAAAATGTGTTAATTAAAATGGTCATATCCACACCAGAATCTGCACTGAACTCCTCTTCCCACAAAACACAGACACCAGCTACAACACCCACTCCGTCTTTGCAGCCTGACAGAAATAATAGAGTGCATTCTTATTTTAGAGAAATCTATGTGAAATATTGATTTCTGGATTTGTGTTTTATGGATTTTGTGCTGATAGAAAGTAACAATTTATTTACTTGTCCAAACAATAAAGATAAATATATAAACTTCAAAAGTCTTTCTTCTGATGTCTTTACACAAAAAAAATTGAGAATGATCTAAAAAACTGATTTAGGGCTTGTTATAAATTTAGTTGGTATTCATATTTCATTAAATGATTTTATTAGATAATGCAACAGCTACAGAAAGTCTTAATTCCTTTAGAAATGTTTGCTCAGAAACATCTATCCATCCAGCCATCTTCTTTGATTTTCTTTTGTTCTTTCTTATATACAGTGAGGAAAATAAGTATTTGAACACCCTGCTATTTTGCAAGTTCTCCCACTTAGAAATCATGGAGGGGTCTGAAATTGTCATCGTAGGTGCATGTCCACTGTGAGAGACATAATCTAAAAAAAAAAATCCAGAAATCACAATGTATGATTTTTTTACTATTTATTTGTATGATACAGCTCCAAATAAGTATTTGAACATCTGTCTATCAGCTAGAATTCTGCCCCTCAAAGACCTGTTAGTCTGCCTTTAAAATGTCCACCTCCACTACATTTATTATCCTAAATTAGATGCACCTGTTTGAGGTCGTTAGCTGCATAAAGACACCTGTCCACCCCATACAATCAGTAAGAATCCAACTACTAACATGGCCAAGACCAAAGAGCTGTCCAAAGACACTAGAGACAAAATTGTACACCTCCACAAGGCTGGAAAGGGCTACAGGGAAATTGCCAAGCAGCTTGGTGAAAAAATGTCCACTGTTGAAGCAATCATTAGAAAATGGAAGAAGCTAAACATGACTGTCAATCTCCCTCGGACTGGGGCTCCATGCAAGATCTCACCTCGTGGGGTCTCAATGATCCTAAGGAAGGTGAGAAATCAGCCCAGAACTACACGGGAGGAGCTGGTCAATGACCTGAAAAGAGCTGGGACCACCGTTTCCAAGGTTACTGTTGGTAATACACTAAGACGTCATGGTTTGAAATCATGCATGGCACAGAAGGTTCCCCTGCTTAAACCAGCACATGTCCAGGCACACCTTAAGTTTGCCAATGACCATTTGGATGATCCAGAGGAGTCATTGGAGAAAGTCATGTGGTCAGATGAGACCAAAATAGAACTTTTGGGTCATAATTCTACTAAACGTGTTTGGAGGAAGAAGAATGATGAGTAATGGTACTCATCATTCTTCTTCCTCCAAGAACGACCCAAGAACACCATCCCTACTGTGAAGCATGGGGGTGGTAGCATCATGCTTTGGGGGTGTTTTTCTGCACATGGGACAGGGGGACTGCACTGTATTAAGGAGAGGATGACCGGGGCCATGTATTGCGAGGTTTTGGGGAACAACCTCCTTCCCTCAGTTAGAGCATTGAAGATGGGTCGAGGCTGGGTCTTCCAACATGACAATGACCTGAAGCCCACAGCCAGGATAACCAAGGAGTGGCTCTGTAAGAAGCATATCAAGGTTCTGGCGTGGCCTAGCCAGTCTCCAGACCTAAACCCAATAGAGAATCTTTGGAGGGAGCTCAAACTCTGTGTTTCTCAGCGACAGGCCAGAAACCTGACTGATCTAGAGAAGATCTGTGTGGAGGAGTGGGCCAAAATCCCTCCTGCAGTGTGTGCAAACCTGGTGAAAAACTACAGGAAACGTTTGACCTCTGTAATTGCAAACAAAGGCTACTGTACCAAATATTAACATTGACTTTCTCAGGTGTTCAAATACTTATTTGCAGCTGTATCATACAAATAAATAGTAAAAAAATCATACATTGTGATTTCTGGATTTTTTTGTGGACATGCACCTACGATGACAATTTCAGACCCCTCCATGACTTCTAAGTGGGAGAACATGCAAAATAGCAGGGTGTTCAAATACTTATTTTCCTCACTGTAAATGTTTCCTACAAACTTTTTCTTTCATTCTTTCTTTCTTTAATAAACTTATTTAAATATAAACAGGAAAGTATGGTGATAATGCAATGCAAGTACACGAGGCTCTGCTTCTAAAGAAAATTGAGCATTAAATGCTAATGACAGGTTGCTTTGCCGACAGCACTGTTCCACAGGTGTAAGGTTGGGTGCAATTCGATAGGCGTGGTACAAATGATCAGTAGACGTCAGACTGCTGAAGTGCACCTGTTGGCCTCCATTTCTGCAGTGCTCAGGTGGCCAGAATGAAAAACGAGTGTGTTGAAAGCAGAGGCGAGCAGTTCAGATGCTCGTCGTCAATGGATAAGAGCGTGATCAAATTCAGTCACTGTGGCAAAGATATTTTTTGTTTCTTTGTGCCAGAGGAATGCCCCGAGTGTGGCATGGGTTTCAGTGGGAGAAGGCTGGAGGAGGCTCCCATCAGCATCCCTAATCCCTTCACCAATGGCCACAAAACACCCTGTGCTTTCCTCATTGCTCCAGCTGAGGAGAACACACTCAGGTACAAGACAATAGGCCTGTCTGTTTGTCTCTCTTTACTTGTATACTTTTTTTTTTCTGTTCTTTGTTTTCTGTGTGTTCTCTGTATATATATATATATATAGGGGGAGTGGCAGCTCCAGCGGTTAAGGCGCTGGGTTGCCGATCGGAAGGTCTGGGGTTCGAGCCCCGGTATCGCCAAGCTGCCACTCTTGGGCCCTTGAGCAAGGCCCTTAACCCTCTATGCTCCGGGGGTCCCTTATGAGGGAAATATCAAGGTCCGTGACGTCGGAGTGACGTAGGGGCCGCCTTCCCGTGGGCTCACCACCTGCAGGAGGGACCGTAAGGGACGGTGCCGTGAGGACTGGGCAGCAGTCGAAGGCGGGGGCCTGCTTAGACTGCTGCCCCCGCGACCCGAATTACGGATAAGCGGGAGAAAATGAATGAATGAATATATATATATATATATATATATATATATATATATATATATATATATATATATATGTGTGGATCCAACCTTTTTTGTTTATTTATGGAATAATTTGAATTTAACATTGACAGAGAATATGATGGTGGATCAGATCTTCACACTGGAATTACTGACACAAATGGTAAGTGGTGATTTGCTATAACATCTAAACCAAACATGACATACAGATCATATGTTAACGATATTATATTAATAAGATGACAAGTCTTTTTACCTGCACCGTCATCATTCTGTGGCTTATGACAGACCCTGGTCTTTATAACATGTTGCATGTGCATTAACGTCTTTGGGCGTTAATCCAGTTCTGCCTTTCTAACAAATAGGTTGGCACCACTCTACAACCCCAATCCCAAAAATATGGGGACACGGTGTATATTGCAGTTAAAAACAGAATGCAACGGTTAGCAAATCTTATGTAACCAGATTTTATTGACAATAAAACATATAAAATGTTTCAACTAAGGAAATGTACCATTTTAAGGAAAAGATAAGGAAAATTTGATGGCTACAACATTTCTCTAAAATGTTGGGACGGACATAAGTGTTATTAAAATTAAACAGTTGGAGAAACAATTTGCAACTAATTAGGCATTATGTCTTTATTTACATTTTGCACAGTGTCCCTACCTTTTTGGAATTGAGGTTTTACATTTTGTTGTAAAGTGGATGTTTCTAAACTTATATATATATATATATATATATAATAGCAGCTATAATGTCATTTCTTTACTCGTCTTAAAAATAGAAATTCATATTAATCTACAAGTCTCTGTGAATGAGCAGTTACTATTAAAAAGAGAATGTTTTAGACGAAGTGCATTAGCTTTAGTTTGATTAATATTCTAGCCAACACTGCTGTTATAGGTAACATTATAGAAAGGTAATTGTCACTTTCAGACTAATCAGAATTCAAAAAACAGTGCAATGTCTAAACTTTATATTTATGTTGCTGTTTAATGATGTGCGAGAAGATTGTGTAATCTCAACTTGTAGTTTGCACAGAGCTGATAAAAATAGAATTCAAAAATTAAAATAGCAGCATGTAACCTTCTTTTTCTTTATTGTTGTGAAGGTATTGCGTATAACTACACCAAGTCTGGCGTTCGGAGAGACTGTGAGGGCTGGGAACACTGCATCAGCATCAGGTTAGTCCAGCCTGACATGTACAATCTCATCAATCAGTGGGATCAGTACCTGGAGAAATTCTCCTCAGCCCAGATGTGGGATCCACTCTGGAAAAGGTAGATACAATCGTTACAAGAATTCTTAAAAACTCTTTTTTGCTTGCAAGTGTATCAACAATGTAGTATAGTAAGATATTTTTCTTACTTCTGTCTCTGCTCTGGTTTATTGACACCCCCCTATACCCCACTTTGTTTCAGCTTTAATGAGGAGAACCACAACTGCTACAGCTACACACTGATGTTTATAAACTGTGTGCTGGCCATGCAATCCAAACGAGCACTCAGCAAAGACGAGTTTACGCAAACTTTCATTTTGCCACGCATTAAACGGGCGGCCAAGTACACAATGCTGTGTCAGGAGATTACACATAACCACTTTTATATTGTGGACAGTCCAAAGAGAGACTCACAGAAAGAACAGGATGATGAAGATAAAGACGAGAAAAGCAACTCATGATTTGTGTCCATGTCAGTTAAACTCTTCTGCTTAACAGTGTTAAGTGTTTATCGCTCTAGAATAAGAGAAGAAATTATGCACCTTAAAACTATAACTTTGTAATAATGATATTGTTTGAATCTTACAAAATTCTATTACTGTCAAAAGAGTCATATCAGAACCCTGCTACTGGATCTTTTATCTTTAATAAAGAGTCATAAAATCAGTACTTTTGATTCTTGAGTGAATTCTCGGTGCTTTTACTTAACAAATAAGATACAAGAGAATCACATTTAATTGATGCAATTCAATATTCTATGCTCCTGCACATCATACCCTTTTGAAGGCCATACCCTTTTGTTTTATTGTTGCAGACACACAGTGAGATTATCTCACACTTGTGTTATGGGAATCACACTTGTGGTTCCATGACAGGTTCTTATTTAACACAATTTATAAAAGGGAAATAGGAGTTTAAGTAGTAAGATGTTGTATCTTACGATGTTGGACTTCAGATCAGAAGATCGTAAGTTTGAATCCAAGCACCACTGAGCTAAAGATATTCAATAAAAATCCTCTATGGATCCACTCCGAATCCTTAAAAATGTGCTTGGGTACTGCAACAAGGTAAAACATATTTTGTTACTGTCCACCACCAGTCACAACTTCTACAAGGTACCATTTTTTTTTTTCTAGTGAACACTACATTGCACTCTATAAACTAACCATGCAATCACGCTAGCACTGCTCCTATTAGCATTTACAGATGTGGCCTGTCCACAGGGAAATAAAGAAACACACAGTCATATAATTGACACATATTTCATTACATGATTTCTAATATTTTTCTGCAACAATCACAATGATTGTTAATCTGGTGTAGCCCAGAACTAAAGCTCTGAAAAGAGAGATGTGACAGTTACATGCTGAGCCAGCGATTGGGATTTGTAGCTTTACTGCCTCAAAATAATAATAAATATTTGTTATTATTGTCAGAAAGATGAATTGCTATTCTGCTAATTAGTGCCAGTGCAAGCCAATGAGGTTATAAAACACTGGTGCTTGCATCTGCAATGATGATGTGCTCATATTTATTGAATACATAGGTGACTAGAAAAGTGAACTATGGAAAATCATAGACATTTTGCGCCTTAGCTCACAGCATTATGTTATAAACCACCAAGCCACCAGTGCTGCAGTTTGCCAAAAAAACAAAAAATAAAATGCACTGAATCAGGGCTCTATTATCATCCCAAATTAGAAGCAAAAAAAGCCATTTTCCTTTCGATTGTCTACAGTTTCAGATGTTACTGCATTAGTGTTACGCAAAGAAACAAACCGACATGTGAGAAATCTGCATTACAGGAAGTGCAAAGAAGCTTTATTAAGACTCGAGCATAAATCACATCTAGATTTCTTCTTGTTCTGTTCGTTCTCTTGATGATATCCATCTGCTCACAATAATCTCCTGAAATAAAAAAAAAAGAACCCCAATGCAGTCAAAACTCAGCTAAATGATCTACATACATATTTGTACGGTATGTATGTAAAAAAAAAAAAAAAAAAGCTACATACTGTACATATTTGCAATTGCCTGACCTGAATTTTGAGCCGTTTCAGGCAGTCTGGTGAGGAGATGTCCTCTCCGGTCAAACCCGACGGCACGATGACGTAGCCAACCATCAGCTCCTGCATGTAGAACATGAACACAACAATGTGTTAACGTGATATACAAGTTAATAACTGCTCAGAAATAGGAAATAGAGAACATAAGTGTTTACTTTAGAGACATTGGCAGTGGTTCGACTCAGAGCAGCTAAAGATCTCCAGGTAAACGGCCTCAGAGCAGCACCATGGAATGACTCGTCTACTCTCTCCACTGCCACAGAGTAGCTACACACCAAGAGCAGAGGTGTAATATACAGTGAGGAAAATAAGTATTTGAACACCCTGCTATTTTGCAAGTTCTCTCACTTAGAAATCATGGAGGGGTCTGAAATTTTCATCGTAGGTGCATGTCCACTGTGAGAGACATAATCTAAAAAAAAAAATCCAGAAATCACAATATATGATTTTTTAACAATTTATTTGTATGATACAGCTGCAAATAAGTATTTGAACACCTGTCTATCAGCTAGAATTCTGACCCTCAAAGACCTGTTAGTCTGCCTTTAAAATGTCCACCTCCACTACATTTATTATCCTAAATTAGATGCACCTGTTTGAGGTCGTTAGCTGCATAAAGACACCTGTCCACCCCATACAATCAGTAAGAATCCAACTACTAACGTGGCCAAGACCAAAGAGCTGTCCAAAGACACTAGAGACAAAATTGTACACCTCCACAAGGCTGGAAAGGGCTACGGGGAAATTGCCAAGCAGCTCGGTGAAAAAAGGTCCACTGTTGGAGCAATCATTAAAAAATGGAAAAAGCTAAACATGACTGTCAATCTCCCTCGGACTGGGGCTCCATGCAAGATCTCACCTCGTGGGGTCTCAATGATCCTAAGGAAGGTGAGAAATCAACCCAGAACTACACGGGAGGAGCTGGTCAATGACCTGAAAAGAGCTGAGACCACCGTTTCCAAGGTTACTGATGGTAATACACTAAGACGTCATGGTTTGAAATCATGCATGGCAAGGAAGGTTCCCCTGCTTAAACCAGCATATGTCCAGGCACGTCTTAAGTTTGCCAATGACCATTTGGATGATCCAGAGGAGTCATGGGAGAAAGTCATGTGGTCAGATGCGACCAAAATAGAACTTTTGGGTCATAATTTCACTAAACGTGTTTGGAGGAAGAAGAATGATGAGTACCATCCCAAGAACACCATCACTACTGTGAAGCATGGGGGTGGTAGCATCATGCTTTGGGGGTGTTTTTCTGCACATGGGACAGGGCGACTGCACTGTATTAAGGAGAGGATGACCGGGGCCATGTATTGCGAGATTTTGGGGAACAACCTCCTTCCCTCAGTTAAAGCATTGAAGATGGGGCAAGGCTGGGTCTTCCAACATGACAATGACCCGAAGCACACAGCCAGGATAACCAAGGAGTGGCTCTGTAAGAAGCATATCAAGGTTCTGGCGTGGCCTAGCCAGTCTCCAGACCTAAACCCAATAGAGAATCTTTGGAGGGAGCGCAAACTCCGTGTTCCTCAGTGACAGGATATAAACCTGACTGATCTAGAGAAGATCTGTGTGGAGGAGTGGGCCAAAATCCCTCCTGCAGTGTGTGCAAACCTGATGAAAAACTACAGGAAACGTTTGACCTCAAACAAAGGCTACTGTACCAAATATTAACATTGACTTTCTCAGGTGTTCAAATACTTATTTGCAGCTGTATCATACAAATAAATAGTTAAAAAATCATACATTGTGATTTCTGGATTTTTTTTTAGATTATGTCTCTCACAGTGGACATGCACCTACGATGACAATTTCAGACCCCTCCATGATTTCTAAGTGGGAGAACTTGCAAAATAGCAGGGTGTTCAAATACTTATTTTCCTCACTGTAAATACACACCTATGTACTGTGTATATATTTAGGAACAGTGAGAAATGGAAGAACATAAAATTACTTAATAAAGTATCAATGTGAGATCCTACAGGTTTCAGGAATTGAGCACCATTATTCCAAAAGTACGTGTGTGTATGCACAGTGATTTCTGTTAAGTACAAAGTGATGTTAGTAATTTGTGGTGTGCATGCATAAAAAGAGAAGTAGAAATTTGCCCCCACCCAAGTCTTCAAATCATTAGATGAAATTTCATTGTAATGGTTTTTGTGCATCGGCTTTTTGTGCATCGTTTTTGTGGACGCACTGTTTTGGAAACGTCAAAATGAACTAGAATCAAATATAACAACTCCAGAAACTGGTTTACCTACACTGCCTACTCTGCTTATAAGGCACATGAAAAATCTTTTTATTTATTCAAAAAATATATATTGTTCAGACAAAATGTTCAGTAGCATCCCTAATAAAATAAAACAACCAGCTTTTCGTTTAACTTGTCATTTAACATTTTTTTTTTTAAATAATAATATTTTGTGATAAAAAGAAAAAATCAATGAAAAAAGGGATTTTATTTGTTACTTAAAGAAACAGAAAACTGCAGCTAAGGCTGTATGTGCAATAGGAGTGTATGATCTCAGAATCACGCTGACCAGCTGGAATAAGCTGAAGATGTTAAAAATGAATGTTGAAGTCTCGCTTATTACAACTTACTATTACAACTTAACTTTTATTATTTTCTTTTTTAATTTTAAGTTTCTAAACCCTAATACGTAAAGATCATACGATTCTAAGTGTGTAAGGGAAAAGTAATTGGTAAAAATCCAAGTGTTTAGTCTCAACAGAGGGACTAGAGATATTTAAGGGGGAAAAGCTAAAGCTTGTGCATGTTATTTTATTAGTAATATTACGGCTCAAAGTACCATAAAGAATATATTTCTGACCTACGATTGATTGAATTTTCACCTATTAAATAAACACATACCAACCTTGCATGATAAAATGGTGGTCCCTTTCGATAGAGCACTGCAGGAAAAAATAAAAAAACGTGTTAAGGAAAATCTCAGAGGAGACGTAACTCTATACTGCTCCTAACATGAGAGTCGTGTGTCACAAACATAGCCGTTCTGGTGCCAGGATTTCAGTTTCTTGCTCCAAATTCAAGGCCAAGAGTCACCACTGCAGACGAAAAGGTAAGGAGATCAAGGAAAGCAATGCTTAGTCTAGCTGAATAATTCACCTGTCATCTAGTTCCACTTACACCTACTGGATATTCTTTCTCTTTGCGAAGAGATGAAGTGGGACACAGTGGAAATGAGGAATAGCTCTTTCCCATGTTAAAAAGCATTGCTGTATGCTGATCCTGGTGTATTTTTTACATGTATCAATTGAAGGTGGTGTGATTGAGCGTCCTTACTTAAATCAGTGCCATACTTAATGCCCGACTTGGGCACCCATCCTTTACTGCGGAAGTAGTGATAGGCTGCGTACGTTATCTCGAAGTTGGGCTGCGCAGAACGAAATATTCTCCAAAGCTGAAGGATGGACAAGGCTTCCTGAAAAACAAACAAATTCTGTTAAGACTACAAGATATGTCTTGTGCCTTGTAGCCAAAATAATCCTGGATTTATTGGCGTTAATCTAAACGTTTATCATTGAGCCAGCTCTTATTGTCTTTCCTGAAGGAAATTTCATGCCTGTGAATTCACAGAAAAATGGCTAACAAAGACTAACAGTGGAATAAGGAGAAGCACTGTGTTAAAGCATTCAACTCAGGGGAAAAGAAACACACACACATTACCATGCTGACAACAAATACCAGCAGATGTGTAGAAACCGAACACTTAGTGATTCATGTATGTCAGTGATATAGGACAGCTTACAGAAATGTTTTTTTTTTTTTTTTTTTTTTTAGTTTAGTAGCACTTTATGCTAGTCAGGGTTGTGGGTGGATCATTTTGGATCCGTGGAAGTGTGTGTGTAAGGTAGGACTATTCTACTGGATGGGATGCCATTCACATTTTCTTGCGCACAGAAAGAAAGTGGGAGACAGAAACTTAAACCCAGAATTAAAGCAGGCAACCTAGAAACATAGAGCTCACTGTGAGACTGCAGGATGCATGACTCCTAAATACTTTTTAAGTTTTTTAAGCCATGTAATTCTGTTTGTGTTTAAAGGGCACAAAGTCTCAAATCCTTACATATTTATGCCTGAAATTATACTTTGAATCACATAAAGTAAATATAGTATATTTAGTATATGAAACTTTTCAACCAACTGACCACAATGTTCTAGATGTAGAAATAAAGTCTTGGTAATGTTAATGGTGTGCATATTTAATAAAAATTGTGAAATTTTCCAATATGTTGCTGCATATTTAACAACAATTTATATATGTATATATATAGTGAGGAAAATAAGTATTTGAACACCCTGCTATTTTGCAAGTTCTCCCACTTAGAAATCATGGAGGGGTCTGAAATTGTCATCGTAGGTGCATGTCCACTGTGAGAGACATAATCTAAAAAAAAAAATCCAGAAATCACAATATATGATTTTTAAACTATTTATTTGTATGATACAGCTGCAAATAAGTATTTGAACACCTGTCTATCAGCTAGAATTCTGACCCTCAAAGACCTGTTAGTCTGCCTTTAAAATGTCCACCTCCACTACATTTATTATCCTAAATTAGATGCACCTGTTTGAGGTCGTTAGCTGCATAAAGACACCTGTCCACCTCATACAATCAGTAAGAATCCAACTACTAACTTGGCCAAGACCAAAGAGCTGTCCAAAGACACTAGAGACAAAATTGTACACCTCCACAAGGCTGGAAAGGGCTACGGGGAAATTGCCAAGCAGCTTGGTGAAAAAAGGTCCACTGTTGGAGCAATCATTAGAAAATGGAAGAAGCTAAACATGACTGTCAATCTCCCTCAGACTGGGGCTCCATGCAAGATCTCACCTCGTGGGGTCTCAATGATCCTAAGGAAGGTGAGAAATCAGCCCAGAACTACACGGGAGGAGCTGGTCAATAACCTGAAAAGAGCTGGGACCACCGTTTCCAAGGTTACAGTTGGTAATACACTAAGACGTCATGGTTTGAAATCATGCATGGCACAGAAGGTTCCCCTGCTTAAACCAGCACATGTCCAGGCACGTCTTAAGTTTGCCAATGACCATTTGGATGATCCAGAGGAGTCATTGGAGAAAGTCATGTGGTCAGATGAGACCAAAATAGAACTTTTGGGTCATAATTCCACTAAACGTGTTTGTAGGAAGAAGAATGATGAGTACCATCCCAAGAACACCATCCCTACTGTGAAGCATGGGGGTGATAGCATCATGCTTTGGGGGTGTTTTTCTGCACATGGGACAGGGCAACTGCACTGTATTAAGGAGAGGATGACCGGGCCATGTATTGCGAGATTTTGGGGAACAACCTCCTTCCCTCAGTTAGAGCATTGAAGATGGGTCGAGGCTGGGTCTTCCAACATGACAATGACCCGAAGCACACAACCAGGATAACCAAGGAGTGGCTCTGTAAGAAGCATATCAAGGTTCTGGTGTGGCCTAGCCAGTCTCCTGACCTAAACCCAATAGAGAATATTTGGAGGAAGCTCAAACTCCGTGTTTCTCAGTGACAGGCCAGAAACCTGACTGATCTAGAGAAGATCTGTGTGGAGGAGTGGGCCAAAATCCCTCCTGCAGTGTGTGCAAACCTCGTGAAAAACTACAGGAAACGTTTGACCTCTGTAATTGCAAACAAAGGCTACTGTACCAAATATTAACATTGACTTTCTCAGGTGTTCAAATACTTATTTGCAGCTGTATCATACAAATAAATAGTTAAAAAATCATACATTGTTATTGCTGGATTTTTTTTTTTAGATTATGTCTCTCACAGTGGACATGCACCTACGATGACAATTTCAGACCCCTCCATGATTTCTAAGTGGGAAAACTTGCAAAATAGCAGGGTGTTCAAATACTTATTTTCCTCACTGTATATATATATATGTATGTATATATATATATATATATATATATATATATATATATATATATATATATACACACACTGTATATATATATATAACACTGTATATTTGATGCACGGCTTTTGCAAGCCAAACACCCGGTGGCTGGGTTGATTTCCTGTCTGTGAACTGAACCTACACAGTGGCCTGTGAGAGACCCATATTTGTAAGTTTGGCTTAAATATAGCTCGTAATATACAGTGTACTACATATAGTTTCTATGCTGTTATATCATCCCTTGTGTAGTGAGCATATGCAGTCAATAGGAAGCCATTTGTAGTATATAGTTTTATATATATATATAGTATAGTTTTAAATATAGTTTATATAGTTATGGTTACAATGTTGCATCATTCTTATGAGAGACTCACTGACAGGAAAATATGAACAATTTATCACCAAAAGACAACAACAGATGTCTTAATGGCATTTGACAAAATTTGCACTAATTGCACCCTGAAATGATGTTAAACGTACCCCTTCATGGAAAACTGACAAGCATCCAAGCGCGTAAACCAGGAAGAAAGCCTGCAATGCAAAGATGCAGAACATAAGTAATGAATTAAAAAGGAGAAAAGCCAAAAAACACTTAAAAGTTTATGTTCTTTCAGCGCCGGGATATGTGGGTGGAAATGGGTTCACTTTAAGATCACGCTGCTTTCGAGTTGAAGGCCGTCCCCCTCAATTAACAATGAAAGGTAAAAAGCTCATGGATTGTAAATACCGACTCGTAAAACTGCATATATTCACCTCGACCCCGCTATAACTCTTTAACGATACTCTTGGGGGAAGTGCAGCTTGATAGAACCAGGTTTATCCATCTTCAACGGCTGAAATATTAACGTCGGCCATGTTTATCCTTCAGGGAGGCTTGTGTTAATATTAGCCTGTGAAGAGAGCGTGCTATGAAATGGCTACATTTGAACACTTTCCCTGCTTCTTTAACTGTTTCTACTGGCCCAAAGTGTTGAATTCTCTTGATCAAATCCAGCTGTGAAAATATGTCTTAACTGAACTTTATAACGTCTCCACCTTGATAAGAAAACAAATCAGTGTATTAATAGCAGAGCACTGGAACAGCATGGCGCAGCTTGTAATGAAATGCAGCTGTGAGTCATTTGTAGAGCTAGAACTAAAGCAAAATACTAATATTTGATGATATTTTACACATATTTTTAGGAATTTTAAGATGATTTCTATTTTTTTTATTCCCCTAAAATTGCTATTTACAACTTCATTACTTTAACCAAAATATGGCAGATACAATAGGCGCACTAGTCCAGTATTTGAGAATGAATATCATTATTCAATATGAATGACAATCTCTTTGTTGTGCTGGCACTTTAAAAATATTGTTGTTCAATACGATAACTTCTTTATCAGTATTTACATTTGGACATTTTCATATTTTATTTTAGTTCTGATGAAATGATTACCATTAACTGGGTCAAAATGAAAAAAATGTCCCTAAACAACTTTTTAGTCTTCGGCGAAGATGTTCCACTAGATTTTGGGGTGTGGTTGTGAAGAATTTTGCTCATTCAGCCACAAGGATTTTAATAAAGTCAGGTACTGAATAAAGTAAAGCCTGGTGTGCAGTCAGAGTTCCAATACATCCCTAATTGTTCAACTGGATTGAGATCAGAGCTCTATAGCAGGCCACTTAAGAACTTCCACTTTAACCATGTAACCCATATCTTAATGGAGCTTGCTTTGTGCACCACTAAAACCACTATTCAAAATAAATTTAATTGAATTAACCAATTTTTCTGTGATGTAACGATTAACAGTATTATAATCACAATGGGTGCATAGGTTCCTTGTATTGAGTTTTTGTTTAAAAAAATAAAATAAATTAATAATAAAAAGAAAAAATCAGGATGCTCGTTCCATTAGTTTGGCCTTCGTTCATCTTCCCACCAGTTCAAGCTAAACAAAAAAAAAACACGTTTCTGTTCATCTAAGACAAATGTCAACTTAGCATATCTGGTTTAAATGTAGCATAACACTGTAATGTTGGTGAACAGGTATTTAAAAGATACCGCCACTGCTGAGGTACAACTAAGGATTATAACTACAATAACTCCCTTGACAGATTTTATTTGGCATTGTGCAGCTCCAAACTAACTGAGCAGAAACACAAAAAAACTAGAATGATTTATACATTCATATATTATACACAGAGCTATTACTAGCTGTAAACCTTTGTTTCTACCAATTGGCAAGTGTTACAATTACAGTAACACAGAAAACCATTATTCACTTATCATTTATTTTATTTTAAGCACTTACATACAATTAATCAGAATTAAATGCAATCATATGCAATGTATAATAGTGTAATGTATTGTAAGGTCACAAGTTTAAATCCCACCATCACCAAGCTGCCACCGTTTGGCCCTTGAGCAAGGCCCTTAATCCTTGCAAACTTCCCCCTACCTCTTCATAACTGAGCTGTAGGTACTCCATCATGTTAAATGGGTTGATTCGGCATACCAACTTGCCTCTTCTGCCCTGGAAGGCAAAACAACAACAACAAAGTAAACACTGCATCACCGCATGCATTATAATAGTCAGATTGGCTACAGCAAGGGGTAATTTTTGAACTATAGTTTGCCATTACAGTATATGAGCCCCACCTCAATTTCAGTGAATTTAAAATAAAGATAAATGTGTCTCACAATAACATGTTAGTCATTTCTGCTAGTGTGTCTCATAAATCCAGTACACAATCATATGATCATTCCGCTGTGTGTGACACAAAGTTGAAATGCCGGGGTGGGGGGGGGGGGGGGGGGTTGGAGAGGGAAAACCTGATCTCACGCCTTTCTTTCAAAGCTATTCAATGAACTAAGCATAATCAGTTTCGGTCATGAGATATAAAGGCTTGTGAAGTATTATATTTACAAAATAGTTGTGAGCACATCTTTTCAAGACAGACATCATGATTGTGTAAAGGGGAAATTGTTTACACTTGAGATATTTGGGAAAGCATTGCTTCAAACCTTTTGATAAAACCTCTGTAAGAAGGGCTAAGACAGCTTGTTTCCAAGTACACAACCAGACACACCTCCCTGCCTCAACCAATCAGGGTTCTCATTCCAGCTGACTTTCACAGTGCACACAACATACACATAAAGTGTTTGAATGTTTAAGCACTGCATGCTAACAATTCAATGGGTCTCTAAGCACTTAATAAACACTTTCTATGTACTCAACTCAAATACACATCAGGGTAGAAATGTACACAGCATGGCCAAATGTGTTTGGCCACCAGAATATTTAACATCCAAATCCAAATCTATGATTAGTTTCAAGTTGTTGTCCCTATAATATAAATATTATAATATGCCCCCCGTTATTATTAAGTTTACATTGATGCCATTGAGCAGACGCCCTTTTCCAGAGTAATGTACAAAAAGTGCTTTGAAGACTCTATCAATGAATAAATCAACACTGGTTCACTAGGATGCAAACGGATTATACAATCAGCCTAGAATTCTGTTGGGAGGAATTATAACACAAAAACAAACAGAGAAAATAAGTTTTAGGACGAGGTAGATCTTCACCCGTCGTTCAAAAATGTGGCTCAGTTATTTGGGCATCTAGGGGAAGTATATTCCACCACCTTGGTGCCAGAACAGAAAAGTGTCTTGATGTATACCCTCTTACCCTGAGAGAAGGTGGGATGAGTTTTTGCCCTGTTGAGGCTAAAAAAAGCTTCACTCTTTCTGGAAAGCTTTCCATTACATTTTTGGATCATGTAAAGCTGTCGAGGTTGACTATTTAAGTATCCAAGAATAGCCGTATTTATCATATCACCTTAACGAAAGCTACATTTTAATGGCTGCTTGGAAGACCATTTATGCCATTTTCTGCATAAATAAGCTCACAGACACATTCAATTGGCAATATCACTCTGATTGACAGGAAAATTAGTTTGGCATCCTATTTATTCAGCTAGACATGCCTGTGCCACAGCTATCAATGGCCAAGGGAGCAAAACTGGCCATGCTCTCTGTGTGGAGGATCCAGTACATACTTAAAAATGGTGAAGGAGGTATGATTATATAATCAAGACAACACCCACTGACTATTCTTCTTTAGATTTTGTCAACATATCTAATTGCAGAGCACTGGCTATTCAGATTAGTCAACTATTTGGATCAGATGATCTTTTCAGAGCATAGATTTCGGTGATTTCTCTTTAAAAGTTAAAAATAATAATGCTTGCAGCAACTTTGTGTTTAAGTGTAGTGTGATAAACAATGGCTGGAAAAAGGCTAGTAGGCTCTTATTGGTACAGAGACCAAACAGAAAGGTATTTACTCTTTTGATGTCCTCATTAGGACCGCTATCTTCATCTTTTTCTTCAGGTTTATCCACCAAAACATAACCATGAGCTAATGACAGATCACGGCCCTGTGTGTCGGAAACAGAGCCACCACTCATCATTTCACTCGCATCTATTCGACATCCACAATGAAGTATCCAGTCATCGTGTCTTTTGCATTTGATTTTGGCAAACACGTCCGGATCGATTTGCTCGGGTTCTTTGGGATATATTTCAGCCAGAGGATCGTAGTGAGGGTCCCCTTGTCTGCGAGGTCTCTTAGCCTCTGGCGTTCCCGCTTCCTCTTCCTCTCCATCATCACATTTCGCAGCTGCTACATGCTCCATTGACTGATCCTGATCTGAAGAGGGTGCCTGACACTCCTGAAAGTCCACTTCCTCTTTACTGTTCTCTTTTTCCAGATTAAGATCAATAGGATGAGTCAGCATCTTCAGCGTCTGACTGACAGCTTCTTTATCCAATCCCTGAGCCAGGAGAGCAGAGTGGGCCCATCTTACGTGCTGCTCGTATCTGCGCAGCAGGAACAGAGAACATATTGAGTGGTTTAGTGCTTAAAAGAGTGATGACGCACTTGCAGAAATACAGTTTATGCCCAAGGCTTCGTTCATATTACTAGGATCAAATAACACAAATATGATTTTCTGCCTTAATGTGGCACAGATGTAATTTTGTCAGTGCAGATTGAAAGTCATGTGGCTTCTTTCCAAAGCATATACGCATATTAAACCATCAAAATTTACATATGGAAAAAAGCTTATCATGTAATCATAGCACAAGTCTCAGTTACTTAAGGGGGGAAAAAAATCTCATTTGGATGCTACAAATTTGCAGCTAAGATCACAAAGCTCATACTGAACTCATTCAACATTCTTAACACTTATCATATATAACTAATATGAATACTCATTGTATACTTCAGCTACAGCAAATGCATGAAGGTACAAAAGATGTGCACATGATGTTACCACCTCAATGACACTGAAAATAATTTTGGTACTTTTTTCTTTTTGGTTAGAATGTCTTGTAAAATATCACCGTCATTTTACAGTCTAGCAGTGCAATCATTGTTGTACATATTTTAAAAGTACATTCAACATATGGAGTGAACTGTGCCTAGTCAAATAAATACATATTTAGATTAGATATTTCTAATCTTACCTTTAATTGAAATACAGGTGTGTTTATCAGAACTGTCAGTCATCACGTTATCGGTATATGTTACACACACTATGGCTAGATATTGTACAAAGTTCCAAAGTAACTATCATACCTGACGCACAATACTGTCATTTGCACTACCATGCACTCTCACACCTTATGTACATTACTGATCTGTCATATAATCTGTATTCCTATTTAATACTCATATTGTCTATATTGTCTCACATTGTATTGTCTTGTATAGTCTGTTTTTGTCTTGTCTTATCAGTTTTGTCTTGGAAAGTCCAAGCTGAATGTATAGTTTTATTTATGTCTGTACTTTGAGAGTCGCTAACAGCTGGAAACTAATTCCTTGTGTGTGTGTCAACACACTTGGCCAATAAACCATTCTGATTACGGTACACCTGACATTTCCAGTCATATGTGGGTTTTCCCCAAAATGTTAACACATAGTTGAAGGCACACAATTGTAAGAAACCCATACCTGTTCCAGCATGTCAATGCTCCCCTGCACAAAGCAAGCTTCATGAATATATTGTTTATTTGGAATGGAGTGGAAGATCTTGCGTGGCCTGCTACAGAGCTCTGACCTCAAGTCGACTGAACACCTTTGGGATGAACTGGAACACTGATTGCACCCCAGGCCTCCTCACTCTACATCAGAACCTGACTTTACTAACACCCTTAAGGCTGAATTAGCACAAAGCTTATCCAAAATCTAGTGGAACATCTTCCCAGAAGAGTGGAGGTTATTCTAACAGCAAATGGTGAATAAATGAGAATTGGGATGTTCAAAAAGCACATACGAATCATAGTCAGGTGTCAAACATTGGCCATACAGTCTGTCCTGTCTATCATAAAATTAATCTGACTAATAATAATATATATTATTATTTAGAATATTAAAAGATTTGAGCTCTACAAATTAATTTATGAATAATACTAGTAATACAAATACTTTAATACAATAACAACAATGCTTTAAATGACTTACTTTGCCAAAGGAATGACAGGTAAACATCTGTCACCGATATCTGGAAAAAAAATAAGAAAACGAAAATATTTTGACATTGTAGACTTCAGTGGCTCTATATCAAAAGTTAGAAGCGTGCAAATAGTTTGCCTTCGATACGCACATTCCCACCGTTCAGAAATACTGTGTTGTGGTCTACTTTTGGACAGAACTCCTTTACCAAAATAACCCTGAAACAGACACAAACAAAAGTTTATGAGTTCATGGTCAAAATGCACTGTTGCCAATGAATGAGCTAAATAAAATTTAGAGAATCATTTATATGACACTTGATGCCGATTAATGCTTTGAAATTGTCTTTATAGTACATTTATGCAAATACCCACCAGCCAGTCATGTGCTAAAACAATCACAGGTTCAAGTCAAGAATTTACGGTCAAGATTACATGATGCCTCCTAATCAGAATGGGAAAAACATTGTGATTTCTCTGACTTTACACGTGGCGTTGACGTTGGTACCATCAACACTGATTTAAGTATTTCAAAAACTGCTGATCTTCTGAGACATTTATCATGAGTCTTTTTTGAAACGATACAGAATACAGTGAATAAGCGACAGTTTTGTGGGTAGCATACAGTAACCTAATACAATTACACTTTTCAGCTGTGGATAGCAAAACAAAGTCTTGGAGCACAAGACAAGGTAGATGTGTTGTACATCACGTTCCATTCCTGTCAGACAGAAACAAGAATATAAGGCCATTATGAGTACAGACTCACCCAAACTGTCTTCAAATGTACACTTTGAGTGATTCTCTGCTCTTGATGGCCTCAGATTCTTTTTCTCAGACCATTCATTTTCTTATGATCTCAGACAAAACATTATCTTATGATCTTTCTCATCAGAAAATCATTCAGATGTTGCAGCCCTAGAATTAATACAATATTACCCTAATTCTAAAAAGTTTCAGAAATGAAAATTGATTGCAATGATTTGCAAGTCTCATAAACCCATATTTTCTTCACAATAGAAATGTACCACTGTTTCGCATCCCCTCTTCTTTTAACAACAGTCCATATACATCTGGGAACTGAGGAGACCAGTGACTGGACTTTTGGGAGAGGAATGTTGTCTCATTTGAGTCTGATACAGGATTCTACTTGACTTTACATTCCTGGGTATTTTGTGTCATATTTTTCATTACATGAGGTGGAAAATGTCTAGACTGCAGGCAGGCCACTTCAGAACCCGGTCTCCTCTAATACGAAGTCATGCTGTTGTAATAGATGCAGTATGCAGTTAGCATTGTCTGGCTGAAATATCATGTTGGACCATGTTCACGTATGGCTTCTTCTTTGCATGCTTGCCTTGCTTCAACCTGTATTTGTTGATGACGCATCAAATTGTGTTCAGAAACAATGATTACTGGAGCTATTTCTAAGCTCATACAGTGATTTCAATTACAGAATTATGCCTGTTTTTAAGGAAGTGCTGCCTTTGAGGGCCCAATTCACAGGCATCCAATATTGATTTTCGCCCTCATCACTTATTTATAGATATTTCTCCAAACAATTGGAGTCTTTTACTAATATTATGTACTGTAGATCATGGGATATATAATGTCTTTGGAAATCTATTTTGAACATTTTCTTAGAAAACTTTTTTACAGAATGGTGGACCACTGCCAATTTAATTCTGATAGACGCTTATATTATACTTTACATTTTCCTTAAAATGGTTCATTTCCTCAGTTGAAACATTTGATATGTTTTTCTGTATTCTATTGTGAATAAAATATGGCTTTATAAGATTTGCTAATTATTTGCATTGTAAACAGTGTCACAACCTTTTTTTTTTTATTGGGGTTTACCAAGAATGTACCAAGATGTAATAATGAGCAGCAGAGAAGATCCCTTTAAAACAAAGCACACGTTTTCTCCTTATTTATTTTACAGCTGTATAACTAAAGACACATTTTGCCAAATGGTGCATCAACTGGATCACAGTTAGAGCATGAAAAAACAAACAAACAAAAAAATCGTTTAGACATCATAACACCAGATGAGATGGCAGCATAAAATCGTTTGGGACTGGCTGAAAGGTGATCAAGTCGAAAAACCTGTTGATGGAAAAACTCCAGTATCCAATCAATCTCAATGGCAGCCAATCAAAATACTGAGGTCAGATCATGAACCTGAAATCCCACAAAGTGTATGGTGCCAAAAAAACACGTTTTTTTTCTCTGCAGTTTCTCCCACGTGTTGTTTACTGTGCACGTGGTGATCTGTTTTAAAAAACTCAGAAGCCTCTGATCTACGTACTTGCTTATTTAAAGCTTATAAACTACAGCTTACCTTTCCATAAAGAGCCTGAATGTGTTCGCTTCCTCTGACTATGACATGCTGATGTACGAGTTCAGCTTTGTATATTTCTATTTGCTGTTCTGATGGGGAGTCTTTGCTGAACGGAACAGGAAGTGGTGCTTCAAAAGATTCATAAACCTTCGTCCTCCTTTTTGGAGGGCGAAATATCGCTTCCATTTCATCAAGCTATGGCTTAAGCATCAATATGAAATATAACTATGTTGGTAGAAAAA